>NC_053490.1:422946760-423286760 GCF_905171775.1 Rana temporaria
CATGTTTGGCCCCCAAGTCCATAACTTTAAATTTATCAACAAAAAAACGAATTTGCCACATAATTGTCCAATTAAAAATTAAAAATTGCATTGAGGTTTGGTTGTAAGCTGGAGATACCCTGTAATGTTATTTCACTACATAGTGTGATGGTGAGAGTTCCTGTCTCTGAGAAAATGGGTTTAAACGGACACAGGGGCCCAGATTCACATCTCAGATACTCCGTCGTATCTCTCAGAGTATCTATGCGACTGGTTCATAGAACCAGTTACGCATAGATAGCCCTTAGATCCGACAGGTGTAATTGTTTTACACTGTCGGATCTTAGGATGCAATACCGCGGCCGCCGCTGGGGGGAGTTTGCGTCGTAAACCAGCGTCGGGTATGCAAATTAGGAGTTACGGCGATCCACAACGGTTTTCCGCGTTCGCTACGTCGCTGCTAGTCTAGTTTCCCGTCGCAAAGTTAGTCGTCGTTTTTGGTGCCCTAACTTTACACAGCACACGTATGTGCTGTATAAAGTATGGGCGTCGTTCCCGCGTCAAAATGTAAACATTTTTCCTTCTTGCATAAGACGTCCGGGAATACGGAAGTACGCTACGCACGTCGCCTTTTCGAAAAAATGACGTCACTTCGCGCAAAGCACGGCAGGAAATTCAAAAGGCAGCATGCGCAGTAGGTCCGGCGCGGGAGCGCGCCTAATTTAAATGGCACACGCCCCTTTGAATTACGCGGGCTTACGCCGGAGGCCGCCAGCAGCCGATCGGACATGTACGGTGAGTCTGTACAGACGACCAAACATGTCCGACGGACAGGCTTCCAGCGGACATGTTTCTTAGCATGCCAAGAAACATTTGTCCGCTGCAAAACGGTCGGCTGGACAAATGTCTGCTGGAAACCTGTCCGGTTGGCCGTACACATGACCGAACATGTCTGCTGAAACTGGTCCGCAGACCAGTTTCAGCAGACATGTTTGGTCGTGTGTACAAGGCCTTATAAGGCAGATCTGAGCATAACTCAGTCACCTTGTCATCTTATGTAATGTAATGTAATGCTTAATTTTTTGTATTATTTCCTTTTAGATGTTCTAAAGAAATGTGCAGGAACTGAAATAATGAATGTTTTAACACTGGGTGATATACCCAATAAAATGTGAAGCTAAAAGGAAGCTCTCTGAGCCAGAGGGAATTCCCTATAATGCCCCCAACACACGATCGGGTTTCCCGGCTGACTTTTTACCGCCGCGAAACCCGAGGGGAAAGCCGAGAACCGGCTCGGCAGCTTTTTCCCCCTACACACGGCCGGTTTTCCTGGCAGGAAAACTGCCATGAGAGCTTTGGCCGGGAAACCACGGGTGTGTATGCTCCACCGCAGTGTTTCCCATAGGAAAACTGCCGGGAAAAAGACTGCCGGGAACATGTTCTCACTTTTCCCGCAGATTTCCCGCAGATTCTCGGCGGTTTTCCTGTTAGAAAAACCTCCATGGAGCATACACACGGCCAGTTTTCCCAGCCAAAACTGTCATGGCAATTTTCCAATTTGGAAAACTGGTCATGTGTACGAGGCATAAGTGTGCTTTCACACTGCCATGCTGTGGTTAAGCCTTAGTGCAGGTACACCGCAGTGTACCCGCAGTTTTCGTGTTGGTTACCCACAGTCTCCAATAGACGTCTATTGGATTGCACGTTTTGGTGCATTTTCTTAACATGCACCAAAAGTCCTGCATGCCGCAACTTTGGTGTGCCTTCAGAAAATGCACCAAAATTTGCAATCTGATGGAAGAGTATGAGAAACCGCAGGTAACCCGCACGAAAACCATGCTCTAAAGCTAAAAACAAGAGGCTATGTCATTCAGTATATGGCTGGGGGATCATCTTCCTCCCAATTTGTTGGTTTGAATTGAGTTTCTCGAGCTTTTACTGAATTTCAATTTGGATTGTTATAGCCAGGCATGCTCTGATATTCCTGCCAATCAAATGAAGTATTATGTGAGTGTTCATCGTTTTCCTGCAGAGAACAGATAAAATTCCTCCAACCCTCACAGTCTATTTAATGCCTTAATCCAGCAAAGCGCTGTTGAAGTAGAAGGTTGTTTTTAAAATTTTAATG
The DNA here is from genome assembly GCF_905171775.1 of Rana temporaria. Lineage (NCBI taxonomy): Eukaryota > Metazoa > Chordata > Amphibia > Anura > Ranidae > Rana > Rana temporaria. The sequence continues at coordinate 422,948,868 of NC_053490.1, forward strand.
AAAGTGGTGAAAAGAACAAGGAGGCAATATATGTATGTCCTTTATTGACAGATCCCCGCGAAGCAAAGGGAGGTCAAGATGGTAAGTGTGATTATTCAAATTACCAAGCCTAGAAGAGACTTATTTTAGAACAACGCCAGGGAACATGAAGAAACCTTCCATTGTCTTCCTTACACTGCAAACACGTGCTTGTTAGCTTGTAGATGGGTAGATTTTGGATTACCGTTTAATTTCACCTATGCATTTTTAGTGCATTTTTGCATTTTACAGATTTGCACTACAGAACGTGTTTCATAGGAAACCATGTTACAGTAAATGGACTGTAGTACAAATCTAAAAAATACAAAAAACACTAAAAATGCATAGGTGAATCAGGCCTTACATCCAGATTCCAACTGTTCAATGATATGAAGGCTTGACAAGTCAGTATAAAGACTTCATCTGTCATCTCAGCAGGGGGGCCCAGAGGTAGAGCGGGCATGGACTCCCAAATCCTGTCCACCAATAAGCCATTATTAAAACAAATGTCTCCGGCCCCCTGTGTTTAGTGGGGGCTGGGGTACAGTAACTGGACTAATACTTCATTTTCAGGGTTTAGGTGGATTAACCTGCCGCAGCGCGCTACAGCGTTGAAGCCCGGCCTTTTCAATATGAATACACTGCGGCTGGCAGCGCTGTGGCGGATTAATCCACCTACACACCAAAATGAAGAAATAGTCCGCTTACTGTCCCCCGGCCCCCACTGAACACAGGGGACCCGGTGACATTTGTTTTCAAAATAGCTGCACTGTGGGGGATTAGCTTATTCGTCGACAGGATTTGGGAGTCCCCGCCCGCATTATCTCACCCCCCCTCCAGTTTCCTCCAGTCCCAGTTTCTCAGCTCAGTGGTGCCCAGGAGGAAGGGAGAGGACCAGATGTACCAGCGGTGCTCAGCTGGTCCCCGGCTCCAGGCTCCAGGAGGAACCACCTGCAGGAGAAGAACTGCACCCAGGCCCCAGGTAGAAGAAGCTGCCCAGACCAGGTACTGGGGGGGGGGGGGGACTAACAATACTGAACAGGTGAGGCTGTATTTCTGGGCACATGTAATGGCTGCATTCCTGGGCACACGCAATGGGCTGCATTCCGGGGGCACACGTAATGGGCTGCATTCCGGGGCACACGTAATGGCTGCATTCCTGGGCACACGTAATGGGCTGCATTCCGGGGGCACACGTAATGGGCTTCATTCCGGGGGCACACGTAATGGGCTGCATTCCGGGGGCACACGTAATGGGCTGCATTCCGGGGGCACACGTAATGGGCTGCATTCCGGGGGCACACGTAATGGGCTGCATTCCGGGGGCACACGTAATGGGCTGCATTCCCGGGGCACACGTAATGGGCTGCATTCCGGGGGCACACGTAATGGGCTGCATTCCGGGGGCACACGTAATGGGCTGCATTCCGGGGGCACACGTAATGGGCTGCATTCCGAGGGCACACGTAATGGGCTGCATTCCGGGGGCACACGTAATGGGCTGCATTCCGGGGGCACACGTAATGGGCTGCATTCCGGGGGCACACGTAATGGGCTGCATTCCGGGGGCACACGTAATGGGCTGCATTCCGGGGGCACACGTAATGGGCTGCATTCCGGGGGCACACGTAATGGGCTGCATTCCGGGGGAACACGTAATGGGCTGCATTCTGGGCACAGGCAAGGCTGCACTGCTGGGCACTGGTGAGGCTGCACTGCTGGGCACTGGTGAGGCTGCACTGCTGGGCACTGGTGAGGCCTGCATTCTTTATGCAGTGAACTCTGTTTTTTCTCTATCTTATCATCATAACATTTGGTAGTCATATCTCAAAAAATCGAAGTATTTTTTTTTTAAATCTTTATTTATGGAGGAAATGTGAGAAATAACGTATGCATCATACAATCATTCCATAAACACATACCACATATGCTGCATATATCATTTGAGAAAAATATGCTCATAAACTAGTTTACAATTTGCCAAAATTGGTCACCTTAGCGTACAGTTGAGACAGAGGATAGGGGTCAGGGCATGCGGGACATTGTTTTCATTTTCTTACCTTCGGAACACTAGCACACTACAAGCAGGGCTGGGATGAGGGGATGGAGTGGGGGAAGGGACGGAAAGAAAAGGCACAGAAAACATAGAAAGAAGGTCCAACTGCAATTCAGGGTCTACCTAAAACCTGAGTGGTGCTCCTGGAGCTGGGCAGTGACATCTAGAAGAGGGTTTCCAACTGCAGAAGACAATCTGTCACACGGGGGGGGGGGGGGATTAAGGTTGGGGGTTGAGGATCAGGGCGTGCAGCCGAACATCCTTACCCCAGGTATTGGGTGACCTTGTCTTGGCACCGACTACCAGCTTCAGAGTTTCATCACTGAATCTGAAGGTACCATGTTAAAGCTTGTTAAAGAATTATGTGGCACATTATGATTTCAAGTCTTTTGCTGCTGCTGAATTTTATGTAGAAAAAAATCCATCATCACTAAGGTCTGAAAACCCAGGCATGATTTAAGAATGGTATCTGTCATCAATAACATTACTCTCTGTAGCGGGATTATGACTCTAATGAAAACCCACTTAACATTCACTATCCTCAGACAGGTTATTTCCATTTAAGTGAATTGTATGCTTCGGGTTATTGTCAGCGCTGAGTAAGAGCAATAAGTGAACAGAGATTTGCCTTTATAACTTCCAGTCTGCACAATCAGAATATTGAGGATAACACAAAGTTATTCCAAACACAATTACAGTATTACCCTTTGTAAAAAAAAATGTCTGCAATAATTTTTTTAAAAGGTGCTTACGTATTTCACAATACGGTAACAAACCAAATTGCACATACGCAGTCGTGCTTACAAAATACTTTGAAATAGACGACATACACAACATAATTTCTAAGCTAAAAAAGCGCTATCTCCCCTCTGGGAATTCCTACACCTTCTCCCTAGGTGTCTCAAATATACATTAGCAATAAAAAAATAAATAAAAATTACCCCCCCCTTTCAAATACACACAAGCAAACATATATCCAAAAATTGGAGAATGCAATTACTGTATTTATCGGTGTATAACACGCACCCTAACTTTAAGGCCTCGTACACACGACGGGACATGTCCGATGACGGATTTTGGTCTGATGGCTGTACACACCATCAGACCAAATTTCCCGCGGACAGCGAACGCGGTGACGTGGCCGCGCTGTCGCCGCGACGATGACGCGGCGTCGTGCGCGACCCTGGAAGGTCAATGCTTCTGCGGATGCGAGGGCTTTCGGCCGAGCGGACATGTCCGGTGAGTCGTACAGACGACCGAACATGTCCGACGGACAGGCTTCCAGCGGACATGTTTCTTAGCATGCTAAGAAACATTTGTCCGCTGGAAACCTGTCCGATCCGCCGGAAAATTGTCCGGTCGGCCGTACAGACGACCGAATATGTCCGCGGAAACCGACGGACCAGTTTCAGCAGACATGTTCGGTCGTGTGTACGAGGCCTTAGACCCCGTACACACGAGAGGATCGATCCGCTGAAATTGATCCGCTGACCGGTTTCAGCTGATAGATCCCCTGGTGTGTACAATCCAGCGGATCTGTTTCCGCGGATTTTTGTCCCCGGGGATGGATTTCCAGCGGATAAAAATTTCCTAACATGCTAAGAAATCTATCCGCTGGAATCCATTCCAACGGATTGATCCGCTGGTCTGTACAGACTCACCGGATCAATCCGTCCGAATCCATCCCCCGCATGCGTCGTAATGATTCGACGCATGCGTGGAAGTCCTTATATCACAGCGTCGCGTACGTCGCCGCGTCATCATCGCGGCAACGGCGCGACGCGTCACCGCGGACGGAAATCCGCGGGGATTTTGATCTCCTGGTTAGTACAACCAGGAGATCAAAATCCGCCAGAGGATTTATCCGCGGAACCGGTCCGGAGGACCGTTTCCGCGGATAAATCCTCTCGTGTGTACTAGGCATTAGAGTGAAGTGTCAGGAAAAAAACTTTCCACGGCCCCCTGCGTATAACACACATGCACAGTTTACCCTCCATTTTCAGGGTAAAAAAGTGAGTGTTATACGCCAATAAATACAGTATCTATCTAGAAGGTCACAGGGTTAGAGGGAGGAGGGGGTGGAAGTACATTTCCAATGTTGGATAGCCAAGTGCATCAGTCCAAGGTTGCCAAACCTTCAAAAAATTTGGGGGACATGCTTTTATATATCAATTTATATTTAGGTAGCAGATCATAGATAAGCTCTACATTCTGAGTAAACATAAGTGGAGATGTACCCTTCCAATCAAAATTTTTTTTAAAAAAGTAAAAATCAGAATACATTTTTAAGCCATTAAAGGTTTTATAGGCCTCCAGCAAACCAAGCAGGCTGACCTCTGAGGTCTTGGATCCCCTGTAACCTGCCTCCAAAAATGTGAATATTTGAGTCCAGAACTCAGAGTACACGATTTGTACACATAAATTACTACAGGTAAATTGAGCGGAAGTTCTACATTTATAAAGTATTTGTTACCCCAACATTTTCATATTCTTGATATATGCCTGTTGTATCATATACTTGTGTTAAAACTTGTTCTCTTTTTATTGACCATACTTGGCAAAGAAACACATCCAACCCAGCATGGTAATTTTTTGGCTGTGTTGGGAGAATAGCCTGCCTGTCCTTCAGTGGTCAAGACTTGGGCTGACATCCCCGCACAGTGGAGATCATTGTATAACTGTTTGCCTGCCTCCTCCTGACACCCCTTTACCCACACCTCTCCGTGCCTCTTATGCAGCTGAGAACAGGGATAAATCACTTCTGGGAAAAAAATAAGTATTTATAACACACACACACACACACACACACGTTTTGCCTTGCACTTCTATTTTAACCACCTCCTTCCTGGGCCATAGTCAAAAGACAACCTCGGTAGAAGATGTAATACCGGCATTATGGCTGCAGCAATATGCCAAAACCCTGGTTGTTTTTTTCAGCCGGAAATTCTCTAACTGATAAAAGAGTTCCAAGCGGCAGATTTGCTGCTGGATCACTTTTAGAAGCGGCAAGAGAGGTCCCCCCTCCTGCCACTTCCCCGTGGTTTTCGGCATACCTGGTGGATAGGGAAGCCCAAAAACGATCCAGCGGGTTGTGGCTGCTGTCCACAGAGATGAGCGGAGGAGAGATTGCCTCCGCTCATCTCTGTGGACTAGAAGGACCGAAGCAACGTCATGACGTCTCGTTTGGTTCCGGCCCAATGTAAATATGCCCTTTTTTTTAAAAGCATTAGATCAGTGCTTCTCAACTCTTGTCCTCACGACCCACTAACAGGCCAGGTTTGCAAGATAACTGAAATACATCACAGGTGATATAATTTGTTGCTTAGTGATTGCAGTTTTCTAGTCTGCATCTCCCCAAGGTAATACCTAAAATGTGGCCTGTTAGTGGGTCCTGAGGACAGGAGTTGAGAACCACTGCATTAGATCAATGTTTAATTACATTTTTTATCTAATGCATTACATTGTAGAGAAGAGAGTTGGGGTCTTGTTGACCCCACATCTCTCCATAAATAGGCCCTGTCACTGAGCTCCGTTGTACTAGTAACCTGTAAAAAAAACGAATGCGTCGCCTATGAAGATTTTTAAGTACTGTAGTTCGTGCAATTTGAAAGCATGACATGTTGGGTATCTATTTACTCTATCTATTTAATCGACGTAACATCATCTTTAATAATTTAAAAAAGATCAAAACACAGGGGCAGATCCACATACATCTGCGCCGGGCGCAGCGTATGTAAGATACGCTACGCCGCTGTAACTTACTTGGCTTTGGTTTGAATCTTCAACAAATTTGCTTACGACCGTGACGTCATTCTACGCAAATTCCTATTCGCAAACGACTTACGCAAACGACGTAAAAAATTCAAAATTGTACGCGGGAAGGACGGCCATACTTAACATTGAGTACGCTTCAGTATAGCAGCTTTAACTATACGCCGGAAAAAGCCGAACGCAAACGACGGGAAAAAAAGCGACGGGCCGACGTACGTTCGTGGATCGCCGTAAATAGCTCATTTGCATACTCAACGCGGATTACGACGGGAACGCCACCTAGCGGCTGCCGAAAAATTGCATCTTAGATCCGACGGCGTACGAAGACGTACGCCTGTCGGATCTAGCCGAGATGCCGTCGTATCTTGTTTTGAGGATTCAAAACAAAGATACGACGCGGGAATTTTGAAATTACGCCGGCGTATCAATAGATACGCCAGCATAATTTCTTTGTGGATCTGCCCCACAATATATAACCAATTTTTTTATAAAATATAAAAGTGTACTTTTTTCCCAAAAAGTTGCGTTTGAAAAATCGCTGCGCACATAAACAAAATTGCAATGAATGTTATTTTATCCTCTAGGGCCTCTGCTAAAAAAATTATAATGTTTGGGGTTCCAAGTAATTTTCTAGTAAAAATATACATACATACATACACACATACATATATGAGAGAAGTGTCAGAATTGGCCATGTAAGCAAGTTGTTTTACAAGGTAAGGGGTTCACATATACATTTAAAGTGTCGCTAAACCCACACCCTAAAAAAATATTAATAAATGGTGTATTGGATGCTGTTCATACTCACTATGGGATTAGTGTTTGGTATTATGAAAAAAACCTGGCTGATCCTGCTGTTCCTTTTCTTCCAATTCTGTTCATGTCCCCAATTCAGCTAGGGATTTTGCACCTGCTCAGTTTTCAGTGAGTTTCTATGCTGAGCAATTCCTCTCACATCTGAGCAGCCCATGTAACTATAGAGTTATGCATGTGTATGGATGGTGTATGGTGTATACACAGTAGTAAATGCCAGCCCACTCCTTCCCTCCTAATCTATGCCCACTACCCAGCTAAAAACATTTGGTATGGGTTAATACATGTAGATTGATGGTGGCTTTACCTTCCTCTTAGTCTTGGACACAGCCTGTGACTGGCAGAAATCCTCCCACACCATGTTATCCCCAAAAATAAATTTATATATCAAATCTATACTTGTATAACAATTTAAAACAGTTTATTGACATTATTTATATATTTTTTATTCTGTATTCCAAAGGCTGTTTTTCTGTTTTTTTTTAACATGTGACCAGCAGCACTAAAAGCTTCCCCTGCTTATGTTTTCCTGCAGACAGGCTGGGAGAGAGCTGGGTTATGCGACAGCTGTATATTGGAAAAAGGTACTTTGATTTTTTTTTGTTAAAATAATTACAGTGCCGTCATCCATATACAGAAATAGAATGGTAAATGAAAATTAAACAGTGTGGGTTTAGTGTCACTTTAACAGTTCACTGAGATTATTTTTCCCTCTCTTTCTAAGGTTTTTTTTCATATTAATTAAAAATAGACCCTTGTTTGATCACCTCCCCCGCATCTTCACTTATTCACAATAAGTAATGAACATCTGGTATGAACACATCAATTCGGATAAACTAGCATACTATGAGCATTTCAAGAGGAAAAGCATTAAACTTGTGAGGCAATTTATAGTAATCATTTTCCAGTTTAATTCAGAAGTATGATTTCTACAAATTGTGTTACTACACCATTATTATGTTCTTATTGCCTTAGAAAATATGTACTTGTTTAAAGTGAATTGTAAACCTGATTCATGAAATTTGACCTAAGCACGTATATCTGTAGTGTTTTTTTATCTCTCTCCAAACTCCAGAGTCCCATGTCTTTGAGCCGTTTTGTTGCTCTATTATCAGCCTGATAACTTCTGACAAGTTCTCCGTTAACCAAGATAAAACCAGCCTGAAATTTGTGTTGTGGGAGGTCGCTATAAATAGATTAGCGGAGAATTTGACTTGTCACAGCACAGCTCTGCAAGTCTCTGCCTATGTGGAGGGGGGGTGTGCCTTTCCTCCAATCAGCTGTCTTAGCTGAATGTCAAGAATCCACTCCCAGTGCTGAACAGGAAGAGAAAATTTGTAACACGATGTGCACTTTTTAGAGAATATATAAAGATGGAGGGCCATATTCTCAAACAAGTTACGCCGGTGTATCTACTGATACACCAGCGTAAATCGAATTTCCCGCCGGCGTATCATTATTTTGTATTCACAAAACAAGATACGCCGGATTTAGGCACTTACACTGTCGGATCCTAAATGTAATTTGCCGCCGGCCGCTAGGTCTCATTTGTTTATGCAAATGAGCCTGATACGCCGATTCCCGAACGAAATCGCGGTGTAACCGTCGCTAACGTAGTTTGCGTAAGGTTACCCCTGCTATATGAGGGGTAACCTTACGCCAGTCCCACGTATGCCATGTTAAGTATGGAGTCGGGTCCGCGTCGCCTTTTCCCGTCGGGTACGTCGTTTTACTAAGTCGTTCTTGAATACGACTTTACGTCAATGACGCACGCGTCGGCGTCATTGATGTTTTCCGCCGAGAACTGGATCATGCGCACTGGGCTATTTTTAGCCCGGCGCATGCGCAGTTCGATCGAAACGGGGGCGCGCTTAATTTAAATATAAGCCGCCCCCTTTGAAATACGGGGGGATACGCCGAGCCTTTTACACTACGCCGTCCCAAACTACGGAGCAAGTGTTTGGGGAATACAGCACTTGCTCCTGTAGGTTGGGGCGGCGTAGTGTAAATGGCTTACGCAACGCCCGCCGGAAATCTGCGGGAATATGGCCCGAAGACAGCAGATATACATGTAAAACTTATGTAGGGAGATTTGTTTCATCCCTGTGTATCATCTGAGGCTGTTCACTTCACTGGGTATATGTGACGGTTTACATCCACTTTAAGCTCAATATGCTCTGATCATACACATTATCTGCATACTTATTACCATAAAACTCAGTGTGATGTGCACCATTATCTAAGGCTGAGCCGACTTATGTTCTTTGCTCCATCTTTTTGCCTCGGGGTCTTAGACTTGAATGTGACATACAAACAAGATGCTTCAAGCTACGCTCAGAGACCTACTGATTGCTTACAGCATAGTGCTGTGAACTCAAGTACTAACGATAGATCACCTTTTGAAAGTGAATATTTATACTAATGAGCCAGGTTCCTAACAGATATCAAATGAGCTGTCAGCATGTATAAGTATTTGTAGTGTAAACAGGACATTTGTTTCCCTTCTGGAATGCCACAGAGAGCAGATGACTCATGAGTACCATAACATTAGGAAATTGTTACTGCTAGTCTGTAAAGCGTTGATTTAAATATCTTGGGCTAGATTCAGAGAGGAGATACGCCGGCGTATCTCCAGATACGCCGTCGTATCTCTGAGTCCGGCCGGTCGTATCTATGCGCCTGATTCATAGAATAAGTTACGCATAGATTTCCCCAAGATACGACCGGCGTAAGTGTTTTACACCGTCGTATCTTAGGCTGCATATTTACGCTGGCCGCTAGGTGGCGCTTCCGTATAGTTAAGCGAGGAATATGCAAATGAGCTAGATACGCCGATTCAGAAACTACGTCCTGCGCATTTTTTTACGTTAGGCTTTTTTCGGCGTATAGTTACCCCTGCTATATGAGGCGTATCCTATGTTAAGTATGGCCGTCGTTCCCGCGTCGAGTTTTGAAAATTTTACGTCGTTTGCGTAAGTCGTTCGCGAATAGGGATGTACGTAATTTACGCTCACGTCGAAAGCAATGACGTTTTGCGGCGGATTTTCGAGCATGCGCACTGGGATTTTTTCACGAACGGCGCATGCGCCATTCATAAAAAACGTCAAATACGCGGGGTCACAGTTAATATACATAAAACACGCCCACATCATCCACATTTGAATTAAGCGGGCTTACGCCGACACAGATACGTTACGCCGCCGTAACTAAGGGCGCAAGTTCTTTCTGAATACAGAACTTGCGCCCTAAATTACGGCAGCGTAACGTATCTGAGATACGTTATGCCGGGCATAAAGATAGACGAATCTATCTGAATCTAGCCCCTTGTTTGTAATATTGACATCAGTAACTGTTTCAGTAAAACTTACAGAACATTTCAATACTATAACAGTATTACACAAACACTCTAGGGCTAAATAGAGCAGAAGCCAATTTGTCTTCTCCCGAAATGCAAAGACCAACTGAAACTTTATTAGTTATAGAAATCACTTTTCTTAAAAATCCTAAAATTGTCCAACCTGGCATAACCTGAAGGTGCAATGCAGACAGAAAATAAAAAAATAGAAATCTTGGGCCAGATTCACAGAACAGATACGACGGCGTATCTCCTGATACACCGTCGTATCTGTTGTTTTATCTATGCGGCTGATTCATAGAATCAGTTCCGCATAGATAGCCCTAAGATCCCACAGGTGTAATTGACTTACACCGTCGGATCTTAGGATGCAGTACCTCGGCCGCCGCTGGGTGGAGTTTGCGTCGCATTCCAGCGTCGGGTATGCAAATTAGCAGTTGCGGCAATCCACGCAGGTTTTTCCAGTCTTAGTTTCCCGTCGCAAAATTAGGGGTACTTTAACATGGTGTAAAATTACTCCACCATGTTAAAGTATGCCCGTCGTTCCCGCGTCGCTTTTGAATTTTTTGTTTTTCCCGGCGTAAGTACGTTACGCACGTCGCGATTCACAAATACGTTCCGCCGCCGTAATTTCGGGCAAAGCACGTCAGGAAAATTGCGAACGGAGCATGCGCCTAATTTAAATGGTACCCGCAAGTTTACAGGTAAGTGCTTTGTCGATCGTGCACTAACACTGAAAACTTGCGGCGGTGTAACGTAAACGGGTTACGTTACACGGCCGCAATTCTATGTGAATCTGGCCCCATGATTTTACCAGTAAAATCCATTTCTTGAGGTACAGTATAGAACACAAGATCTTAGCCACAAGCATGGGTTACAGGCAGCTACCTTTAGGTGATTGCACACTAGCAATTTAGAAAGGCAAGGCCATTCCCTGAATTAACCCCTCCAAGTCCCAGCAAGCCTCAGTTTTGTAGCTAGCAATAGGGAGATCATAGAGGACAGAGCACGGACCGGTGTCCTGCACTGTATTTCAAGAAATTAATTTTACTAGAGAGCAGTACTGTGTCTTGGCCTAGGCCGACAAGGCCCAGGCTTAGGGTGGCACTTTGCGTGTGGCGGCAAAAAAGCAGTGAGATCAGGCATATCCTGGGATGGACTGGCCATAGGGACTACAGGGAGTTTCCCGGTGGGCCGATGGCTCAGTGGGCCGTTTTTTAAAACAGAGATGCTGCTTGGAGGACTTTTTCTAACGCCCTGGCAGCGCACCAGTGTGAAAGCACTCAGGCTTTTTACACTGGGACTGCAGCGGAAGCGTTTTTCAGTCGCTTTAGAGGCGCTATTTTTAGCCCAAAAGCGCCTAAAAAACGCCTCAGTGTAAAAAGGGGTCCTACACTCACCCCCTCTCTTTTACACTCACCCCCCTCTCTCACCCACCCCCTCTCACCCCCTTTCCCTCAACCCTTCCTCTCTCTCTCTCATTCCCCTCTCTCTCACCCTCTCATGATATACAATAATGGATGTAGGGGCCTTTTGGTGGGCGTGATTTTCCAGGGGGGTGGGGGCAGCATTTTATTAAATTAAAGTGGGCAGGTCTGGATAAAGTCCAGGGCCAAATTTTTGTCCCAGTCCAGCCCTGGGCATATCCCTTCGCCAATCTGATACAGTTCACTCAAGGCGCTTGGTAGCGGTGTGTACCAGGGAATTATAATAGGTGGAAATAAGTTTAGAATGGTCTGATTATGAAAGCATCTGCTCATGCCTGGAAATGTGGAATGACACATTAGCAAGTCCGAATTGAGCAGCTGACGTATGACAAATCTGAAGGCATAGAAAATATGAGGTGGCAGGTGTATTGTTATAGCGTTGAAAATCTGCGAAGGATTTAAAAGACCCCCTTGATATAGTTGTCCAACAGTTTTAACACCATATCTGGCCCAGAACAACCATCCTCCTGGGAATACAATTCACAAAGTCGTGGGTTATGCCCCAGAGCAGCATTGGGAGAAACAGCAACAACTTCCACGGTTGGTATTAAATGGGAAGCCTTAAAAACCCAAAGCGTCATTTTAAAGCGGAGGTCCACACTAAAAAAAAAAAATCATAAAAACGCTCCATAAAAATATATAAAAATGTAGAAATGTTTTTGTTTTACTTACCATAAATTGTAGTTGCTAGGCAGATCTTCCTAATGTGACTCTACCTAGTCCACGGCAGGTCTTCTTCCTCGCCGTGCTCACGTTGTCTGCTGGGGAATGGAGCGCAGTGTCTTCTGGGAACCGTGAGTATCCCAGAGAACAGCCGCCCATTCAGAAAACGCAGCGCGACTCGCGCTTGTGCAGTAGGAAACGGGCAGTGAAGCCGCCAGGCTCCACTCCCCGTTTCCCTTAGTGAGGATGGCGGTGCCAGGACCTGCCACGATCGACGGATCGGCCTCTGGGGGCCAACATCGTGGGCACCTAGGACAAGTAAGTGTCCTTATTAAAAGTCAGTCAGTTTCTTAAAAAAATAAATGCGGCTGGAACACCGCTTTAATGACTTTGGTGTCCTCTTGCGTTTGTGTGGATTGCCTACGAATACGATTTTGCAAGGACTCAAAGGGAAGCGAGAATCGCCGTTTCTAGGGCAGTAGCAATCCTGGAAATCTAGCAAAGTGTATTCACTAGACAATTCACACAGCAGCATAAGACCACAGGTAAAAGCTCCAGGTAGTGGGTAAATGGGTCTGTTATGAGGGAGGTGGAGTCTCAGTCCTTGCACTTAGTCCCGACAGCAAGGGTCTAGCAGATAGTCATGAAGGCAACAGCAGGTTAAATAGCGGGGCCTGCCAAAGAAACAAACACGTTAAAAAAGGTAAGTATAATGCCGCGTAAACACGACCATTTTTAATGGTCTAGAAAAAAAGATTTTTTTTCAACCCGATTCTTGTCAAGCCTGCCTTGCCTACACACAATCATGAAAAAAAAATGCTTGACCAAAGCGCGGTGACGTACAACACGTACGACGGCACTATAAAGGGGAAGTACCATTCGGATGGCGCCACCCTTGGGGCTGTTTTTGCTGATTTCGTGTTAGTAAAAGTTTGGTGAGAGACAATTTGCGCTTTTCAGTCTTCGTGCTTTTCAGTCTGTTACAGCGTGACGAATGTGCTATCTCCATTACGAATGCTAGTTTTACCAGAACGAGCGCTCCAGTCTCATAACTTGCTTCTGAGCATGCATGTTTTTTCCATGTTGTTATTTTTTTCACGTTGTTTTTCACATTGTGTGTAGGCTTTCTTTCACGTCATGAAACATGCTCTGTAGCCCACACACAATCGTTTTTAATGACATTAAAAAAAAAAAAAATTTCACGTCATGAAAAACGGTCGTGTGTACGAGGCATAAGGCCTCATGCACACTGGACATTATAAAAAAAAGCCAATAACTTTAGATGTAGAAAGCTGTAGCGAGTTTTTCAGTATTTTTGTAGTAGTGTTTCTCAGCGTTATTTTAGCGTTTTTACAGCTGTATAGGTAGATTCAGAAAGAGTTAGGCCGGCTTATCAGTAGATAAGCCGACCTAACTCAGAATCTACGCCGACTTATGTTTAAGTGTATTCTCAAACAGAGATACGCTTAAACATATCTAAGATAGGACGGCTTGTGCCGTCCTATCTTAGGTTGCAATATTGAGGCTGGCCGCTAGGTGGCGCTTCCATTGCGGTCGGCGTAGAATATGTAAATCACTAGATACGCCGATTCACGAACGTACGCCCGGCCGACGCAGTACATTTACGCCGTTTCCGTAAGGCATTATCAGGCCTAAAGTTATTCCATCTAATAGATGGAATAGTAATGTTAAAGTATGGCCGCCGTTCCCGCTTCGAAATTCGAAATTTTTACGTTGTTTGCGTAAGTCGTCCGTGAATAGGGATTTTTGTCGTTTACGTCCACGTCGAAATCAATAGGCCCGTGCGGCGTACTTAGCCGCAATGCACACTGGGAAATGTAGGCGCCCGGCGCATGCGCAGTTCGAGAAAAAAGTCAAAAACGTAAGGTCAAGCCCCATTAACATAAAACACGCCCCCTTAGACACATTTGAATTAGGCGCCCTTATGCCCGCCCGCTTTAGGCTACGCCGCCGTAACTTAGCAGGCAAGTACTAATCAAGTACTTGCCTAGCTAACTTATGGCGGCGTAGCCTAAACACGCTAAGCTACGCCGCCGTAAGTTTACACCACTCTACCTAGTAGTTTTTTTTTTTAGCTTTTATTGGCAAAACTATACTCCCATAAAAGCTTATGGCTCAAAAACGCAGATAAACACTCAATAGCCGCTTTTCGTCATTTGTTTTCCGAGTTAGAGCATTTTTACAGCTAAAAAAACTCCTCTTAAAACCCACTAGTTCTGGGGGTTTTTTCCAGATAGAAAACGCTGATCACAGCCTATGTGTTCCTGGACACATAGGATAACATGCTGGGGAATTTATTGACTGCAGAAAAAAACATCTGAAGCCAAAAACAGCAGCTGTAAAAAAGGCCAGTGTGCATGAGGCCTAAGGGGTCTGACAGCTGTACATTGATTAGGAAAAAGGTACTTAGATTTGTTTTATTATACTTAATAATTACAGTGCTATCATCCATATACAGAAATAGTAAATTAAACAGTGTGTGTTTAGTATCACTATAAAGAATGTTCATAAAGAGAATGAATTAATGTACACTGGCACTGTGTAAACCCTGCTAAGTCTGGCTACCAAGCATCAAAACATATTAATATACATGATCTAAGCACACTCTCTATTAGTGGTTATGTTTACTGGAAAGCTTTAGTCATTTCCTAAATAATTTTATGATAAATAATGTGAAAATTAACTGTGCAAGCTGAGCTTATTATTTTACATTATAACAAAATAAATCTGGAATCCACTAAGCTATTTTATAAATTAGGCCAGGCTTTTCTGTCACTGCTATAGAACATTAGATTACACACATTCACACACAAGCGGAGCTGACATTTATTTTGCATAGTGTGATGCTTCGAAAATAATGGGTCTGCTGGAGTGCAGCAGGGACACTATGTAGGATATAACAGAGGTGTTATGACAGCATTTAGAGGCCATCACCCTGCTAAACTACGGTAATCCTGCTTCATGCTGCGCACCCTGGCTGCTAGGCCAGTAACAAATGTTATATCCTCCCAGCTCCTGTGATATAATTCTGGGCAAGTCTTTATAGTAGGGCCGAAACAACTAATCGATTAATCGACAACTAATCGATTATGAAAATAGTTGTCAACTATTTTCATAATCGATTAATCGGCCAGTTGATTAGTTGGCCTGCATATAGAATGCATTATTTGTTTACATATCAGCAAATAAAGTGCAGCACACATACAGCTCAGTACACCATCCATACATGTCACTAAGTGCCTGAGAATTTGTGAATGTGAAAGTGTGAGGAGCAATGCCTCGTGGGACATGTAGTCCTGGGCAGTAAGTGAGTGGTTCTAAAGTCAGAAGTTTTTTGACCTTGCTATAGCGGGCGCTCTATACTATACTTTGCAGCTTGCTATTGGGGCACTCTGAAGGCAGGAGGAGCCAGAAGCATCAGTGAGGGACCCCAGAAGTAATGGATCTGGGCTGCTCTGTGCAAAATCATTACACAGAGCAGGTAAGTATAACGAGTTTGTTTTAAAAAAAAAAATCACTTTAAAGACTCTGTGCAGGGAAGATCAGCATCTGAACCCAGAGAAAGTGGAGGTAATAGAATTACAATTACTGTAGTTGGTTATTTATATTTACCACTGCATATTAATATTTAAGAATAAATTGCCTTTTTTTTATTATTTACATATTAACTAAATTGTACACCACACTTGTTTTTAAGATTATCCGATTAGTCAATTAATCGAAACAATAATCGGCCAACTAATCGATTATGAAAATAATCGTTAGTTGCAGCCCTACATTATACAAACTTGTATCTAGTTTGGATCAGTGCATTATTGATACATTAGTATGTTTTGGGGCAAATTGGGTCTCCTTAAATGCCGGTTCACGAAGGGGCAACACGACTTCCAGCGCAACTTTGCGAGGCGACTTCAGCGCAACTTGGAGCGACTTACAACGCGACTTCAAATTGCCTCCAGGACAGGCGACTTTGCCAGTGGCCAATCAAACAATAATCAGCTCTGTGGGAGCTTCAGTTGCGACAGTGATACGACTTTGGATGCAACTTCCATTGAAATCAATGGGTAAAAGTTGCCTACAAGTTGCCTTGAAGTAGTACAGGAACCTTTTCTGAAGTCAGAGCGACTTCAGTAGTTTACATTAAGACGGCTCTCATTCACTTCAATGGAATTTCTCATGTCGCGCGACTTGGGGCGACACAATCTGGATCCCAAGTCGCTGTAGTGTGAACCAGCACTGATATGTACTGCATGGCGTCTTACCGGTAGATCAACAAAAAAAGTACTGTACTCCATTTAAATGCAAATATACAAACTTGTCCAAATGCAAGATTTTCAAATGAACGTTCATATAAAAAAATCTCATCAGTACATTTGATAATGCCAACAGAGACTTGATGAATGTCGTTTGACAGTATCTCAAAATATCGCTTACATTAGTTAAAAATATGTTAATAAAAGTTTCGGACGAAAACTGTACTAATTAAAATGAAAATCAGACATTGTGTTCACGTACACTAAAAATGTTATAGCATGCACTTTGAGGTTTTGTCATTCAAAAAGTCTCAGAATCAGCTGTTGAATATATACTAATGATCAAATAATCGGCAGATTGTTCGTTGTACAAAAAAATGTTACTTCCCATTTTCGTATGGTGTGTACGGGTCTTAACACTTGTAAATGTACCCTTGTAGACAAAAGGTCAACATCTCTTATCATTGCTCCTCGTGAAGTACGAAGGCATGGGAATACAGTGGATACAACCATGACAGAGTGGGCACAGAATGATGCAAAGTCATGAGGATAGAGGGATACGTTTCTCAAACACCTGATAGATACAACTTCCACATAAACAAATAACGGTGATGACGAACACTACCCCCGTCGCATACGGAGCGTCACGAGTTGCCGAAAGAAGCCGAACGTCGGTGCGCAGGCGCCGTATCGCGCCAACTCGCCGTTCGGCTTCTTTCGGCAACTCGTGACGCTCCGTATGCGACGGGGGTAGTGTTCGTCATCACGTCAATCACTTGCCTGCTGGATAGGAACGCCCAGTTCCGCAGGATTTACCATCACGTCAATCACTTGCCTGCTGCATAGGAACGCCCAGTCCCGCAGGATTCACCACCCGGAAGAGGGGGGGAAAATAGCGATTCTACGGTATGTATACAGTCAATCTCTGAAGTGAGCTCAATGTAATATAACATTTTTTTTGGGGGGTAAACCCCCGCTTTAACCTGTCGTGTGTACGAGGCCTTAGCTTTTAAAAACTCATCTCTTGGCTACCCTTTTTTCCTTTTACTTTACCCTTTCTCTGTATCACTTAGCACAAAATCCCCTATAATTGTGACACCAATGCTAGAGGTTATTATTGCTGGTATTAAAAATAATGGGGCATATTTTTGTTTTAATTTTACTTCCACGGACATCAGGGACAGCTTATTTTTACTGACACTGTTATGAAGTGAATTGACCAACGTTTTCTCTTTATTTTTGCGGTATTTACCTCACATTCGATAATTAACTTTGATGAATTGACTTTCTTATTATCTCATATGATATTTCCCCAAAATTTGTCACATGACTTTCATATTGCATGCAGAATTCTTTTGTGAATTGACCTCCATGTTACATAGTTCCAATTCCTAAACTCTGTACACTATGTTGTATGTTACAAAGACCTGACCAAATTGTTTATGGTCTTAGCAGTTGCTGGTTCCCCAATGGTACTTACAAAGTTTCCCTTCAAGGTAGGCTCAGTATTAGCTGTCTCTTCTACGTGTAGAGAAAAGGATACATTACATAATTGTTTCATTTTGCCAGTCTTGCTTTATGGGAGCAGTGTCCCTAAGGCTACTTTCACACTGGGGCGTTGCAGGCGTTGGCGGTAAAAATGTTTAACCCCTGCTAGCAGCTGAAAAAGGGTAGCGGCGCTTTTCCGGCGGTTTGGAGGCGCTGCCCATTGATTTCAATGGGCAGGGGCGCTTTAGTGAGTGAGAAACTTATATAGCGCAACACATGCAAACTAAATCACCTCTGGGCGCTTAGTATCCGTTCCCTACTGTCCTTTTGCCCTCAGAAAAGATGGGTTTTGAGTTTTTTTCTGAAGGCCAGGTGATTCACCTCCAACCGGATGCTGGTTGGTAGAGCGTTCCATAGTCTAGGTCCTTGGATTTCAAATCTTCGTTCTCCTTTGGACTTGTATCTGGCTTTGGGTATCTGGAGTAGATTTTGGTTGTCGGATTTAGGAGCGGTGTATTACAGCGCCTCAAAGATGGGGCTGGCAAGACTTTTTTGAGCGTCCTGCCAGCGCACCGCTCCAGTGTAAAAGCCCTTGGGCTTTCACATTGGAGTGAAAGAAGAGGCTTTTTCAAGGCGCTTTGCAGGCACTATTTTTAGCGTTATAGCGCCTGCAAAGCGCTTCAGTGTGAAAGTAGCCTAATTCTAAGATCCCTTTTCCAGTGCTTTTGCTTTAAAAAAAGCGCCTAAAATACTCACGAAAACTGCTTCCCAAAATCAATAGATGCTTTCACAATGGGGCGGTGCGCTGGCAAGGAGATGAAAAAACTCCTGCAAGAAGCATCTTTGGTGCATATAACGTTTTTTGAGATAAGACCTTCAAAAAAGCGCACTGCTAACTCCTCAAAAGCGCCTGAAAAACGCTCAACGTTTTATAGCCAGTTTTCAAGTGAATCAGCGTGAAAGGGTTTTCAGGCAGGGTCAGCTATCCTACTAAAATGCTAAATTCAAAAAAATTGTTGGTGGTGATGATTAAAGGAGTTATAAAGTCTCTAGGTTTTTCATCTTATTGCATTCTATGCATTAAGGTGAAACACCTTCTGTGCTGCAGCTGCCCCACCAGAGCCCCCCTTTTTCTTACCTAAACCCAATCATTCCAGCATTAAGGACGAGCCCAACAACTTCAGCCACTGTCTCGGGTCTTCACTGGATAAAATTAATAACAGCAGGAACCATTGGCTCCCGCTGCTGTCAATCAAATCCAGTGACACGGGTGCCGGGGCTGAGTCCTACTGTCTGTGTCAATGGGCGCAGAAGCAGGACTCCGTAGTGCGCTCACGGGTGCCCCCATGGAAAGTGCCTCTCTGTGGGGGGCACTTGCGAAAGAGAAGGAGCCAGGAGCGCTGCTGGGGGATCCCAGAAAAGGAGGATCGGGGGCCGCTCTGTGCAAAACCCTTAGTAATCATGGACCACCCAAAAGAGGATCATAAAATATTAAGTTAAGTATCAATTCAAAATTGGGTTCCTGCTCTACAGGGGATTACAGTCTCCCACTGATATCCAATTGTTGGGCTGTATGAAAAAAAAATAATGGAATTGTTCTTATTTCATTATGTAATCAACCCTTTTACCAACTGTCCTCCAGTGTATAAATGTGATGCCCCGTGGTTTTCTCCTTGGGACAGAAACCATTTGTGTACCCCTATACACCAGTGTACTGCTTCAAAAATATCTTGCAACAATAGCCAAAGCAAAAGGCAGCAAAGACTGGAATCATTAATATTCTTGGATTATAAAAAGTCTTGTTGTCCAAGATATCTCTACCTCCATGGTGTTGCCCGCTGAGAGCTGAGAATTAATTTAGAAGACTGACATTATCTCTTTCTGGCTGCAAAAGAACAGCAGGTAAAAAAAAAGGATGTATTTGATTTTAGGGTTTAAAATTTTCTATCACAAAAAAACAGCAAAATCACAGTTATAAAATGTTTAAAAGAATCATACAATGTAAAGTCCAATTTTAATGTAGAACATTGTTAAGCATCTGTATTATTTGTATTGTGTGATAAGCTTATGTGTTATTACTTGGTGCTTTTCATCTGCAGAACACCAATCTGTAAACCCAAAATATGTTGAGCTTTATTCATCTTCCTTGCAACCCTTTTTTAGCTCCATTTAATTATATTGTTACTGAGGAAATAAACCCAATATTCTTTTTTTATATACAGCTTGTATAGAGTACGGCTGGGTTTACTCACTCCAGAAGGTTTTTAATTTTGCCCTTAAGCCCAAGTGTGCTACCTACTTCCATATTAGCAGTTCCCCATATATTGTGATGGAGAATCCACATTACTCAGGTCTTTATACAGTTTTTGGCCCCTTGCACATGGGCATCAAAAGTTCCTGAGTAAACATGAGTAAACTATGACACCCGTGTGCAAGAGGCCTTGGGGTGCCCTCCGTCCTGTAGTAGATTTTCTGTAAAAAAAAATATAGAGCCTATACTTTAGAATGGGGTACCAGAAAGTACAGATCAGAGCAAAGCCTTGGCTTTGGTGGGGGACATTCCCCCCATAGTGGTCATGACCAATAATTAGTCAGAGGAGCAATGCCTGTTTTTAGAATATATACAGTATTATTTTTTTTTACGCAGGGTATGCTTGATGTTGGGTATCATCACGGATTATATTATGTTGCACATGATCACTACAGTGGCATTACAACTGCAATAATCACCTTTTTAACGCTGATATATCACTTGTTGTTTTTTGTAACTTGAGACTTAACAAAGATAATTAGGGGAATTCAGTAAAGCAGTAATGCCACTTGTCTGGTAGTATGGCCTCTTTGGCATGGCCTTCACCTAATTCATTAAAGCCTTGCGCCCGTTTTTTCGGTACAAGTACCAACACGTGTGCCAAATTCAGGTCGTTTTTACTACTGCCATAGATTTTAAAAGAATTACCACCAGTTTGCAGGAAATCAAACTAGCAGTGATTACCTTGGCTTCAACGGTCCAATGCCGACATCTTCTCCCCGGCTTATTCCAGGTTTAGGTCTTAGACCCTCTTGAATGGCGTTACTCCTGGTAACAGGTAGTGTGCCAAAATGTAAATGGAACTGTGCATATGCAGCTCAGTGTACATTTTGCGGGAGATTGCGAAAAGGCAGGTAAGAATATATATATTTTTTAAGAAGAGACGTTGCAAGTCTCTTCTACAATAAAGCGTCTGCCTGTACGCAATGTTTTTTTTTAAAGCTTTAGTTCCACTTTAAATCAAACTCAAAGTTGGCCTATGAGGGGGTATTGCTGTTGTATGTCCATTACTTTATAAATATGTTTGAATATGTTTTACATTCACTTCATTGGTTGCTAGGATTAAGGCTGCCCACCTCCTAGCAATCAAAGGCCCAAATCACACTGAACTGACAGTGGATGGAGACAAGTTCCCCATTAGGTCCACTTTACCTGTGGGCACCAGTGGGTGGATTCCACATTCACTATTCAATCCAATAGTGGCTTTGGAATCCACCCACTGCTCTCTTCTGCCAATCACAAGCACGGCGAACCTGATGGAGAACTAGTCTCAGAGTTCCTGACAAGCTCCACCCACCCGACAACTAAAAATTCATGGCCGCTGAGCCTGTTGGGAGTGGAGCCTGTTATTATTATTATTATACAATATTTATATAGCGCCAACAGTTTGCACAGCGTTTTACAACATGAGGGCTCACAGTACAGTTACAACACAATACAGGAGGATTCAGAAGGCACTGCTCCTTAGAGCTTGTTGGCAAACGTTGAGAGTAGTTCTCCATCAGGTACGCCTTGCCTGAGATTGAAAGCGTACAGCAGTGGGGGGATCAGGGGCGGACTGACCATTGGGACTCTCGGGCACTGCCCGAGGGCCCCATGCCACTAGGGGGCCCCATCAGGGCTCAATAAAACCAGGGGCAGTATGTCAAAATCTGTGTTTTTTTTACATCTGTCCCTGATATGTCCAAAACCGACATGCTTTTGATGTGAAAATCCTGAGATTTTAGCTGCCCTGCCTATGCAATGCCTCCTGGCGTGATGGCCATCTGTAAGCCCGGGGGCCCCATAATCTTCTATTGCCCGGGGGCCCCATGAGTTGTCAGTCCACCCCTGGGGGGTATTTAAAAATAATAATATTGGCTATGGACTAGTAGATTAAATAATCCCCATCAGGCCCCTTATTCAAGTGTCTGTCAGTGTGATGGGTACAGTGGTTGGGAAGAGAGTAAGTGCCCTGAGGAAGGAGCATCCAATATGAATGTTGGGTACAATGCCAGCACAGTGATCCTCCCGCTAGATTTATCACAGTTCACAGTTGAATCCTATTGAAGTTTGGTTGTATATTCCAGAAACTGGCTGAGTAGTCTTGGCCAGAGGTATTTGAACTGATCTTCTGCAATGATGCAGTGGTCAATGCTGTCAAAAGCATCACCGTCAAAAGCAGTTTCAGTGCTGCACCCCAACTGGGTTTTAACCACTTAATGCCCGCCGCACGACTATTTACGTCCACAAAATGGCACGTACAGGCAGATATACGTCCCTGCCTTCTAGCGGGTCGGGGGTCCGATCGGGACCCCCTCCGCTGCGTGCGGCTTACCTGCGGGAGCGATCCGTCCTGAGGGGGCGGCTGTTCGTTTCTGTCTGCCCCCTCGTGATCGCTCCCAGCCAATCACGCGAGCCTCCGCCGTGTCACTTCCTCTGCCTGTGTAATGTAAACACTGGCAGAGGAAGTGATGCAGCTCAGGTATTTTCAATCCGCCGAGAGGAGAGAATACTCACAGTAAGTTGCACCTAACACTACACTGACACCAGTACACATAGGCACATTTAACCTCTTGGGATCACCCCCCCCCCCGCACCCCCTGTCACAATGTCACTAATAGCAGTGATCATATATTTACTGATCACTGCATTTAGTGTTAGTGTGACAGTTACTGTGACAGGCAGTTACTGTTGGGTCCAGGGTAGCCCCGTACCCCCCCTAATAAAGTTTTAACCCCTTGATCACCGCCCTAGTTAACCCTTTCACCCCCTATTACCAGCGTCACTAAGCGATCATTTTTCTGATCGCTGTATTAGTGTCGCTGTTGCCGCTAGGTAGCAAATTTTTTTTATTGCGATTTTTTTTTACTAAAGACATGTGGCTGAATACATTTTGGCCTAAATGTTTGACTAAAATTTAGTTTATTCTATTTTTCCTATAACAAAAAGTAAAAAATATTGATTTTTTTTCAAAAATGTCGCTCTATTTTTGTTTATAGCGCAAAAAAAAAAAAATCGCAGAGGCAATCAAATACCATCAAAAGAAAGCTCTATTTGTGGGAAGAAAAGGACGCGAATTTTGTTTGAGAGCCACGTTGCACCACCGCACAATTGTCTGTTAAAGCGACGCAGTGCCGAATTGTAAAAACGCCTCTGGGCATTTAGCAGCATATTGGTCCGGGGCTTAAGTGGTTAAAGGGTGTCATAGATGCTTTCAGAACCCCTTACATATCACAAAAAACATGTTTGATGTAATCATGTTCTGGATGTGAATTAAAAGTACCAAGCTAGGTTATGGCAAATTAAGTGAATGACAGAACAGTGGTTCCTGTTTTGCCTTTAATTATATACAAAATCCCCCTGTGACAATATTACAATACAATCATTCAATGAACTCACTCCAATTAGAAGATACCAAGTCAAAACAGGCTAGGCTTGCAGGTGCACACTGTAAAATGTAATTGCATAGGAAGTAATCAAACGACTGGACTCCCAAATGAGCTTTTGTTCTTTTTTTCCGTTTCAGAGTTAAGTATCATTTTACGCAATGTGAGATTTACTTCCAAGCTACTATACAATAATGTGCCAATATGCCAATCTGTAAACAGGTGTAGACTTCTCTAGAAGAATCTGAAGAAGACACAAATACAAAGGGAAGAAATGATCACGGTAAAGTTACCATGCCAATCACCTCTCTGTAGGAGAAATAGAAGCTTGAATGAAAGAGTTTACAGCTATGTACTGATGTAACAAGGGGCCAACCTAGTCAGATACGGATTTTGCCTTTTATGTTGTTCTATTTTAGTTCATCTTATTGTGTAGGATGGCGGTGATACTTTTGACAGCATTGACCACTGCATCATTGCAGAAGATCAGTTCAAATACCTCTGGCCAAGACTACTCAGCCAGTTTCTGGAATACACAACCAAACTTCAATAGGATTCAACTGTGAACTGTGATAAATCTAGCGGGAGGATCACTGTGCTGGCATTGTACCCAATGGATTGTGCCCCCGAAAGTGAGTACTTTTTACTCTATTCTCCTACACCGACCACCCAATCCACTATAATTTTTTTTAAACACATTCAAGCTGCTTGAAGTTCATTAGGTCTCATCAGTGCAGTACGTTTGTGGTATGGCCAAAAAAAATTGGGGATGTAAAATGATCTTCAAAGTAACCAATATGCCCACCGCAGCCCAAACAGGAATTGAAAGAAAACTTCTCCAAATTGGAGGAAATCCCTGCTAAGCCACCAGGTTCATCAGAGCTAGTGTCCCTATAGGAAGGGTACACCCCAATGTGTTTTGGCGACAGCTCAAAATTCTGCATTTTCCTTTTTAGACTTTTGGTTATACCAATCATTAGAACAATCAGAGAGAGGGAGGATCTTCCAAAAGCCTGCCTTAGACAGTGTGATTTTGTTTCCTGTAACCATGGGTTGCAGGAAAAGAAAATAGCTTGATTCCCCCATAAACAAAGTCAGTGTTGATGGGGGAATCCCTCCTGTGGAGCTATTATGTTATCCTGGCGGGGGGGTGGGGTAGGGGATCCGTTCCGGCTGGGAGAATACACAGTGCGTACTATTAGTGGCTATAGCCCCTGGCAATAATCGCATTTAAAATTCAACACGCTGGTTGTACCCAAGTTGATCAATTAACTTCGGTACAATCAGCATGCCGATACATGGTTCGAATCTCAGCCGGTCCCTGCTGAACTGGACAGGATTCAAACAGCCTATGGCCAGCTTAACAGGGACACAGACAGCAATAAAACCTGATGGGTAATCTAGTTCTCTCCAATCTATCCAAAAACTAAAAAATATATATGTTGTCTTCAGTATTTTACTATATAACCACTTGCCGACCAGCTGGCATCATTATAGCTGTACAGGGGCCCCTATAACAGCTACAGCAGGCGAGGCAGGGGGTCGATGCAATGTCCACCGGCCACACGCGAATGCTCCACAGAGAGCCAGAATGGGGATCTGTCAATGTAAACAAACAGATCCCCGTTCTGACACAGGAGTTCAGAGTGATTGTTCCTAGTGATTAGGAACAGCGATCTCTCTGTACCCCCAGTCAGACACCCCCCCCCCAGTTAGAAACACCTCCCAGGGAACACATATAACCCCTTGATCGCCCCCTGGTGTTAACCTCTTCCCTGCCAGTGACATTTATACAGTAATCAGTGCATTTTTATAACACTGATCGCAATATAAACGTCAATAGTCCCAAAAAAGTGTCAAAAGTGTCCAATCTTTCCGGTCTTGTTTGGTTTATAGCGCAAAAAGAAAGCTCTATTTGTGTGAAAAAAGGAAAAACATTTTATTTGGGTACAGTGTCGCATGACCACGCAATTGTGAATTAAAGTAACGCAGTGCCGTATTGCAAAAGGTCATGAAGGGGGAGGGAAATCTTCCAGAGGTAAAATGTAATGCTCTACGCAGAAAAGTTAAGTCATTTAATAATGAGTTATGAAAATGAATACTAATTTTAAACTAGACACTTGGGCCCAGATTCACAGAGAGCGGCGTATCTCTGTGCGGGCGTAGTGCATCTCATATGCGCTACACCGACGTAACAGAGAGGCAAGTACAGTATTCACAAAGCACTTGCTCCCTAAGTTACGGCGGCGTAGCGTAAATGGGCCGGCGTAAGGCCGCCTAATTCAAATTAAGAAGGTAGTGGGCATGTTGTATTAAAATTAGCCGTGACCCCATGTAAATTAATTCCCAAACGAAGAGCGCATGCGCGCGCATGCTCAGAATCACGTCGAATTTACGCCCTAAGATACGACGGCTCAATGGCAACGACGTGAACGTATACTTTAACTTTATACTTTATACTTTTTAACGCATACTTTAGACAGGTTAATTGGTTTTCTGCAAGCTGGTCGGTAAGTAGGCTTGGTTTTTCCCTGGGCATTCCCCAGGTTTTTGTTGTTATCTGCTTTAGCCTTCCAATGCTACTTACTGTTTTGGCCAGCTGAAGACGGGGGCAGTGGACATGTTTATGCTTCACCTGTGGTGTTTATATTGGTCCATCAGTGCACCAACACCTTTGCAGCCATTGTCCTATATGCTGGGTGCTTGGTGTGGTCTTGTACCTTTAAAGGAGGGGTGGCTTCCCTTCAGTTCACCTGCCCCTGTCTATCCATTAAAATGCATGTGCCTCCACTGTGGGGACGCTCATTGTTTAGTGTTAGGACCACAGATATTACAGGGTGCCTTGGCGCGGCTCTGTGGCTCACGCATGCGTTTGCAAATGCGTGCGGACTGAACCCCTGTTTTTAACGCATACTTTAGACAGGTTAATTGGTTTTCTGCAAGCTGGTCGGTAAGTAGGCTTGGTTTTTCCCTGGGCATTCCCCAGGTTTTTGTTGTTAACGACGTGAACGTAACCTACGCCAAGCCCCATTCACGTACGACTTACGTAAACGATGTAAAATCCGACGGCAGTTCAGACGTCCATACCCTAACATGACTTAGACCAGTTTTTTGGTGGTTTATCTTTACGCCAGACGTACGCCTTACGTAAACGGCGTAGCTTACTGCGACGGGTGCAAGTACGTTCGTGAATCGGCGTATCCTGCTTATTTACATATTCGATGCGTAAATCAATGGAAGCGCCCCTAGCGGCCAGCGTAAATATGCACCCAAGATACGACGGCGTAGGAGACTTACGTTGGTCGTAGGAAGCCAAAATTCAGGCGTATCTTGTACTGTGAATTAGGCGCATAGATACGACGGCGCATCCATGGACTTACGCGGCGTATCATTAGATACATCGGCGTAAGTCTTTGTGAATCCGGCTATTGGACTTTAAACGGCATAGAGGTATTAACTATAAAAATCTGTAGGTATTTATTTATAGAAAAATATATAATAGGATATACATTCATGGGTCACAATATATTAATCGTCAGAATATGGCCCTGACAAGTACTAACATTTCACTTCCACAATGTTACAGTAGTATAGGTATACTCAAATTAAGAGAAATACATAACAAAGCAAGAATTGTGATACATATGGGGTGTATAGTCTTGAACAGGGATCCAATATGCAGGATTTTTATTCTTGCTCTACATGTTTCGCTTAATGAAACGCTTCCTCAGGAGCATGAAGATAAGCACGTTGTGTGTGGTAATGAACAAGGACCTGAATACCGGCACACTGGCAGTGTATAACTGACCCAAAACGCCAGAAAAGTCATAATAAAACAGCAGGGTAAATTAACCAAAAACACAGTCTGCTGGTAAGCAGAAAAATGTGAGGTTCCTTCCAGGTAGTCCTGACTTTGAACGCCACAGGTATCAGACTGGTGTGACACACCAGTGCATGGGCTGGACAGAAAAATCTGTCCAAACGTAAGCCCAAACAGTAAAGCAGCCAGACTCTTCGGGTATGGCTGGTGGACGGCAAATCAAGGGGGAGTCCTGGGGGGGAGCCTTTTGCACACCAGCGTCCAAAGTCAGAACTACCTGGAAGGAACCTCACATTTTTCTGCTTACCAGCAGACTGTGTTTTTGGTTAATTTACCCTGCTGTTTTATTATGACTTAAAACTTTTCTGGCATTTTGGGTCAGTTATACACTGCCAGTGTGCCGGTATCCAGGTCCTTGTTCATTACCAAACACAACCTGCTTACCTCCATGCTTCTGAGGAAGCGTTTCATTACGCGAAACATGTAAAGCAAGAATAAAAATCCTACATATTCGATCCCTGTTCAAGACTATACACCCCATATGTATCACCATTGTTCCTTTGTTATGTATTTCTCTTAATTTGAGTATACCTATACTACTGTAACATTGTGGAAGTGAAATTTTAGTACTTGTCGGGGCCATATTCTGACGATTAATATATTGTGACCCATGAATGTATATCCTTTTATATATTTTTCTATGAATAAATACCTACAGATTTTTATAGTTAATACCTGTGTGCCATTTAAAGTCCAAGGCGCGGATTCACAGACACTGGCGCATATTTATGCCGCTGTAGCGTATCTCCTTTACGCAACGCAGCGCAGAGAGGCAAGCACTGAATTCACAAAGCCAGTGCTTCCAAATCTGCGCTGGGTTTCCAAGGCGTAAGTTGGCGTAAGTGGAAGTGGGTGTGAGCCATGCTAATGAGGCGTGAACCCATGAGTGCCAGACAGATACGTATCGCCAACTGCGCATGCGCCGTCCCGTGCGCATGCTCACAATCACGTCGGAACAACTGCCTAAGATACGTCGGATCACTGCCTACAGCGTGAAGGTAACCTACGCCTAGTTATATTCACGTCCTACGTAAAATACGTCGGCTTGTGTTCCCTGGTGCAGCCCTTTGCATGGATGCTGCCAAGTTACACCTGCTTTATGGGGCATAACTTTACGCCGGACGTATGACTTTACGCGCACTGCATTGGACAGACGTACGTTCACGAATCGGCGTATCTCCCTCATTTGCATATGTGAATAGAAAATCAACGGGAGCGCCAAATACGTCCAGCGTAAATGCGCCCACTCTACGCCGGCATAGGCAAGTTACGTCGGTCGGATGAAGCCTATTTTCAGGCGTATCTTAGTTTTGTGGGCACGGTGCACAGATACGACGGCGCATATTTGCACTTACGCGGCGTATCTCGAGATACGTCGGCGCAAGTGCTTTGTGAATCCGGGCCCAAGTGTCTAGTTTAAAATTAGTATTAATTTTCAAATATATCGGGACGTTGGCACATGTATACATTGATGCATTCACAGTGTCACCCTGTGAGGATGTATGTATAAGCAAGAATTTTTCAAATAATAATGAGTTATGTTGCCAAGCAGTTTTGAGTAAACACTTAACAGAAGCAATACTTTCTTGTTACAGAGGAAAGAAAGTACTGTAATTTTGCCAGCACTGTATCTGCCCCGTACAATATACTCAATAAGCTGCTGGGCTCAAAAGAAGATGTATGAGCTATTACAGCTGGCGTTATAATTTGGCTGCTTTGCTTAAAATTGCCAATAAATGTTTGATAGGGAAGGCAAGAATAACAGGCGGTGATGCAGCTGCCTGACATTGCAAAACATCTATTTTCAATATTATGGCTTCTCACTTTGCCAAGAGCTTGCTTGTTCTTTTTGAAGAAGGCCTGCATGCGCCGATTCCTGCCCAATCGTCACAGGCAAGGTTCAAAATGGGAGGATTCTGAGCATGCATGGCCACCCTACTACTTCCCAGTTTTTAGTTTTATTTTCTTTCACTGCAGAGGTCACATAAATAAATCAAATGTCCTATTTCTGTGATTTTGTTATAACATTTGCTAAAATATAACACTAAAAACAATGGGGTAGATTCACGTAGAATGGCGCATGTTTGTGCAGGCGTAACGTATCCTATTTACGTTACGCCTCCGCAACTTTTACAGGCAAGTGCTGCATTCTCAAAAGAAAGTTGCGGCGGCGTAGCGTAAATAGGCCGGCGTAAGCCCGCCTAATTCAAATTGTGAAGAGGTGGGCGTGTGTTATGTAAATTAACCCTGACCCGACGTGATTGACGTTTTTCACGAACGCCGCATGCGCGGTCCGTGGAATTTCCCAGTGTGCATTGCTCCAAAGTACGCCGCAAGGACGTATTGGTTTCGACGTGAACGTAAATGACGTCCAGCCCCATTCACGGACGACTTACGCAAATTATGTAAATTTTTCAAATTTCATCGCTGGAACGATGGCCATACTTAACATTGGTACGCCGCATATACGCCTCATATAGCAGGGGTAACTTTACGTCGGGAAAAGACCAACGTAAACGGCGTATCTCTACTGCGTCGGCTGAGCGTACGTTCGTGAATTCGCGTATCTAGCTGATTTACATATTCTAGGCGTAAATCAGCGTACACGCCCCTAGCGGCCAGCGTAAATATGCAGTTAAGATCCGACGGCGTAAGAGACTTACGCCGGTCGGATCTAATAGAAATCTATGCGTAACTGATTTTATGAATCAGGCGCATAGGTACGACCGGCCAGACTCAGAGATACAACGGCGTATCTGGAGATACGCCGTCCTATCTCCTTTGTGAATCTACCCCAATAGCATTACTTATGACAACAAAAAGATGGACAGAAGCAGTATCAAGAACAGATCTATGTAACAAGTGCAATTATTCTGGGAACTAATAACGTCATTTGCGAAACAATGCAATTGTGTTAAATTTAGATGATCCCCACTATAATCATAGTTTTATATAATTTTTCCCTTACTAGACTCAACATGGCTTTCCTCCAGGCAGGACTACAATTCCTTTCCATTCCTTTTGTGATAATATACTTAGACTGCATTTGGGGCGGCATGTAATTAAATGAAACACTAATCAACAGAGTTGAAAATCCCTTGCAGACAAATCACAGGCCCAGGATCAAGTGTTCATATGTACAGTACTGTGTTTTAACTATAGGATATTTATAGCCTCTCTATTGGTTGCTGCTTTCCCTGAATTGGCCCATGCTTAAAGGAGTTGTAAATAAAAAAAAATGTTTATGCTGAAATGACTGTTTACAGGGTATAGAGACATAATAGTTAACTGATTCCTTTTAAAAATGATTAAAAATAGATACAAACTAATCATATAATGTGCCTGTAGTTTCTAGTTTCGTTTTTGCATGTTGTTTCCTGCCTCTCTGCTGTACAGAGCCACAGAGCCAATACAGGGCAGTGATGGTTTGGAAAACGAAACTGATTGGTGCTGAGAGGTTTTAGACACACAGTAATCACACCTCCTTAACCACTTCCATACCAGGCACTTACGCACCTTCCCGCCCAAGCCAATTTTCAGCACTGTCGCAATTTGAATGGCAATTGCACGGTCGTGCGACGTGGCTCCCAAACAAAATTGGCGTCCTTTTTTCCCCACAAATAGAGCTTTCTTTTGATGGTATTTGATCACATCTGCGATTTTTTTTATGCAACAACTAAAAAAAGACTGAAAATTTTGTAAAAAAATTACGTTTTTATTTTTTTCTGTTAATTTTTTTGTAAATAAGTAAGTTTTCTCTTTCAATTACGGGCACTGATATGGCGGCACTGATGGGCACCGATGAGATGGCACTGACGGGCACTGATTGGCGGCGCTGGTATGCGGCACTGATGGGCACACATAGGCGGCACT
Source organism: Rana temporaria (assembly GCF_905171775.1). Classification (NCBI taxonomy): domain Eukaryota; kingdom Metazoa; phylum Chordata; class Amphibia; order Anura; family Ranidae; genus Rana; species Rana temporaria. The sequence goes on from NC_053490.1 coordinate 422,980,225, forward strand.
GATGGGCACACATAGGCGGCACTGATGGGCTCACATAGGCGGCACTGATGGGCTCACATAGGCTGCACTGATGGGCTCACATAGGCGGCACTGATGGGCACACATAGGCGGCACTGATGGGCTCACATAGGCTGCACTGATGGGCACACATAGGCGGCACAGATGGGCACACATAGGCGGCACAGATGGGCACTCATGGGCGGCACTTATGGGTGGCACTGATGGATACTTATGGGTGGCACAGATGGGCACTGGGCATGGATAGGCACTGTGGGGTGGCACTGATTGACACTGTGGGGTGGCACTGATGGACATTGTGGGGCAGCACTGATCTACCCATGTTGCCAGTCAGTGCCCATTTGTGGGCACTGATTGGCATCTTTTTTTTTTAAGACTTTTTTTTTTTAAAAAAATTCCATGCTTTTTTTTTTTGTTTGACCCACCCTGGTGGTCCAGGGTGGGCTTCCCTGGTGGTCCATGTGGCGATCCGAGGGGGGGGGCTGCACTGATAAACAATCAGCGCGAACCCCCTGTCAGGATAGCTGCCGATCGGCTCTCCTATACTCGCCTCTGTCAGACGCGAGTGAGGAAGAGCCATCAACGGCTCTTCCTGTTTACATCGTGATCAGCCGTGATTGGACACGGCTGATCACGTGGTAAAGAGTCTCCGCCGGAGACTCTTTACCGAGATCGGAGATGCAGGGTGTCAGACTGACACCCCGCACCACCAATCGCCGCGCTGCGCGCCCCCACGGGCGCCCGCGGCATGAAATCCTGCAGGACGTCCATGGACGTCCTGTCAGGATTTCAGAACCACTTCCCGGACGTAAATCGGCCAAAGGCCGGGCGGGAAGTGGTTAAAGTTAGTGACTACAGAGAGAAAGCTCCCAGCACTGTGGTTATCAGGAAACAGACAACCAGGAAGTGTGGAGATCAGAGAAGAATTACAGCAACTTGAGAGCAAAAACGAACAATGAGGACATGAAAAATTACTTTACAAACCCTTTAAAGAGATTGTAAACAATCACCTTGTAAAACAACCCATTCAATTTAAAAAATAAATTAAAAAGGCAAAACATTTTTGTATAGATCTAAAAAGAACATTATAAATACCTTTTCCCCCCCAATTTTTTTTAAGCGATCACATTCCCTTTTTTCTTAACAGCTGGGGGGGGGAGAAGCAGCAGCACAGTGAGCTTCCCAGTGAATGGCTGTGCATGGGGGGGGGGGGTTGTCAGCACAAGTCTCATCATTGGAAGAGAGTATACAGATATAACAGCATAGCTAGAGAACAGTGTGCTCTCCTGCTTAGTCTGGTCATGTTTTAATAAAAAAAACAGGAGGGTCTAGCAGGAACACCAGGGATTTCACATAAAGGAAGCAGAACAAAGAACAGGATACTTTCTCATACAAGTACATGGTACAGTAGGCACATATCAGGAATATGAAGTGCTAGGCAGTGGTGTATTTAGGTTTTGTGCTGCCTAGGCCTGACTAAACTCATGCACCCCCTAATTAAAATATGGCCCACCTCTTCCTCTCAAGGCCACACCCCTTCCTGTTTAAAACTCGCCCTATCTATAAACCACACCCCTTCCTATTTAGGCTCCACCTTTTCTTTTTAGAGCTCCACCTCTTCCACTCTGTACATTAAAAGTGGGTACCAAGTGGCCATCAGTGCAGCCTTTCAGCACAGCTTAAGAGTGCCGCCTCATCAGTGCCCAATAGTGCAGCCTTATCAGTGCCCATCAGGGCAGCCTATCAGTGCCCTCAGTACAGTCTTATCAGTGCAGCCTATTGGTGCCCATCAGTACAATGCAGTCCCATCAGTGCCCATATCAGTGCAGCGCAGCCTCATCAGTGCCCAACAGTGAAGCTCATCAGTGGCCATCAGTGCAGCCTCATCAGGAGCAACCAGTGCAGCCTATTAGTGCCCATCAGTACTGACTTATCAGTGCCCAACAGTGCAGCTCATCAGTGGCCATCAGTGCGGCCTCATCAGGGGCAACTAGCGCAGCCTATCAGTGCCCATATCAGCGCAGCCTATCAGTGCCCATATCAGCGCAGCCTATCAGTGCCCATATCAGCGCAGCCTATCAGTGCCCATATCAGCGCAGCCTATCAGTGCCCATATCAGCGCAGCCTATCAGTGCCCATATCAGCGCCCATATCAGCGCAGCCTATCAGTGCCCATATCAGCGCAGCCTATCAGTGCCCATATCAGCGCAGCCCATCAGTGCCCATATCAGCGCAGCCCATCAGTGCCCATATCAGCGCAGCCCATCAGTGCCCATATCAGCGCAGCCCATCAGTGCCCATATCAGCGCAGCCCATCAGTGCCCATATCAGCGCAGCCCATCAGTGCCCATATCAGCGCAGCCCATCAGTGCCCATATCAGCGCAGCCTATCAGTGCCCATATCAGCGCAGCCCATCAGTGCCCATATCAGCGCAGCCCATCAGTGCCCATATCAGCGCAGCCCATCAGTGCCCATATCAGCGCAGCCCATCAGTGCCCATATCAGCGCAGCCTATCAATGCCCATATCAGCGCTAGTAACATAACAATTTTACATGCTGTCCCGACCGCTGACTTGGTGTTCGTTCCCCTCGTGCTCCTCTCTCTTTTTCCTATTGCCTTTTTTTCCATATGGGGCGGCCCCCCCCAACAAAGTGCTGCCCTAGGCTTGGGCCTTGTCTGCCTAGGCCAAGACACAGCACTAGTGCTAGGGTAACAAACGATTTCAAGTAAACCTGTGTCCAGATCATGCACAATAAACAATGTACATATTCTAAACCAGCAGAAAAATAACACTTTAAGGATATATGCACATGGGCAGTTTGGCCCAGCAGTATCAAATCCCATCATGTACTTGCACCAGCTCCACTGCCTGCAGCCTATCAAAATCTATGACACATGGCAGCTGGACACTGTACCAAGCAGTACTCACATTTAGGGTCATATTAGCTAGATTCAGGTAGGGGCGCGTATCTTTAAGGTGGCGTAGTGTATCGTATTTACGCTACGCCGCCTTAAGTCAGAGAGGCAAGTACTGTATTCACAATGCACTTGCCTCCTAACTTACAGCGGCGTAGCGTAAATGGGGCCAGCGTAAGCGCGCCTAATTCAAATGAGGATGGGGGGCGTGTTTTATGTTAATGTTTGGTAAATTACGTCCAGCCCCATTCACGGACGACTTACGCAAACGACGTAAAAATTTCAACGCGGGAACGACGGCCATACTTAACATTGACTAGGCCAGCTATTTGTTGGAATAACTTTACGCTGGAAAATGCCTTACGTAAACGGCGTATCTTTACTGCGACGGGCGCACGTACATTCGTGAATCGGCGTATCTAGGCATTTACATATTCTACGCCAAACTCAACGGAAGCGACACCTAGCGGCCAGCGGGAAAATTGCACCCTAAGATACGACGGCATAGGAGACTTAAGCCGCTCGTATCTTAGCCTAATTTAAGCGTATCTGGTTTCCAGAATACGCTTAAATTTACAACGGCGCAGATTCAGAGTTACGTCGGCGTATCTACTGATACGCCGGCGTAACTCTGTCTGAATCTGGCCAATATGTGTTAAGGGTTATATGCCCCAAATGCAGAACACATTCAGATGGGCACCTGGAAATTTCGGGATTTGAAACTGATGGGCCAAACCACCTGTGTGTATGAGGCTTAAATCAAGCCCTCGTTCATCTCTGTATCTATATGTCTTGTAAAGAAATTAGTACAAAAATACATTTTAATGTAAACACACAGCAGGTATTTGTAAGCCATTAGAAACTGATTGGACCCCAAATATAGAGCAGCCTTTCTTAAGTACAGTTCAGTGGAACCCTAGAGTTTCTCTTGAGGTTGCCAGGGATTCCTTGAACAGTATACACTGATCACAAATGAAAGGGGACATGTCTACACTAACTAGTAATGTTAGGGAAAACCACAATTTTTACCGTCTATTTCTTTTCTATGATTATTCATTTGATTTCAAGTATATTGCCTAAATTTCTCTCGGATCCAACAGTTCTGGACTGAGGTTGCCTCCTGCATATGAGAGGTCCTGGTGGTACCTGTCCCACTGACAATCAGAGTGTGCCTCCTGGGATTGGTGGAAGAGGTGGTCCAATCTCAGGCACACAGAACTTTAATCAATATCCAACTGTTTTATGGTAGGAAGGCCATATTGCTACACTGGAGGAAACCGGAGGCCCCTACCTTACCCTTTTGGAAGAGGCTGGTGAATTCAATGATGCCCTAATATAAAGCGACATACCTGTCAAGGGGATGAGGGAAGAAATCTGATAAAGTGTGGCAAGCATGATATAACTTTGATATAACGGTGGGGTAAGAGTCATATGGCCCAGATCCACGAAGAAGTTACGTCAATAGATAAGCCGCGTAACTTCTAGGATGCTCCGGCGTATCTTTGTTTTGTATCCACAAAACAAGATACGCCTGAAGCTGGGCTAGATCCGACTGCCGTACGTCTTAGTACGTCTTAGTACGCCGTCGGATCTAAGGTGCATATTTATGCTGGCCGCTAGGTGGCGCTTCCGTTGATTTCTGCGTTGAGTATGCAAATTAGCTAGATACGCCAATCCACAAACGTACGTCCGGCGCATTTTTTACGTCGTTTACGTAAGACTTTTTTCGGCGTAACGTTACCACTGCTCTATGAGGCGTACGCAATGTTAAGTATGGACGTCGGGCCAGCATCGAATTTTCCGTTGTGTACGTAGTTTGCGTAAAACGTTTGCGAATAAGGCTTTGCGTAAATTACGTTCACGTCGAAAGCATTGACTATTTGCGACGTGATTTCGAGCATGCGCACTGGGATACCCCCACGGACGGCGCATGCCCCGTTCAAAAAATATGTAATTTATGTGGGGTCAAGTAGAATTTACATAAAACACGCCCACATCTTTATCATTTGAATTCCGCGCCCTTACACCGGCAGATTTACGCTACGCTGCCGTAACTTTGGAGGCAAGTGCTTTGTGAATACAGCACTTGCCTCTCAAAGTAGCGGCGGCGTAGCGTAACTACGATACGCTACGCCTGCCTAAAATTACGCCGCGCTACGTGGATCTGGCCCATATGAGTTTAATGCTGGAGGTAAATGGGCATGACACAAACACTCCTCGAGACATGTATCGAGTACCAGGTGCATTTTTGTTCGGATACAAGGTTACCGAGAGGAGCGCAAGAGAACCGAGTCTTGGGTTGTTGGGGGGAAGGGGGAGGGGAAAGGCTGTCAGTTAAATGTTTAGTTAGAGCTACTGTTAGTCTGTTTGTTTTCGAAAATGTTGACCTTGTGAGTGGCTCATTGTTGTGCCGAGTCACTTTTCTACTGTACGTCTTCCATAAAACATAATAAAAATAATTTTACAAATAATTTTACAAAAAAAAAAAAAAAAGTATATTGCCTAAATTCTTGTCGTACAGAGTTAAGCCTCGTACACACGACCGAGTTTCTCGGCAAAAAAAAAACAAACATCAGGTTTCTTGCTGGTTTTTGCCGAGAAACTCGGTCGTGTGTACGAGGCTTAACTCTGTACGACAAGAATTTAGGCAATATACTTTTTTTTTTTTTGTAAAATTATTTGTAAAATTATTTTTATTATGTTTTATGGAAGACGTACAGTAGAAAAGTGACTCGGCACAACAAAGAGCCACTCACAAGGTCAACATTTTTAAAAACCGGTCGTGTGTACACTTTGACGAGGAAACTGTCGAGGATCTCGTCGAGCCAAAAAGAGAGCATGTCTTCTTTTTCCTCGACGGGAATGGGGAAATTTGGCTCGCTGAGATCCTCGACAGCCTAACAAGGAACTCGACGAGCAAAACGATGTGTTTCGCCCGTCGAGTTTCTCGGTCGTGTGTACGAAGTGTTAAAATGGAAGGGGGTCAAATATGCTAGGTATGCGATTTTGTTCTTATATTTAAGACATTCTACAATTTAGTGATCACATTAATGCCCCACAAAGTGTAGGCATAATTCTTTTTTGTAAGGGTTTTCAGAGACCTTAAAAATATTTCAAGGATTCTTCCCAGCTAATATGGCTTTAGAGCTTTTGTTGTGATTTTTGAAAATTAAAAAAATTACATTAAAACAGCTAGACAGGTCAGGCATGGCTTACGTAAAACTGTTTTATGGCTAAATACAAATATATAAACCGTTAAATGTTCATAGCCTGGGCAAAGGTGCATTTTATTGTGTAAGATTCACTCAAATGTATATTGAATACTAATGTGTACAATCGTACCTAGGTTTAAAGATACTATGGTCCTGAATAAGGTTCATGATGAAAAGCCTTATTGGGGATAATATACAAGAAAAAAAATAAAGAGTACAGATAGTTCCTACCAAACAATCTATTCAATGATGTGTTTTATGTGATGCATATAAATGAAGGAATATTTATAAAATGCTGAAGGCTGTTATTATCATGGAAGCAGAACATTATGAAATATGCAGAGACACTGTCAATCTTTTTAAATGTGAACGACAGCTTATAAACATGGAAAGTAGATGAGTGAAAGAGTTTAAAGGGTCAACCCAAGTTCCTATTACATTAATTTATAGTTTATTACAAGAATATACTTACCAGGCTTGCATACATTCATTGCAAAATCATTTTCTAAAATATAAAAAATTTTTGGGAAATGTAGGCTCATTATAAATGCAGTAGCAATGTATTGTCCGGACTTGATAGCTCGTCCAATAAACTAAATGTACTGAATGGCAAGAATCCAAAACTTTAGTAAGTGTATGGTCAGATAGGTCTTACAGGATAATAGGCCTGAATTAATGCCACTGCTGGCATTTAAAAAAGCAAAGTAAGCATAAAATAAATCTATGGCGCTCATGCCAACGTAGAATAAAAAGCATGATACATAAATTATTCAAAAGGCAGTTCTATCATAGATGGACAATGTTCAATAAAGATGCCCAATGCCTTGTGTCCAATATACAGATGTAAAGCTGCATAATATATCAATAAGTTTAAAATGCAAATAAAATCACCTAGTGAACAGAAGGTCAGGGAAAGAACAATCTTTTACTGATATAGTCAGGTCCATAACTATTGGGACATCAACACAATTCTAATCTTTTTGGCTCTATACACCACCGCAATGGATTTGAAATGAAACAAATGAATTTAATTTGAGGGTATTTACATCCAAATCAGGTGAAAGGTGTAGGAATTACAACAGTTTATGTATGTGCCTCCCACTTTTTAAGGGACCAAAAGTAATAGGACAGATTAACAATCATAAATCAAACTTTCACTTTTTAATACTTGGTTGCAAATCCTTTGCAGACAATTATAGCCTGAAGTCTGGAACGCACAGACATCACCAGACATTGGGATTCATCCCTGGTGATGCTCTGCCAGGCCTCTACTGCAACTGTCTTCAGTTCCTGCTTGTTATTGGGGCATTTTCCCTTCAGTTTTGTCTTCAGCAAGTGAAATGCATGCTCAATCGGATTCAGGTCAGGTGATTGACTTGCATAACATTCCACTTCCTACTGCATGTGCAGTAGGATTCTCAGCGTGAAGCCGAAAGGCTACACTGCCATGTCCCCTTACCCGCAATAGCGGCGGTGGCAGCAGCACCCAACAGCTGATGGAAACATCAGCTGCAGAGTCGAGATATTTTAAGCACCTACAGGTAAGCCTTAATCTAGGCTTACCTGTAGGCAAGAGTGGTTGTAACAGGTTTACAGCCACTTTAAAAGCCAGCAGCTGCAGTATGCTGCAGTATGTGTAGCTGCTGGCTTTTAATTCTTTTTTTTTTGGTCGGAACACTGCTTAAATTATGATTGAGAAAGGGGGGGGGAAGGGGGTACGTTGGGACTTTATAATAATTGTATGGTATAAAAAAAGCTGAGAGCTCGACTTTCAATGAAACATGTGTGGGGAAAAGATTACAATGGATTGGGGGAAAAAAATATATATGGAATAAGTTATAAGTTAAATATTTTAATACTTTCACATAATGCATTGTACATGACTATATTTCATTATTGAAGAAATTGGTAAACATATACAATTTACAGACTTGATTGGGGAAAAGGTTATTTAGGCAGTGACCCGAGTGTACAAACAGAAGGTACAATGAAATATACTGCAGTGAATACATATTGAAGCATGAAGTTGGTAACTCTACGCGTTTCGTGACTATTGGTCGCTCATCAGGAGCAAGCATGCATTGCATTTTATATCAGGTAGCCAAAAGCTGCCGGCACTGGAGTGAAGCCCCAACAGGTCCCCATGGGCTAGGACAGCCTCTACCGAGGACTGTGGCAGGACACTATAGGACACAAAGCCACCAAACAGGACGCACCCAGGTTGCACAGGCATCAAGCATGACGTGATGTTTGGACAGGAGTCAGTGAATGGTGATAACTGGGAGGTCCAACTGTATTACATGTGAGTCTATGGCATGTAAAGAGCTCATATATTCAAGCGTTGATCGAATGCTGGCCTTCCAGCATGATTGTTCCACAGAAGTCAATTGTTAGACTGGCTTCTGTTGAACAGACAGAGGTACACATGTTCTTAAAGTTGTCCAGTTCCTGCTGAACCAGCCAGCTTTCGATACATGTATACCCAGCTTGATACTGCAGCTGTGGATGGCCAATGGAACCAATCAGCTTCTATCTTTCATTTTTGACGCCTAACTGAACAAGCTGAAGATAGAAGCTGACTGGTTACTACGTACAGCTGCTCCAGATTGTGTTTGCCTCAGGTTTAGTAAATTCCCATATTATATAAAATGGATTGTATTTTATAGAGTACATAATTGGAATGCACAGGGGCCATATATATATATACAGTGATGAAAATAAGTATTTGAACACCCTGCTATTTTGCAAGTTCTCCCACTTGGAAATAATGGAGGGGTCTGAAATTGTTATCGTAGGTGCATGTCTACTGTGAGAGACATAATCAAAAAAAAAAAAAAATCCAGAAATCACAATGTATGATTTTTTTTAACTATTTATTTGTATGATACAGCTGCAAATAAGTATTTGAACACCTGAGAAAATCAATGTTAATATTTGGTACAGTAGCCTTTGTTTGCAATTACAGAGGTCAAACGTTTATTGTAGTTTTTCACCAAGTTTGCACACACTGGAGGAGGGATTTTGGCCCACTCCTCCACACAGATCTTCTCTAGATCAGTCAGGTTTCTGGGCTGTCGATGAGAAACACGGAGTTTGAGCTCCCTCCAAAGATTCTCTATTGGGTTTAGGTCTGGAGACTGGCTAGGCCACGGCAGAACCTTGATATGCTTCTTACAGAGCCACTCCTTGGTTATCCCGGCTGTGTGCTTCGGGTCATTGTCATGTTGGAAGACCCAGCCTCGACCCATCTTCAAAGCTCTAACTGAGGGAAGGAGGTTGTTGCCCAAAATCTCGCAATACATGGCCCCGGTCATCCTCTCCTTAATACAGTGCAGTCGCCCTGTCCCATGTGCAGAAAAACACCCCCAAAGCATGATGCTACCACCCCCATGCTTCATAGTAGGGATGGTGTTCTTGGGATGGTACTCATCATTCTTCTTCCTCCAAACACGGTTAGTGGAATTATGACCAAAAAGTTCTATTTTGGTCTCATCTGACCACATGACTTTCTCCCATGACTCCTCTGGATCATCCAAATGGTCATTGGCAAACTTAAGACGGGCCTTGACATGTGCTGGTTTAAGCAGGGGAACCTTCCGTGCCATGCATGATTTCAAACCATGACGTCTTAGTGTATTACCAACAGTTACTTAGTGTATTACCAACAGTAACCTTAGTGTATTACCAACAGTAACGGTGGTCCCAGCTCTTTTCAGGTCATTGACCAGCTCCTCCCGTGTAGTCCTGGGCTCATTTCTCACCTTTCTTAGGATCATTGAGACCCCACAAGGTGAGATTTTGCATGGAGCCCCAGTCCGAGGGAGATTGACAGTCATGTTTAGCTTCTTCCATTTTCTAATGATTGCTCCAACAGTGGACCTTTTTTCACCAAGCTGCTTGGCAATTTCCCCGTAGCCCTTTCCAGCCTTGTGGAGGTGTACAATTTTGTCTCTAGTGTCTTTGGACAGCTCTTTGGTCTCGGCCATGTTAGTAGTTGGATTCTTACTGATTGTATGGGGTGGACAGGTGTCTTTATGCAGCTAATGACCTCAAACAGGTGCATCTAATTTAGGATAATAAATGGAATGGAGGTGGACATTTTAAAGGCAGACTAACAGGTCTTTGAGGGTCAGAATTCTAGCTGATAGACAGGTGTTCAAATACTTATTTGCAGCTGTATCATACAAATAAATAGTTAAAAAATCATAAATTGTGATTTCTGGAAAAAAAAATTTTGATTATGTCTCTCACAGTGGACATGCACCTACGATGACAATTTCAGACCCCTCCATGATTTCCAAGTGGGAGAACTTGCAAAATAGCAGGGTGTTCAAATACTTATTTTTCTCACTGTATATATAATATATATATATATATATATATATATATATATATATATATATATATAATACAGCACAGTAAGCAGTTAAAGTCTAAGGAATTTTTACTTCTGCTCAAGATGACTCATAATGAAAAGCTATCTGAAATAACTAGAGAAACAAGTGGCCAGAGGTCATTTACACTGCAATTAGAGTAGAATTTGTTGGATACTAGCTGAAATGACAGCAGAAAATTATTAATTGGACTTTTGCAGTTATCTTCTGCAGACATCATATAAAAGATATTGGATTGTAATGTCACCTCTGAATTGTGCCAATAAATCGCACATTCTCTGCTTTGGGCTGACATACAATCAATTTACACTGCCCCCTGGTAGATAAATGTCATTATCCAGACATACGGTATCATAAATCATGCTGTTGATATGTTTGTATTAAAAGTCTTTAGTATGAACATGTACATGAACATAAACAATATCTGTCTAATAGGGACCTAGCAATAAAATAAAATAATAAATAAAAAAACAAGGGTGTGTCAGACCGCTATACACAGATAACTGCTCTCACATGGCGCACCGTGATCTCCTCTGCGGCATATCGTGGAGAATAGGCATTTTCTGCAAGTAATTGGGAAGGTTGCTTACTATTTTGAGCCAATCTGATTTGATTCTTTAACCACTTCAATACCAGACACTTATACACCTTCCTGCCCAGGCCAATTTTCAGCTTTCAGCACTGTCGCAATTTGAATGACAATTGCGCAGTCATGCTACACTGTACGCAAACAAATTTTTTATAATTCTGTTCCCACAAATAGAGCTTTCTTTTGGTGGTATTTGATCACCTCTGAGATTTTTATTGTTTGCGCAACAAATAAAAAAAGCTTTTCTTTGTATTTGATAAATAAGTACTTTTTCTTCTTCAATGATAGGCACCGATATGGCTGCACTGACACGCACAGATAAGGCGGCACCGATGGGCACAGATGAGGTGACACTGATAGGCACTGATGGGCACTCATAGGCGGCACGGATAAGCACTCATAGGCAGCACTGATGGGTACTTATGGGTGGCAATGATAGGTGGCACTGATAATCACTGATAGGTGGGCACTGATGGGCATGGATAGGCATTGATAGGTGGCACTGATGGATGGCACTGATGACACTGATGGGTGGCATTGCTGGGCATCACTGATTTCATTTGTTCCAAAATGGTGCCAGTCAGTGCCTATTTTTGGGCACTGATTGGCATATGGGCATGGCCATGGGGGATGTACCTGGCCATCCACATGTTAGGGGCTTCCCTGGTGGTCCAGTGTGGGCACCCCCCCTGTCAGGAGAGCCGCTGATCAGCTCTCCTCTACTCACGTCTGTCAGACGCGAGTGAGGAAAGGCCAATCAACGGCTCTTCCTGTTTACATCGTGATCAGCCATGATTGGATATGGCTGATCACGTGAGATCGGTGTAGCGATGTGTCAGACTGACTATATGTTCTGGGCTTTAAAATAAAAAAATTCCACTGCTAAAGCAGAGCTTGGGGGGCAGCAAAAACGCGTTGCTGAACTACATTTTTACTGCCCCCCCTTACTGCCCTTTATGCTGCAAACAGTATGCTTTCCATCACAGTGTGGAAAAAATTATCCTCGCTATCTTATTTTTTACGGCTTGCTGAACATGACCCATTCATCTGAATGGGGATCACTCTTCAGAGAGCAACCCTGTCATGCCTCGTACACACACGACCGTTTTTTTCCGTCGGGAAAACTGCTATGAGAGCTTTTCGTCTGGAATCCCAGCCGTGTGTATGCTCCATCGCAGTTTTTCTGACAGGAAAACTGCCGGACAAAAAAAAAAAGAGAGCAGGATCTCTTTTTTCCCCATCACGAAAAAGTCCTGGTGGGAAAGCCTGTATGCTTTTCAGAGGGGAAAAAAAACCTGCATGCTCGGAAACAATTCACGCATGCTCAGAAGCATCGAACTTAATTTTCTTGGCTCGTCATAGTCTTTTATGTCAGTCAAAAGTCTTCTTGGCAGTCAAAAGTTCACTGTACATTTGTGTGACCGTGTGTATGCAAGGCAGGCTTGAGAGGATTTCCGTCAGGAAAACCATTGGTTTTTTATCCGACGGGAAAACCGGTCGTGTATACGGGGCATAAGAGTCCTAGCAAAGCCCTAGCCCTTACAAACACAAACTACAACCAGCTGGCCTTTTACAGCATATTGGTTATTGTTTACTACTTTTGTACCTTTTTGGTCTGGTCTGTCCTAAGCACAGTAAATCCCACAAAACATCAGTGTTGGACTCAAGACACTGAGAACAAGTTGGCAGCAGAGCAAAATGACTTGGCTGCACACAAGATAGAAATAGGGACAGTAGAAAAAAAAATCTCTTGTATCCAATTTCATTACACAGGCCAGTCACATTTTAATGCAGCAAGGAAGTATCACTCACCAATTTATAGGAAATCCACTGTGTATGGTCAGGGTTTTGAACCGTTTTTTTTTTGTTCAGGGTGCAACTTTATTTACCGTACTTTCACTAAATTGCTGTTGCATATTTGACTACATTTTATACTGAGGATTGTATTCAGGGCAGCCATCAGGAGTTATGGGGCCCCTTACACAGCTTCACGCATGGGCCCCCCTGGAGCAGAGAACCGGGGGGGGGGGGGGGGGGGGTGCTGCCGCCTGAAATTGAGAAGCAGGGGGGGGGGGGGGGCTGCTGCGAATTGAGAAGCGGGGGGGGGGCCCTTTACAAAAAAAAGGAGACAAAGAAAAATATATACAAAAAAGGGGGGTTGCCATCCAGTACCCTTTATTAATAATAATAATAATAATAATAATAATAATAATAATAAAAAAAGAAACCTCTGGGCCCTTTAATAAAAAAAAAATATATATATAAAAAAAATAAACATTTATAAAAAAAAAAAAAGGGGGGGGGGGGGTTTGCCATCCCTGGGGACCTCTGGGCCCTTTAATAAAAAAACATAACAAATAAATATATATATAAACAAAAATAAACATTTATAACAAATAAAAAAGGGGGTTTGCCACATGGGGCCCTGGGGATCTCTGAGCCCTTTAATAAAAATATATATATATAAAAAAAAAGAAATAAAAAACAATTATTTTTTTTTATAAAAAAAGGGGGGTTGCCATCCGGGGCCCTGGGGACCTCTGGGCCCTTTAATAATAATAATAATAATAATAATAATAATAATTATATATACATATATATGTATGTGTGTGTGTATGTGTATATATATATATATATATATATATATATATATATATAAAAAAAAATATATAAAAATATATATATATTTTTTATAAAAAAAAGGGGGGTTGTCATCCAGGGCCCTGGGGATCTCTCGGGCCCCCCGTACCCCTAAAAAAAATTGGCCATTTAATAAAAAAATAAATAAAAATATATTAGAATTTTTTTTTTTTTTTATAAAAAATTAATTAAAAAAGGGGGGGTTTCCATCTGGGGGCCTTTGGGCCCCTGGGGACCTCCGGACCTCTAAAAAAAAATAAAAAAAATTGGCCCTTTAATAAAAAATAAAATAAAAATATATTACATTTTTTTTTAATAAAAAATAAATAAAAAAAAGGGGTGTTGCCATATGGGACCCTATGGGCCTCCAGGCCCCTGGGGACCTCCGGACCCCTAAAAAAATGCCATCAGGGCCCCTGGGGACCTCCGGGCCCCTTACAGGTGTACTGCCTGTACCGGCCCTGATTGTATTACAATATAATTTACATTATAATCATATCTACAACACCTTCACAAGCACCGAGATGTCTTTTATTGCATGGCTCCCAAATGTCCTTCATTTGGAGGGACTGTCCCTCTTTTGAAACCAAATCCCCCTGTCCCTCATGGGGACCAAATGTGTTATGCTGCAGTAAACTTTGTATCCAACCTCTATATCCCTGCTTGTGTCATCGGGCATTGAGAGGTATGTCTATTGGGCTTCTACAAGGGAAGGACAGAGAGGTGTAAGTGACTTTGGTATGCTCATGTAACCCGCTTATATGCCAATCTCTCCATTCTCATATCAAGTCTTGGACTCAAATTTACAAAAAACATCCAAACATTCGGAAAAAGGGAGGCAGAAATGTAGTGGTGTTAACATTTTAAAAATAAGAACATTTTGGAATGGCCAATTGAGAAACTTGGACACAAATGTAATTTCATCATCTCCCTAAAGCCAGAGAAACAATCACCTTAAGGTGAACCTTTCTTATCCTAAAACATAATACCTGTGCCGGTACCTCAGGGCACTTACAGTGGGGATCGTAAGTTTGGGCACCCCAGGTAAAAAGTTGTATTAATGTGCATAACGAAGTCAAGGAAAGATGGAAAAATCTCCAAAAGGCATCAAATTACAGATTAGACATCCTTATAATATGTCAAAAAAGGTAGATTTTATTTCCATTATTTACACTTTCAAAATTAGAGAAAACAAAAAAATGGCGTCTGCCAAAGTTTGGGCACCCTGCAGAGTTAATATCTTGTACTGCCCCCTTTGGCAAGTATTACAGCTTGTAAACACTTTTTGTAGCCAGCCAAGAGTCTTTCAATTCTGTTTTAGGTATCTTTGCCCATTCTTCCTTACAAACGTCTTTCAGTTCTTTGAGATTTCTGGGCTGTCTGTCACGCACTGCTCTTTTAAGGTCTATCCATAGATTTTCAATTATGTTGAGGTCAGGAGATCGTGAAGGTCATGGCAAAACCTTCAGTTTACGCCTCTTGATGTAATCCCCCGTGGATTTTGAGGTGTGTTCAGGATCATTATCCATTTGCAGAAGTCATCCTCTCTTTAACTTCAGCTTTTTCGCAGATGGCATCAAGTTACCATCCAAAATGTGCTGACATTTTTTTTAATCCATTTTTTTTTCTACTCGTGAAATGTTCCCTGTGCCACTGGCTGCAATACAACCCCAAAGCATGATTGATCCACCCCCATGCTTAACAGTTGGACAAAGGTTTTTTTCATTAAATTCTGTGCCCTTTCTTCTCCAAACATACCTTTGCTCATTCCGGCCAAAAAGTTCTATTTTAACCTCATTGGTCCATAGAAATTGTTTCCAAAATGCATCAGGCTTGTCTATATGTTCATTTGCAAAGTTCAAACACTGATTATTATGGGAGGGACGTAGAAGAGGTTTTCTTCTGATGACTCTTCCATGAAGACCATATTTGTACAAGTATCTCTTTATAGTGGAATAGTGTACCACAACTCCAGTGTCTGCCAGATCTTTCTGGAGGGATCATGCAGTCAAACGTGGGTTTTGAATTGCTTTTCTCACAATCCTGCGAGCGGTTCTGTCTGATATTTTTCTTGGTCTTCCAGATCTTGCTTTAACTTCCACTGTTCCTGATGACTGCCGTTTCTTAATTACATTCCGAACAGAGAATATTGACATCTGAAAACGCTTTGCTATCTTCTTATAGCCTTCTCCAGCTTTGTGAAAGTCAAATATTTTCAGTTTCAGTTTTCTAGACAACTGCTTAGAAGAACCCATGGTGCCGATTGTTGGGGCAAGGTCAGATGAGTCTGGGCATTTAAAACCTTTGAGATTGACATCACCTGGTCTTCCCAGACGATGATTGAGAACAATCCATGACACTGGCAGGTCTCAGCTTTGCAAAGGGGGCAGTGCATGCTATAAATTCTGCAGGGTGCCCAAACTTTTGCAGACGCCATTTTTTTATTTCTGTAATTTTGAAAGTGTAAATGATGGAAATAAAATCTAACTTTTTTTGACATTTTATAAGAATGTCTAATCTGTAATTTGATGCCTTTTGGAGATTTTTCCATCTTTCCTTGGCTTCGTTATGAACATTAAATACAAATTTTTACCTGGGGTGCCCAAACTTTCGATCCCCACTGTATTTCAGTCTTCAATTTGATCCCATGGTTCCTGTGGAACCCTTTGTATCCCAGGCCCATAAGGTACTAGGGGTTTTAACTCCTTCAATTTCCATTTGAAATTTAGTCCCACCTACAGTGCTTTGTGGCCTTGATGAAAGGCATGGGCGTAGCATAAGGGTTACAATCGCAACCCGGCCCCTAGCTCCAGGGGCCACAGCAGCCTACCCGTCATATTATCATATCCTCCACAAAGTCCAGCTTCGATCTGCCCTAGGGCCCCACAGCCACGCTCCAGTACTGGACTTCTACTTTGCCTTCCACAGTCCACACCCCTCCAATCTCATTGGCTGGGGAAAGGCTGTGAGGCAATTCCTGAATGAAGAGAAGCATGAGGTGAGAACAGCCCAGGATGGGGAAGAGTCTGTGCTGTGTGCTGGCAACATGGAATGGTAACCGTGCTTAGCGAGGCAAGAGGAGGAGAGTGCCGTCCTATAGCCACGATGGGACCGCTGTCACTAATGAGGTAAGACACCGCTCAGTGTCTTCTAGTCACCAGCTGGGATTCTCGTACCCTCCCACCCGGTGATGTCTGCTTACCCTACTTCACTGACAACTGGGGAAAAGACACACACCTCTGGGAGGTGACCTTCCCCCAACACCTGCCAACACTGAGAGATACACCTTTATAAATTGCTAAAACAAATCCCTTAACACCTCCCTTCAGGGGGCCCCTGAAGGGCTGCAGGCTCCAGATTTTGTGTCACGTGGCTTTTCCCTCCCAGATCTAAGTTGCACCCCCCAATGTCCCCTCACCACCCCCTCTGCCCTGGATACTATGCCCGGCTGCTGAGCTCCTTTCCCATTACAGCACTGTTCCTCCTCTGCAGGGCTGAAATCACATTCATTTACAACACAGTCAATTAGCCATGATCTGCACAGGGTGTATCTGCCTACTGCAACTACACCGCCGTTCTGACCAGAGAATTTCACAGGTCAGAAAGGCAACATAAAAGCCAGAAACAGTAAATATCTACCGTCCCAGCTGCCTGAACACCCATTTGTTCAGTAGAAATCCTCAGTCTCACTCTCCTGGAAATATTAACCTTCTGGGTTCCCCACAGCGTGCACTGGTACCTCCTGCTGAACTCAATACAGGACACAGCTGTAGAGGATCCTTGAGATGGACTTTAAAATTTTATTATAGAAATCTGGGGGGCAGGGGCACCAGTAACCCCCTCTATTTCTTCTGTATTTACAGGTACTACATCCTCCATCGTTAACATGTACTATAAAAACCCTAACAGAAAAAAGACTAAACAGGACTTTTTAAAATCAGCGGGCGCTGATTTATATTTAGAGGGAGGTCTGAGTGTTAGTTGACTCAGACACATGTAATTTTGGCCAAATTTAGCCTCTGTTCCAGCCATGGCTGTGCTGTGAGTGACCACCATTGTTCGCCTGGGGGTGTCGTTACCACCCCAGGCCAAGGGTGGCAGCAGCAGAATCAGGGCGTATTGGGTGTTCCCCTCGGCAGCCAATCAGTGGGGGTGATCGTCCCGCTGCGCATGCTGGGGAGGAGTACTTAAGGGACAGACGCCATTGGACCGTCGTCGTCGGCAGTGGCGTAGCATGGGTTGCCATCACCCGGGGCAAGGCAAGTAATTTGCACCCCCCCCTAACCTGCAGACTTAGACACTCCCCGAGTCCCTTCCAACAATACAATAGTTCTGACCAACCCGATTACTTTACTGACCATTACACACTACACTGACCACCATACTATACTGTCCACTACACTGAGAACTACACTGACCACTATACTGACCACTACACTACACTGACCACCATACTATACTGTCCAATACACTGACCACTATACTACACTGTCCGCTACACTACACTGACCACTATACTGTCCACTACACTGTCCACTACACTACACTGACCACAACACTGACCACCATACTATACTGTCCACTACACTGAGAACTACACTGACTACTACACTACACTGACCACTATACTGTCCACTACACTGAGAACTACACTACACTACACTGACCACTATACTATACTGGTCATCGTCGGTCTGTCATCCCACCACTTCGTAGCCCTCCTGGCCGGGGGTGTGTGCTCCTGAAATCCTGGCTCCGGGAATATCGTTGGTCCGGGGTTGTGATCTGTCTAAATAGGCCCAGTAGTCAGACTGGGTCTACATTTTCAAGGTCATCCTGTGCTGTCCGTCCTGGAGGGAGGAAGCCACTTGATGAAGGACCTATCCTGGAGAGGACCAAGCAAGAGGCTGGTATCTTGGGAGAGGCCTGGAAACTTCATCAAAGGATGCACCATACACTGAGAGGCTTCATGGTGATCGCCTGTCAGATCTGAGTTCTACAGAAGTTAATCTGGAGAGATCCGGGTGCTGAATCCTGTGTTGGGTGATTCGGGACCGAAAGTGTCTCCTCATAAAGGAAGGTCTGTGGCAGAGACTGTACTTTAATCTGTGCTCCAATCGGCTGCTAGGCCAGTGAAAGGGACCTATCCGGGAGAGCAATACCCACTCTGGCTAGAGTGGCGATGAGAACTGTTTGCTGGAAGCAGGAGTGTTTCCTAATTGAGATTATGCACCTGAACCTATCTACCTGTTTACTCTTCCACCCCTTCAACAACAACTTCTTTCCTTACCAAGTTCTGAAAATAAATCTTAGAAAAAGAAGTGTAAAGTGTGGACATTGAACTTTTTCAACTCTTTTACTACCCTGGACGGCGAGAGAATAGAGGTAACATGCGGCCCGAAATTACTCAGCAGCTCCTCTGGGGGTAGTGCTACATATGTATAAAAATATCAAACACTTTTTTTTATCTTTTGAAATGGAATAAAAGGAGGGAAATAATTGCACAGATTGTTCATATATCACATATACATAAGCATACTAATTTTGTACAAAGCGCAATCTTGGTCTTGATAAACGACACGTTTCAAAGCCTGCTTCAGGAAACTCAAGACTCCATAATTATCTGAAGTGCAACTAAATAAGATCAACATAAGGCACAATGGCAGACTCTATAGATAGCAGACACAAGATCAGCTTCCCAATGAGGAGAAAAGGAAAGCGAAAGGAGAAGTACAGCGGTCATCAGGGGGATGCACCTCAATATTTGATGGCATTCATTTTTACAGTTCTCTTGATTATAAACGTGTCCTGATCCATCTGATGCTAGCGAGAGAACTGTAGGAAATTGAAAATTGTGAACAGCTCCTGTAGGCAATTACTCCGCCCCAAAATGTCCTCACTATTGGTTAGTGATGGGCCAGTGATGGGAAAGGCCAGAGATGAAGAATTTTTGAAAATCAGAGAATCCTTTTATTCAGGGCACTTTGCAGTTAATATGATTGTGGTTGCAGCACCTAATGGTGCCTACTAGACCAAAACAGAATTTTACATATTTCCAAACCACAGTATAACACTAAGCGGATTACATTTACAAATACTGTAATGTCTGGCCCAGATTCACAAAGCACTTACGCCGACGTATCTTGATTTTCTATGCATATATGCAAATGAGGGAGATACGTCGATTCACAAACGTACTTGCACCCGGCGCATAATATACGCGGTTTGCGTAAGTCGTACGTCCGGCGTAAAGTTATTCCCCATATATGAGGCGCAAATAATGCTAAGGTATGGACCAGAGAACACAGCCGTCGTATTTTACGTAGTATGTGAATAGGGCTGGGCGTAGGTTACGTTCATGTCGTAGGCAGTGATCCGTCGTATCTTAGGGAGTAGTTCCGACGTGATTCTAAGCATGGGCACTGGGATGCGCCCACCGGACGGCGCATGCGCCGTTCGTTTTAAGTACTTCTATGGCGCTTGGCCCATCATTTGCAAGGGGTCACGCCTCATTAGCATGGCTCACGCCCACTTCCACCTACACTGGCTTACGCCGAGGAAACCCAGCGTAGATTTGAGAGCGAGTGGGAGCACTGGCTTCCTGAATACTGTGCTTGCCTCTCTGCGCTGCGTCGGCGTAGCGTATATTCGATACGCTACGCCGGCATAAATATGCGCCAATGTATGTGAATCCGAGCCTATATCTTTAAAAAATATAAAATATAAAAAATATATAAAAAGAATCGGACAAAGATAAATAATTTCAGCACTTTTTCCACCTTTAATGTGACCTGTGTGTACAACTCAATCGAAAAACAAACTGAAATCTTTTAGGTGGAGGGAAGTAAAAATAAAAAAATAAATAATATGGTTGCATAAGTGTGCACACCCTTAAACTAATACTATGTTGAAGCACCTTTTGATTTTATTACAGCACTTTTTGGGTATGAGTCTCTATCAGCATGGCACATCTTGACATGCCAATATTTGCCCACTCTTCTTTGCAAAAATACTCCAAATCTGCCAGATTGTGAGGGCATCTCCTGTGCACAGCCCTCTTCAGATCAACCCACATATGGCATTCAGGTCTGGGCTCTGGTTGGGCCATTCCAAAACTTTAATCTTCTTCTGGTGAAGCCATTCCTTTGTTGATTTGGATGTATGCTTTGGGTCATTGTAATGCTGAAAGATGACGTTCCTCTTCATGTTCAGCTTTCTAGAAGAAGCCTGAAGGTTTTGTGCCAATACTGACTGGTATTTGGAACTATTTATAATCCCCTCTACCTTGACCAAGGCCCCTGTTCCAGCTGAAGAAAAACCGACCCAAAGCATTATGCTGCCACCACCATGCTTCACAGTGGGCACAGTGTTCTTTTGGTTATGTGCAGTGCATTTTTTGCACCAAACATATCTTTTGGAATTATGGCCAAAACATTCAACCTTGGTTTCATCAGACCATAACACATTTTCCCACATATTTTTGGGAGACTTCAGATGTGTTTTTGCAAAATTTAGCCGGGCTTGGAAGTTTTTCCTCGTAAGAAAAGTCTTCCGTCTTGCCGCTTTACCCCATAGCCCAGACACATGAAGAATACGGGAGATAGTTGTCACCACAAAGTCAGTAATTGCCAGATATTCCTGCAGCTAATTTAATGTTGCTGTAGGCCTCTTAGCAGCCTCCCTGACCAGATTTCTTCTCGTCTTTTCATAAAATTTGGAGGGACGTCCAGTTCTTGGTAATGTCACTGCTGTGCCATATTTTCTCCATTTGATGATGACTGTCTTCACTGTGTTCCATGGTATATCTAATGCCTTGGAAATTATTGTGTACCCTTCTCTTGACTGATACCTTTTAACAATGAGACCCCTCTGATGCTTTGGAAGCTGTCTGCGGACCATGGCTTTTTCTGTAGGATGCGACTAAGAAAATATCAGGAAAGACCTACTAGAACAGCTGAACTTTATTTGGGGGTTAATCAGAGGCACTTTAAATGATGGCAGGTGTGTAATGACTCCTATTTAACATGAGTTTGAATGTGATTCTAAACACAGCTACTTCCCCACTTATACAACCACATTATTATTCTTTTTTACATTTTTACTCCCCCCCCCTAATAGATTTCAGTTTGTTTTTCGATTGAGTTGTACAGTTTATAGGTCACATTAAAAGGTGGAAAATGTTTTGAAATTATTTATCTTTGTCTCATTTTTTTACATCACAGAAAGCTGACATTTTAACGGGGGTGTGTAGACTTTTTATATCCACTGTACATGGCAATTAATTTCTGATGTAAACCAATAAATAACCACACTAATAACAAATGCCACAACTGACAACAACCACAGTTTCAGCGAGTCAGAAGCCTTTGTGCTTCAGTGACATAAGCTTCTCCTGGTAAACAGTTTCACAAATGCCACTTGGCTTACAACAGCTGTAAATCAAGCATAAACACCCATTAATGTATCCTTATGTGTTCTGTTCATCTCTAGTCCTGCTCCATCACATTATTACAGCCTAAGAATTATAGCCCTTTACTGCCTGTAGACAGAACTGCGACAGATGACCAGAGCTATAGATTTAGATGGAAATCCTCCTGAAGCACCAACATAAATTCTCATAAAATACTCACCTTGAAAGCTTGTTTCAGAAATTGGTCAAATGCCTCGTACACACGTTCGGGATTTCCGACGGGAAAACTGAAATGGAGCTTTGGCCCGGGAATCCTGGCCATGTGTATGCTCCATCGCAGTTTTTCCCATAGGAAAACTGCCCAAAATCGGTTCAGTCTTTCCCCTAAACACGGGCAGTTTTCCCAACAGGAAAACTGCAATGGAGCTTTGGCCCGGGAATCCTGGCCGTGTGTATGCTCCATTGCAGTTTTTCCCATAGGAAAACTGCCCAAAATCGTTTTTTGGGCAGTTTTCCCGCTGGAAAAACTGCAAGGAGCATACGCACAGCTGGGATTCCCGGCCAAAAGCTCTCCGTCGGAAAAACTGATCGTGTGTACGAGGCTAACGTGATTCATGGAGGAGGGCAATCTGTTCGATAAGTGGCAGTCCGGTTTCCGGCCCAAACATGGGACGGAGACGGCGTTGCTGGATGTCATGGACCATCTACTGGTCGACACGGACCGGGGGACCCACTCAATCCTCATTCTCTTGGACCTGTCAGCCGCATTCGACACAGTAAATCACCAGATCTTGCTGACACGGCTTCAGGAGGTGGCGAGGGTGAGTAACCAGGCCTTGAAATGGTTTAAGTCATTTTTAGAGGAGAGGGAGTATAGGGTGAAACTGGGGGACTTCTACTCGGAGTCTATCAAGGTGACGTGTGGGGTCCCACAGGGGTCCCCGCTTTCCCCTCTTCTCTTTAACATCTATCTTCGCCCTCTGCTGGCGGTGATCGCAAGTCTGGGACTTCGATTTCAGTCCTATGCGGATGACACCCAGTTGTTCTCCAGAATCTCGACCAATGAGCCAGAGGCGGAGGCCAAGTTGGTAGCAGGTTTAGAGATCATAAAAAACTGGATGGAAGCTAACTACCTGCACTGACACTGGGTGTTATCATGGCCCGATGGGGCAGGGGTGTGCCCGCGGACGGCCGACACGGTGGGGACACTAGGGGTCCTAATTGACAGCGACTAATCCCCTATGTCGGTAAGGTTGTCAAGACCTGCCATTTTAAGATGCAGCTTCTTTACCGCATTTTGCCTTTTCTGTCAGATCTGGAAAGAATCTCGGTAGTGCGCGCTCTGGTCCTTCCCCATCTGGACTATTGTAATGGTCTCCTGGCTGGACTGCCTCAAGTCCAGATTAGGAGACTTCAAAAAGTCCAGAATCAGGCGGTAAGGCTTGCATTAAATCTCAGAGGCCACTGCCCCACCGCGAGACATCAGGCTGCCCTGCATTGGCTGCCAGTTGGTCAGAGGGTGCGTTTTAAAATTCTAACACTTGTTTTTAAAGCGTTTCACGGGCTAGGACCCGCCTATCTCTGTGAGAAATTGAATAGACATGTTACTGGCCGCTCCCTTAGATGGAGCTGCCAATTCCGTTTGGAACAGCCAAAGAGTCGGCTGAAAAAATGGGGGGGCAGGGCTTTTTCTGTCCTTGGCCCGAGAGAATGGAATCTACTTCCCCTAAGTCTTAGACAGAGTCCTGACCTACCCACATTCAGGAGGGATCTAAAAACCTATCTGTGGGCAGAGGCAGATTGATAGGAAGAGTGAGGTTAGGGTCATTCTGGCGGGAAGCACTGCTAGATCTGTTGGGAATTGTGTGTTGTCTCTCCTTTGGTCTTATGTGATTTCTACGGTTTTTGTACTGTATTGGTTTTATGGTGTTATATTGTTGTTTTATTATTTGATTTTAATTGTGGTACATATTTTATATTGTTACTATGTTCATTTATGCCTGTAACACTCGGTCCTGTTGTGAATTGTTAAGGTCTGGAAGCGTTTCGATTCCTTCGGGTGATTCTACGCTATACAAGCAATAAACAATAAACAATTATACAAAGAATCAAGGCTTTAACCACTTGCCTACCGCCGTATAGTAAAATAACGGCGGCAGGCACCCTCCCTCCCCCGGGTGGACGTCATATGACGTCCTTGTATTTCCGGGGTTCTAGCGAGAGCGCTTGCTCGCCGCACCACAGGGTACTTGATGCGCGTGTGCCTGACGGCCGCCAGGCACCCGTGATTGCTCATCACAGAGCATGGACGTGGAGCTGTGTGTGTAAACACACAGCTCCACGTCCTGTCAGGTGAGAGGAGAACTGATCGTATGTTCCTTGTATATAGGAACAACGATCGGTTTCCTCCTCTCATCAGTCCCCTCCCCCTACAGTTAGAAGCACTCACTAGGGAACATATTAACCCCTTGATCGCCCCCTAGTGAATGGTTCCAAAATAGTGTCAAAAGTGTCCGATGTGTCCGCTATAATGTCGCAGTCACGATAAAAATTGCTGGTCGCCGCCATTACTAATTAAAAAATATTATTAGAAATGCCATAAAATGATCCCCTACTTTGTAGACGCTATAACTTTTGCACAAACCAATCAATATACGCTTATTGCGATTTTTTTTTACCAAAAATATGTAGAATACGTATCGGCCTAGACTGAGGGTAAAAAAAACTTTTTTTTTTTTTTTTTTAAATTGGGATATTTATTATAGCAAAAAGTACAAAATATTGTGTTTTTTTCAAAATTGTCGCTCTTTTTTTGTTTATAGCGCAAAAAATAAAAACCGCAGAGGTGATCAAATACCACCAAAAGAAAGCTCTATTTGTGGGGGGGAAAATTATCAAAATGTATTTTGGTTCAAACGTCGCACGACCACACAATTCTCAATGGAAGTTGTTAAAGACAGACCTAAACGGCTAATAACACCTCCGTAATACTCCCCTATCAGCAGCTATGTGCTTCCTCTGACTGCTGCACCCAATAATCTGCCAATGTTTTTTGGCAGTAGTGGAGCAGTGGTTTGCTTTGCAAGTGGGGGGAACCCACTGTGTGCCTATATGCTTGAATAAGCAAAGTTGAGTAAAAGCGATCAATCAGTGCAATTCTCTTTGCATAAATGTTTGCTATTGATCCTTGGTCTACCTTGTACATTGATCCTCATCAGTAAACCAGTAAAATGGTCATTTGAACCTTTTATACAGGCATACCCCGCTTTAAGTACACTCACTTTACATACACTCGCGAGTAAGGACATAACCCCGAGTGTATGTAAAGTGCCTTACAAGTACTGTACAGACATTTTGCAGCCGCAGTAGAAGGAGCTGAAGCTTCAAGAGCATAGCCTGCCCTGTTCCAGTGTGCCCCTGACACCCCCACTACAGCTCCTGACACCCCAAATACAGCCCCTGACACCCCAAATACAGCCCCTGACCCCCTACTACACCCTAGAAGTGAAAAAAGGTATTGTTTCACTTTAAGTACATTTTCGTTTTACATACATGCTCTGGTCCCATTGTGTACTTAAAAGTGGGGTATGCCTGTAGTGGAACGAAAGTCAGATTTTGTTTTAATGCCAACTGTAAACATGCCAAGTGATGTGTGTGACACAGGTATTGATTACATCTCACGGTGTTCCCACTGATAATGTTTCCATCTGCTTTTATTTTCAGAGGAACGCCACCATCATTAGGGATCATTTACAAGTCCTGCATGGCTGATGGTGCACCCAGGAAGGACACTGTGCCAATACACTGAACCTGGCACATTCCACGGTTTACTTTTTTCCTTTCGTTAGAACTTTATTGATATGTTACTAGTGACATTTCATTCAGATCTTATGCCAGCAGCATGGTGTTTTGCACCATAGTGTGCTGAAGAAAAGTACTACATGTAGTACTTTTTTCAGCACACACTACCACAACTTTGTGGTGATAATTAGCCTCATGCCACGTACACACAATCATTTTTCGGCATGAAAGAAAACGTTGTTTTTCAGCATGTCCAAAAAACAAAGTTTTTCCAAATTCATCATTAAAAACTACGTTGCCCACACACCATCGTTTTAAAAAAATGATGAACAAAGCGCGGTGACGTACAACGGTACTCTAAAGGGGAAGTTCTATTCGCCTTTGGGCTGCTTTAGCTGATTTCTTGTTAGTAAAAGACATTTCGCGTTTTTTTGTCTGTTATGGTGTGATGAATGTGCTTACTCCATTATGAAAGGTAGTTTTACCAGAACGAGCGCTCCCATCTCATAACTTACTTCTGAGCATGCGCGGGTTTAAAACGTAGTTTTAGCCCACACACGATCATTTTTTACAACCCGAAAAACGTCATTTTTTAAAACGACGTTAAAAAATGCAGCATGTTCGATTTTTTTTTTTGTCGTTTTTCAGAAACTGAAAAACGATGTGCAGCCCACACACAATCATTTTAAATGACGTTTTTAAAAACAACGTTTTTTTTCATGCCGAAAAATTATCGCGTGTACGCGGCATCAGCCTTTTTGCATTGTCTTGTGTTGGGCTGCTCAGCACCGCCCCAATGCACTTGGTGTGAACAAGCCTCTTACTCCAGGATCAACATCTATTTCTGGACTTAGATGCTGGTTCTGTGATGACACCATCATGTTCATTCCAGTTCCTATTTACAAACGTCAGACTCCTACCTTGTGACTTCTACAAATTTACAGTGGTACAGTCTAATTGCAGGATAAGAGGAGACTAAAAAAAATATTTCCTTCTACCTGTGGTACAATGATAACATCATATTACTTACTTGACTTTTTCTTTTTTAACACAGTGTAAGTACTAGGTATTTTGGTATCAGACTCTTGACTACACAGCAGAGTTTACACAGGGAAAGTGAGAATCAGCACAATCAGCCAAACAGGTGTGTTATGCCTTAGACACGTAGACACGATCGGATTTTCCGTTGGGATAACGGAATTCCGTTCAAGCTGTCTTGCATACACACTGTCACACCAAATTCTGACCGTCAAGAACGCGGTGACGTACAACACTCATCAGAGCCGAGAAAAATAAAGTTCAATGCTTCTGAGCATGCGTCGACTTGATTCTGAGCATGCGTGTTTTTTTCTCCGTTGGAGTTCCCTACAGACTGATGGGATTTCCGACATGTTCTCTTTCTAAATTCCGATGGAAAAAAGTCAGATGGGGCACACACACGGTCGGAATATCCGATGAAAGAATTCCGTCTGACTTTTTCCATTGGAAATTCCGATTGGGTGTACAAGGTATTACAGTTTAAGGTATATGCTAATTGGAGAGAGACTAGAGTGACAGAGAGATGGGCTCATCAGTATGTTGCTTGTGCTGTCCTGTCAGTCCAAAGGTGATTATTTACTTCACGCAAATCAGTATTTCCCCAGTCAGATCCCACCTCCAGCACACACACTGGTTTTTCCCCAGTTAGATCCCACCTCCAGCACACACACTGGTTTTTCCCCAGTTAGATCCCACCTCCAGCACACACACTGGTTTTTCCCCAGTTAGATCCCACCTCCAGCACACACACTGGTTTTTCCCCAGTTAGATCCCACCTCCAGCACACACACTGGTTTTTCCCCAGTTAGATCCCACCTCCAGCACACACACTGGTTTTCCCCCAGTTAGATCCCACCTCCAGCACACACACTGATCTTACCTCCGTTACATCCCAAGCACACACATTAGGCCCCGTACACACGTCCGAGGAACTCGACGTGCCAAACACATTGAGTTCCTTGTCGAGTTCAGTGTTGAAGCCGCCGAGGATCTCGGCGGGCCGACTTTCCTCATTGAACAACAAGGAAATAGAGAACATGTTCTCTATTTGGCCCGACGAGTTCCTCGTCGGCTTCCTCGCTGAAAAGTGTACACACGACCAAGTTTCTCGGCAGAATCCAGCTCCGATCCAGTTTCTGGCTGAATTCTGCCGAGAAACTCGGTCGTGTGTATGGGGCCTGAGTCTTCCCCCAGTCAGATCCAACGTCCAACACACATATTGGTCTTCCCCCACTTAGATCCTGCCTCCAGCAGAAATTTAGAAACGGAGCATGCGCAGTTCATTCGGCACGGGGACGCGCTTCATTTAAATGAAACACGCCCCCTAATCGCCGATTTGAATTCCGCCGCCAGAAATACACTACGCCGCCGTAACTTACGGCGCAAAATCTTTGAGGATTCGAAAGAACGCCAGGTAAGGTACGGCGGCGAGGCGTATCTCTGATACGCTGCGCCGATCTATTTCTATGTGGATCTGGCCCATTGTTTTTTCTCCATTCAGTTCCAACCTCCAACACACATATTGTTTTTTCTCCATTCAGTTCCAACATCCAGCACACATATTGGTTTTTACCCAGTCAGATACCATCTCCAGCACACACAAATTAGTCTTTCTCCGGTATCCCTTTTCCAGCCCACACTCTCCAGATTTTCCTCCAGACACTCCTCGGTCTGCAGTGGCACTCCTACCGCACACATTTCATATTGAACACCACTGCTTATGTCATCTCCGTAGACACTGCAGACTGAACCTAGGTACATAGTGTGCAGCTTCAGCCCTCGGAATGAGGTTCAGCGTGTTTCTGCCCCCTCGCAGGATTCTGTTTGCGTGCATTAGGACACACTAATCAATCACCTGTATCAGGCCCCCAGCAATTAATCCTCACTCCCCAGTATCTATGCTAGCAGTGAGATGGCCTTCCAGTACACAGAGCTCTTTAGTCATGTATATACCATTGGAATATATGAATTACCCATCAGTGACCTGTCTGCAGTGTATGTGCACGGACGGCTAAATGATCAGTCACCACAATGCCCAAGCTTCAAAGCATTAAACCCATCTGCAGTCCACAATCACTGTCCCAGAATAACCTGTTTCAGTTTAATTGGACATGGATTTTAACATATATTCCTCCTCTTAATTTAGATGCAGAGGGTACACAGGATTATGGAGAAAGATTCACCACAACATGCACTAAAATATCACTAATATAGAATCGGTATACTTACCCATTAGATATGGCTTCTATAGGGATATAATGTACAGTACTTGCATATTAGGCCCATTACCTTACAGCAGGGGTGGCCAACCAGTGGCCCGCGGAGCCCACAGATGTGGCCCACAACCTCCTGCTCTGGAATGGGGGGCCCAGATCGCAGGTTACCGACCATCCATACCACAGCATTAGTGCTGTGAATGAAGCTGGTGGTAGAGGAAAAAAGCGGCTGCAGAGCAGAGCCCCATAAGCCAATGCCTTCTGTACAGCGCTGGTTTTTGCCACAGGCGGAGTCTATGGCAAAGTTCAGCTTACACGCAGGATAGACACAGGTGCAGTACGCTGCACCCGCGGTGTGGGTTAACCACAGCACATCAGTGTGAAAGTAGTCTTAGGCCCTTTTCACACGATAGGCCCAACCCAATTGCATCCTCAATTCCCCTCTATAGAGCGGCAGATGTAAACAGATTTTTGCCCGCTTGCGCCCGCCTACCTCCAATCAGCAAAAAAAAAAAAAAAAAAAACAGAAGGGATTTGTCCCCTTTCATCTGGACGGATCGGATCGGAGGGCCTATAGAATAGCCGTGACCTGTCATCCGACCACTACGCTCATTGTATGGCCCGCGACTGGTTACCAAGTTGCTTAAGTGGCCCTTGCTCTTCAAAAGGTTGGGCACCCCTGCCTTACAGAAAAGCAGTAAATCTCACTCCATAATTCCTTGCTCCCCTGTGGCCATTAAAGATTTCAATTGCACTGGTCTGTCTCCTGAATAAAGTTGTAAAGGTGCCCATTGGACTACAAGCCAGATAGATATCCATTTAATGGACAATTTTAGCTTTAAATGGCAGAGCAGATTTTGTGTTATTTAGTAGGTTAGTAAGTTATAAAGGTTAGGTTAGTAGGTTATAAAGACCGCTTCCCGCTCCGTCAAATACACTAAATAAGATTCATCTTTAAATTGAAAATGGAAAAAACAAGAACGACAAAGCAACAAAATAGGAAGTACAAACCAAATATGACACATAGCATTGCACAGACCAAAAACTGAACAATTCCCACGCTTTGTGCCGTTTTTTTTCTACATTTTTTTTTTAAAATACAACCTGCACTTTTTCCAATATTATGCTGTAAACAATAAGCAAATTAATGGACTTTTTTTAGAATTCTTTAGCCTCTGCTATTTCTGTGAATGCCCCCACAGTGAGAAAAAAATAACCATAAAAACGTACATACAGTGTCTATGTACACAATGCGAGTGGTGCATCAATTACCTCGTCCAGATCCACGGACTACTGCTTCACTTGACAGCAAGGCATTGCCATTAGATATGGTCTGGTTAGGCCTGTCTGGTGGTTTACTGCCAAGGTCTTTTTTAATGTCTTTCTTTAGTTCCTGGAGAATAAAAGAAAAAATATGGCATGAAGTCACATTTTAGGGCATGCTTTCTATTTACAGTGGTAATATCATATAAAGGTTGTTGTGCTCCCCCTGCAATGCCTGTCTATACAAGTGTCAAATTAAAATGCCAAAGGGTCACTTTAGCCCAACGAGACATTTAAACGTGAAAAGATGTCAATATATTGTATCTTCTCAGACCTCTGCTGTAAAATATACACTGCAAAATATATGTACAGAATACTGTGTCTGTAAGCACATTTACCATTTTATATTATTAAGGTATTTATGAAAACATACTTTTCATGACAGACATCAGATAAAGCAAGTAAAAATGTCCTTGGACTAAAATCCCCCTGCTCAGATAGCATATAGAGTGTTAATACTGGATACCAACACACTGCTGCTAGTATCATTTTTATTTTTTTTAATACCACAATATATATACACAGTAACTCCTGAGAGATGCACAAAATTCTATAAACAGACACCACAGTTGCCGAGAACACAGATGACACCATGGTCCATGGTGCTACACCATCAAGGAAGTAAAATGACCACATAGTGAACAAGGAAGTAAAATAATCACACATCAAGTACATTATGTTTTGTGAAAAAAAAAAAAAAAAACGTGTGTTTGCTTCCTAATCAAGTGACACAATCATCTTAATGCAACTTTCTGTTTACATTTAAAGTGAACTTGTTGGGGGGGTTCAACGGTAGTAAAGAAGAATTATCACTTTTTTCTTTGACATTATTCAGTTCCTGATGAGACAAAATACACATGGGGCCAGATCCAGAGAGAGAGTACGCCGGCGTATCTACTGATACGCCGGCGTACTTTCAAATTTCCCGCGTCGTATCTTTAGTTTGAATCCTCAAACCAAGATACAACGGCATCTGGGTTCGATCCGACAGGCGTACGGCTTCGTACGCCTTCGGATCGTAGATGCAATACTTCGGCGTCCGCTGGGTGGAGTTCGCGTCGTTTTCCGCGTCGGGTATGCAAATGAGCTTTTTCCGACGATCCACGAATGTACGCGCGGCCATCACATTCTCTTATGTCATCTCTAGTCGGCTTTTTCCGGCGTATAGTTATAGCTGGTATTTTGCGGCGTATAGATAGACTTGCCATGTTAAGTATGGCCGTTGTTCCCGCATCGAAATTGAATAAGGATGGACGTAACTCACGGCGGGAAAACGTTAAATTAAATTGAACATTAAAAGTTTTCGGAGTGGCGTCTCCTCTGTGTTTTCCTCCGTCTGCTCACACTCCACGGAGTGTGAGCAGACGGAGGAAAACACAGATGAGCCGCCACTCCGAAAACTTTTAATCTACGCGCCTTTTTGTGTTCTACTCACTGTAAGTGCGCCTTTTCACCTTATTAAACCCTGCATAGTTTACGGATTTACACTATGTGGCTCTTTATTGTCTTTCATTACATGGGAGTTTGAAGGGACTATGCTTGGTGGCACGCACTTGGCTTATGAGATTCATTCCAGCATCTGAGTTAGTCTTTTGGGAGGACTTTTAAATATCCCTGGGCCCTATAAGACCGCTGCAATACCGGTCTTATCATCTGGTAAGGAGACTACTTCTTTATTTATCAGGTGTCCTTTATGGTGGAGGATTTCTACTTTCAACATCACTATTCAATATATGATTCGTTTGAGTTTTTTTTTCAATTTTTTATTGAACTATTGTTCTCTTTTCACTATTCACTTATTTTTCACAAATTTTTCAATATTTTTTTGGTGATCACACATACTTTTAGCGCTGTTCTTTTTTGTATTTATAATAAATATCCCCCAAAAATATATATAAAAAAAAAATGTCCTCAGTTTAGGCCGATACGTATTCTTCTACATATTTTTGGTAAAAAAAAATCGCAATAAGCATTTGTCGGTTGGTTTGCGCAAAATTTATAGCGTTTACAAAATAGGGGATAGTTTTATTGCATTTTTATTAATTTTTTTTTTTTTACTACTAATGGCGGCGATCAGCGATTTTTTTCGTGACTGCGACATTATGGCGGACACTTCGGACAATTTTGACGAATTTTTGGGACCATTGTCATTTTCACAGCAAAAAATGCATTTAAAATGCATTCTTTATTGTGGAAATGACAGTTGCAGTTTGGGAGTTAACCACAGGGGGTGCTGAAGGGGTTATGTTTCACCTAGTGTGTGTTTACAACTGTAGGGGGGTGTGGCTGTAGGAGTGACGTCATCGATTGTGTCTCCCTATAAAGGGGATGACACGATCGATGCAGCCGCCATAGTGAAGCACGGGGAAGCCGTGTTTACACGCGGCTCTCCCCATTCTTCAGTTCCGGGGAGCTTCGGACCGGGTCGCGGGCTGGGTAGATGTAAAGGACGTGCCGGTACCTCCATCTGCCTAGCCGTGCCATTCTGCCGACATATATCGTCGTGCGGCGGTCAAGTGGTTAATATTGCTTAAAGTGAAACAATAAAGGTGAAATATTCCTTTAAATTTTGTACCTGGGTGTTGTCTATAGTATGCCTGTAAAGTGGCGCATTTTTCCCTTTAGAGTCTGGTATGGATTTTGAGGGGGACCCCTACACCATTAAAAAAAAAAAAATGGTGCAGGTTTCCCCTTATTATCCATGCCAGACCTGAAAGGCCTGGTATGGAATTTAGGGGGACCCCCACGCAATTTTTTTTTTACATTTTGGTTTGGGGTTCCCCTTAATATTCATACCAGAAACAAAGGGCCTGGTAATCAGTGCCGATCCTGACCTCCCTGGGGCCCTAAGCAAAATGACATCACATTAAAGTTGAGAAGCACTGCCGACAGTGACATGTCACATTAAAGATTAAAGTTGAGAAGCGGCGGGAGGGGGTGTTCTGCTGTCGGAAATGACATCTTACATTCAAGTGAGAAGTGGGGGGTTCTGACTTCTTACATCTTCTCCCATGCAGCCAGTGAGTTTAGAAGCAGGGTGAGGGGGCGAAAATGACTTCTCACCAGGCGGGGCCTCTAGTAATTTGGGGGGCCCTCCGCAGCTTTGCGGGGGCCCTAAGCGGCTTGCAAAGTGAGCCTATAGGGCGGATCGGTCCTGTTAAAATCACTGCTCATGAAAAAACTGACATTTTTAAAACTTTTTTTTGCTGGTAATGGACTGGGGGAAACCCATGCTGTTTTTTTCAATAACTTTTATCTGTATTGCTGGGACCTGACAATTCATTATAGCCGCGAGTAGTTTTAAATGACTTTTTTTCCAAAAGTCATTTTGTGCAGGGACTGTTCTAAACATGAGAAAAATGTGCCACTTTACAGGCATACTATAGAAACCCCCAGGTACAAAATTTAAAGGTATATTTTACTTGTATTGTTTCACTTTAAGCATTATTAAAATCCAGTGCCGATCCTGACCTCTCTGGGGCCCTAAGCAAAATGACATGTCAGATTAAAGTTGAGAAGCGGGGGGTGGGCTGCCGACAGTGACATGTCACATTAATGATTAAAGTTGGGGGGAGGGGGTGTTCTGCTGTCGGAAATTACATTAAAGTGAGAAGCGGGTGGTGCTGACTTCTTACCTCTTCTCCCATGCAGCCAGCGAGTTAAGAAGCGGGGTGAGGGGCCAAAAATAACTTCTCACCAGGCGGGGACTATTAATTTGGGGGGCCCTCCGCAGCTTTGCGGGGCCCTAAGCGGCTTGCATAGTGAGCCTATAGGGCGGATCGGCCCTGTTAACCACTTAACGCCCGCCCACTGTATATATACGTCCTGTTTTTAAAGATGGATATCTCAGTAATGGCAGCAGCTGCTGCCACAACTGAGGTATCCATCTTTACAGTGGGCGGCCGTGTAAACGATAACGGCGGTCTCCGCGAGATCGCCGTTATCGGTGGCGGGAGAGGGCCCCCCCCTCCCGCCGCTCTTCCGCCGCTTACCGGAGCCGTCGGTAGCGGCGGAGGAGATCGGATGCTGCCAGCTCGTGTGTGAGGACTTGAGTGAGGGCAAGATGGCCCCCACCCGTCCTCATAGCTCTGCTGGGCGGAAGTGACGTCAAAACGTCAGTCCCGCCCAGCCTCTTAAAGAGACAATTTTTTTGTTGTCATTTTTTTAAATGACAAATTTTCCTCTAAATATGAGATCTGAGGTCTTTTTGACCCCAAATCTCATATTTAAGAGGACCTGTCATGCTTTTTTCTATTACAAGGGATGTTTACATTCCTTGTAATAGGAATAAAAGTGATATTTTTTTTTCTTTATTTCAGTGTAAAAAATAATAAAATCAATAAAAATAAATAAGAAAACCCCCAAAAAATTTTTTAAAACGCCCCGTCCCGACGAGCTCGCGCGCAGAAGCGAACACATACGCGAGTAGCGCCCGCATATGAAAACGGTATTCAAACCACACAAGTGAGGTATCGCCGCGATCGTTAGAGCGAGAGCAATAATTATAGCCCTAGAGCTACTCTGTAGCTCAAAAAATGCAACCTATAGAATTTTTTAAACGTTGCCTATCGAGATTTTTAAGGGTAAAAGTTTGACGCCATGCCACGAGCGGGCGCAATTTTAAAGCGTGACATGTTGGGTATCATTTTATTCGGCGGAACATTATCTTTCACAATATATAAAAAAATTGGGCCAAATTTATTGTTGTCTTATTTTTTAATTCAAAAAAGTGAATTTTTTCCAAAAAAAGTGCGCTTGGAAGACCGCTGCGCAAATACGGTGTTACAAAATGTATTGCGATGACTGTCATTTTATTCTCTAGGGTGTTAGAAAAAAAATATATATAATGTTTGGGGGTTTTAAGTAATTTTCTAGAAAAAAAAAATGTTTTAGTCTTGTAAACACCGAATCTGAAAAACACCTTCTGTCCTTAAGTGGTTAAAATCACTGCTCATGAAAAAAATGCCATTTTTAAAACTTTTTTTTTACATTGATACATGTCCCCTGGGGCAGGACCCAGGTCCCCAAACACTTTTTATGACAATAACTTGCATATTAACCTTTAAAATTAGCACTTTTGATTTCTCCCACAGACTTTTAAAGGGTGTTCCGCAGATTTCGAATTTTCCGCGAACACCCAAAATTGTTTGCTATTCGGCAAACATCCGATGTTCGACTCGAACTTACGTTCGACTCGAACAACGGGCTTATCCCTAATTGCGGTGTCGGGGTTTAAGTTGTCACCTGTCCGGGATTCACCCGGACAACCCATGTTTTGAATCACATGTCTGAGTTTCAGGCAGACTGAAACCCGGACACATTATTCAGACTGGGCTGTGGCTCAAGTAACCAACATAGTCATACACAAATCTGTTGCTGTCCGGGAGGTGCGGTCCACTGTCTGGGGGCAGGTTCAGCATCACGGGGGGGGCAGGGCGATGATGTCAGCCAGAACAATTTAGCCACACCCACTGTTCGCTGCAGTACGCTATGCGCACCACATTGCTACTCTCCTTAGGGGTACCCAAAGGTGTCCCAGGCCACTAAAGTGTTCGGCTTGAATAAAAGGTGGCAACCCTAGTTGGGGGTTGTGCAGCGGGGGAGTGCCCTATCTAACATCATAGTGTTACAGGGCTTCTAGAAAAATGGAGCAAAGTACCACATCTACTTTGTCCTATAGAGAACTGATTAATGTAAAAAAAAAAAAAAGACAGACAATTTTTCTTTAATACCATTGAACTGTTGCTGTATTACAATAGGTAATGGAATTTCTAGAATGAGTGTTTATTCTTTTTATTTGTTAATTTTGAAAGACACCTGATGCACTAAGGCAGTGCATCTGCTTTGCAGTGCCCCACAAGGCAGGTATTGTAGTGCACATTAGGATGCATTGGCAGCTCATTCATTTTAAATTGGATGCCTTGACGCAACTCATTTTAACACACCACAATTAAAGTGGTATTACACCTAAACAGCAACTATTTATTATATTTCAGCTAGTCAATTCTTAGGCCTCGTACACACGACCGAGTTTCTCGGCAAAAACCAGCAAGAAACTTGCTGGGAGATATTTTTTTGCCGAGGAAACCGGTCGTGTGTACATTTTCGTCGAGGAAACTGTCGAGAAACTCGACGAGCCAAAAAGAGAGCAAGTTCTCTATTTCCTCGACGGGAATGGAGAAACTTGCCTTGTCGAGTTCCTCGACAGCCTAACAAGGAACTCGACGAGGAAAGCGATGTGTTTCGCCCGTCGAGGCCTTTGGATTGGTAAGCTGCAAAGCATTACATTTCTGGGTTTGGGTTTAATAATGGGCCCTTACAAAGAAAGAGAAAAGACTGATATTTTGTTGGTGTGGAAACCTATCATTCCATTTAGTATGGCATGTTTGGATAATACGGATAATTACATTTACTGCAAAGTACATTAGCTGAAAAATAGGCAGAAGCGTCTTTAATATTGTTATATAACTGTACCTTAGTGATTCACGCTTTAAAACCAGATGGTTTAATTTAATTACTGACAACATGCTTTGTCATTGTCCCAGGATTCTTTGGCCGAGTCACCTGTCCTCATTTTGTGCTATATTTACACATGACTAGCCCTGACTACATTGCTTACTCCCTCACCCGATTATAGATTTGTTTGCCCCTTGGCTCTAATGAATTTATGCTGTATGCACTAATCTCTGGGTTTAGTGGCAGATATGTCAAAAATTTACAATGGTGTATGCAGTGCCCGCCTTAAAAAAAGCAAGCATGGAATTGAATAAAGGCAGTGGCGTGTCGTATAGGTTTAGGGATTGAAACTACCAGGCTGCTACTAATCAAAGATGAATAGTCAAGGCTCTTATTGAAGTGTTTTCATGCTACACCAGATTGCTGCCATGTTGCGTTACAGAGAACCTGCCAATTTACAGGGTGAGGTCACATTTCTGTGGGGTTCTGCACCCTGTTAAATGGGTTTGCCCATATAAACTGCAAGTAAGGTCATAGGCATGCTCCGGGAGTGCCTAGGAACACCCTAATCACCCCATGTGCATTAGCATTATCGCTTTGTGTGCCAGCAGGAAGATAAGAAAGATCTCCCTCTTACCAGCTCTGTCATAAGTAAAGTGTTTACACACTTCAACTGTGCCGGCAGGGCGATTAATGTGCCAGGGTCATATACATCTTAGAGCTTCATGGTGCACACCCTAATGCAATAGGCTGCGCACACCTATGAGTAAGGTATGGCTGTTTATTCAAATTTTGAGAAATAGGTTAGCTCCCAGCTGACCAGTTTTTGAAGGTACAAGACACAGGATGGCATTTTTAAGTAGAACTCCAACTAAAACATTTTCCTTGGTTTGAAGATGGTGGGAAAGGATTAAAGCCACGATGGACACAATAAAGAAAAAAACGGGGAATCCTAAATGCTACAGATATTTTGGACAAATGCATTTCCAACAACAAAGTACAACTTCGCTCTTTCAATCAATATTGACCTTTTTAATCCGTAAAATTGATTGTAAACTTGTTATACTTTACTGCTTCATGTAATGGTTTTAAACAGAGCAGCCCTGGTGCTCTCCTTTTTGGGTCCTCCGCCAAGGGTACTGGCTTCTCCCCCCTGGCAAGTGCCCCCAAATAGCAAGCCTCGTGGAACATTTCTGGGGGTATGGATACTTTTTCAAGGCACTGTACTTAGGGTTGCCACCTGTACGGGATTCACCCGTACCAGCCTGGGATTTTAATCATGTGCCCAGTTTTGAGCTCCACCGAAAAACTGACACATAGCTGGAGAGAGTATTAGGTGTTCTCCTCCTTCCAGCCTGCAGGGGGCAATAGAGAGCGGCACTGACTGAAAAGTCTCAGCAGCACTGCCGAGGAACGAACACCGAGTGTGTGGAGCCTGGAAAGAGAAACCAGGAACTTCTTTGCAGTTAGTGAGGGAGTACAGGGGGAAAGGGGGCTGTGGTGGCACATCAGATGTAAGCAGGGGCTCTGGTGACACATCTGATGTAAGCAGGGGCTCTGGTGTCACATCTGATGTAAGGGGGGCTCTGGTGTCACATCTGATGTAAGGGGGGGCTCTGGTGTCACATCTGATGTAAGGGGGGGCTCTGGTGTCACATCTGATGTAAGGGGGGGCTCTGTTGTCACATCTGATGTAAGGGGGGGCTCTGGTGTCACATCTGATGTAAGGGGGGGCTCTGGTGTCACATTTAATGTAAGGGGGGGCTCTGGTGTCACATCTAATGTAAGGGGGCTCTGGTGTCACATCTAATGTAAGGGGAGCTCTGGTGGGGGCACCAGATGCAAGGGGAGCTCTGGTGGTGGCACCAGATGCAAGGGGAGCTCTGGTGGGGGCACCAGATGCAAAGGGGGCTCTGGTGGGGGCACCAGATGCAAAGGGGGCTCTGATGGGGGCACCAGATGCAAAGGGGGCTCTGATGGGGGCACCAGATGCAAGGGGGGCTCTGGTGGGGGCACCAGATGTAAGGGGGCTGTGGGGCTTTTGCTTATAGCGCAAAAAAAAAATCAAATACCCCCAAAAGAAAGCTCTATTTGTGGGAAAAAAAGGACATACATTTTGTTTGGGTTCAACGTCGCATGACCACGCAATTGTCAGTTAAACAACGCAGTGCCGTATCGCAAAAAATGGCCTTGTCAGGGTAAATTCTTCCGGGGCTGAAGTGGTTAAAGTGTTCGGGTTTGACTTGATAAAAAAGTGGCAACCCTAATGCCGTGTACACACATGATCAGAAATTCTGACAAGAAAAGTCTGATGTGAGCCTTTGGTCGGAAATTCCGACCGTGTGTATGCTCCATCGGAATTTTGCTGTAGGAATTTCTGCCAACAAAAGATTGAGAGCGGATTCTTTATTTTTCCAACAGAAATAGTTCCCGTCGGAAAATCCGCTCGTCTGTATGCAATTCCGAAGCGCAAAAAAAACACGCATGCTCAGAATCAAGCAGAAGAGCCGAACTTCCTATTGAACTTCATTGATCTCAGCTCGTCATACGTCTTGTACGTGACCGCGTTCTTGACGGTCGGAATTTCTGACAAGATTTGTGTGACCGCGTGTATGCAACACAAGTTTGAGCCAACATTCCGTCAGAAAAAATCCACGGTTTTCTTGACGTAATTTCCGATCGTGTGTCCGCAGCATTACTGTACTGTATATCTGCAATCATTTTGCTATAAAAATAAGATCTCTTTATTGAACAAGGCTGTAAGTTACTATGAGAACAGTTCTCTTTTGTTTTAATGCGTGCAAGCTTGCTTATATTTTGTGTTCCTCTTTTCTTCCCACTGATCAGAATGTGACAGATAATAAGATACGAAAAAAGAGGAAAGGTCTGGTGTCCCCAGTGACATATCCATCCCTGTTACATATAGTCAAAACAAAAGGATTCGCCCCGGGACTTTAACCACTTCCGGACCGCCGCATATACATTTACGTCGGCAAAATGGCACAGACAGGCACATTGGCGTACCTGTACGTCCCTGCCTAGACGTTGGTCGGGGGTCCGATCGGGACCCCCCCCCCCGTACATGCGGCGGTTCCCGTGGCTTCAGGAGCGATCCGGGACGAGGGCGCGGCTATTCGTTTCTAGCAGCCCCCTCGCGATCGCTCCCCGGAGCTGAAGAATGGGGAGAGCCGTATTTAAACACGGCTTCCCCGTGCTTCACTGTGGCGGGTGCATCGATCGAGTGATCCCTTTTATAGGGAGACTCGATCGATGACGTCAGACCTACAGCCACACCCCCCTACAGTTGTAAACACACACTAGGTGAACCCTAACTCCTACAGCGCCCCCTGTGGTTAACTCCCAAACTGCAACTGTCATTTTCACAATAAACAATGCAATTTAAATGGTCCCAAAAATGTGTCAAAATTGTCCGTAGTGTCTGCCATAATGTCGCAGTCACGAAAAAAATCGCTGATCGCCGCCATTAGTAGTAAAAAAAAAAAAAAAAAAAAAAACTATCCCCTATTTTGTAAACGCTTTACATTTTGCGCAAACCAATTTTTACCAAAAATAGGAAGAATACGTATCGGCCTAAACTGAGGAAAAAAAAATTATATGTTTTTTGGGGATATGTATTATAGCAAAAAGTAAAAAATATGGCATTTTTTTCAAAATTGTCGCTCTATTTTTGTTTATAGCGCAAAAAATAAAAACCGCAGAGGTGATCAAATACCACCAAAAGAAAGCTCTATTTGTGGGGGAAAAAGGACACCAATTTTGTTTGGGAGCCACGTTGCACGACCGCGCAATTGTCTGTTAAAGCGACGCAGTGCCGAATTGTAAAAACCCCTTGGGTCATTTAGCAGCATATTGGTCCGGTCCTTAGGTGGTTAAATGAAGTGGGTAACGTTTCCACCAGTAAAGATAACAGTAATTGTATAGTATATAATTTATTCAAGTAAAATTGTTTACATGCGTAAAGTAAAATTGTTACATACATAGATAACACCAACAATTGCCAATTGAAACGATACATAAACAATAAATGTTAGTACACAGATAATAAGATAATACTGTTTGCGTAGGTAATCATTTGTGTCAAATATGGAAAGCACTATTTCAGGACACTAGTATTTAAAACATAAAACGGTTAATTAGCTAAATTTTATTTGCAGTGGGGAACTTCCTACTGTGCAACAGGCAGACTAATCATTGTGCTGAACACTTTACTCCACCTCCCCGAATGACTACACTTCAATAGGGCAACCAGCATCTGCTCCCATGATAATAAGCACTTCTGAAAGTCAGAGGCTTTAATCTAACTATTACTAAATGGCAACATGAATGAAAGAAGCGTGAGCTCGTTTTCACCAATGATTGGTTGTAATATGAATAAGGAGTATTCACTGCGCTTCGGCTCTAAAAAACGGCTGGCATAAATTGCTGGTAACAATATGAACATAAAAGAAAAAATATACAGTATCTCACAAAAATGAGTAAATTTGCTGTCCCCTCAAAATAACTTAAGACACACTTTTGTGAGATACTGTATCTGCAGCGCTAAAAAAACGAACAAAACATAAACGTTCAAAAGTGCCCTTGGACACCAATATGTAAACAGCACGAATAAGTCCATATATCTTTAGGAGTCACCCAAGGTATATGATCAAACTAGGGTGAATAGTAGTATCCTCCACCGAACACCAATACATCAGGCCTCTTACCCCAAGGACCCACTAGGTCAAGGGTGTCAAACTAAATTTCATTGTGGGCCGCATCAGCATTATCATTGCCCTCAAAAGGGTCGGTTGTATCTGTAAGATTAGATGTCCAACACATCCCCTCCCCTTACGTTAGATGTCAAGACAAGAGCCACCCCACCATCAGAAGTTGAGTCCCACACTCTTCTTTACATCACAGTGCACCCCCCTTACCTTATGCTTCTGCTTCTGCTTGAAAGAAGCTGCATGCATTGCTTGAAAGCAGAAAGTAGGGGTCTGGACAGGGCCGATCCTAGGCAGGGTGCACATGGTGCTTTGCACCCAGGCGCCTGCAGAGGTGGGGGCGCCTAAGTGCCAGAGTCCTCCCCTCCCTCCTTCTCTCCTTGTTTTCGTCCGTCCAGAACTAGTGTTCTGAGCATAGGTGTGTGTCTGTCCAGAACTGATGTGTGAGCATAGGGCAGCCCGTCCAGCCTGGCAGTTCTCGGGGGAGGGGCCGCTCCTCTTCCTGACATGAGGGTTCTAGTTTTCAGTGGCTGCTGAGTGCTGATGTGCAAGAATGAATTCCTCACTTTGGGAGTCTTGGATCCCGCACTGTCTCCACCAACTCCAGTTTGAATGCCCCCCCCTGCCATCTCTATCTCGGGCTGCACAGAGAGAGAACCGAGGTGAGTCACAGTGTTCAGTGTGCTGTGTGCTGTGTGCTGGGGGATGGTATCCCCAGCATCCCTTTACACATGCTCTGGCCTGCTCCTGCTCTAGATGTTTTATGGCATGATAGATTGCAAAGGATACACAGCACCTGCCCATTACTGCGCCTTAGTAGTCCATCTACAGATGTGATGTAAAATGAGATGTACCAAGAGCCCTTTAACACTGTGGAGTGCTGAGGCGTTGATTTCAATGGGCAGGGGCCCTTTAGGAGTGGTGTATACACCACTCCTAAAGCGCCTCAAAGAAGCTACTTGCAGGAATTTTTGTGGGGGTGCCAGAAATATTTCTGCACCCAGGCGCTTGTGACCCTAGGATCGGCCCTGGGTCTGGAGGAGGCCCATAGGAGGGCTGGAGCTCTCCGGCAGCTGAAGAAGAGGTGAGAGGGCCACATGAAATGGCCTTGAGGGCTGGATTCGGCCTGCGGGCCTTGTGTTTGACACCTGTGCACTAGGTTATAGGTGGTCAAACAAACACAATGTTAATCCACAGGCTGCTCTTCTCTAGGGCGACGTGCAAATGGATCCTGTATATCCCTCAAGGATGATAAATCCTCAGATCTCATGCATCAAAATATGAGCAAACTCCTCCTCATGGTGCCGTATGTCAAACCAGTATAAAAGTTTATTTCAGATAAATCAGAATACTCGCATTTAAAACATTGGGGTAAGAGGCCTGGTGTGTTGGTGTTCGGTGGAGGATACGTCTTCTATTCACCCTACTTTGTTTGCTCATACACTTTGGGTGACTCCTAAAGATATATGGATTTATTCATGCTGTTTACATATTAGTGTCCAAGGGCACTTTTTAACTTTTATGTTTTATTTGTTTTTTAGCGCTGCATAGATTTTTTTTTTTTTTTTAACGATTGGTTATAAGAAGCGTAATTTGGCCAATTGCTCTAAAAATGTTGCTTTAGGTCACCATTAGTACAGCTGGTAAAAGGGGATGGCCAGAGCATGTTCCGACCAAATGAACCCCCAACTTTGTATTTATACTGAACAAAAATGAGCTTCGACCATACCATTCCTCACGCTGGTGTTCCTGGTCATTTTACTGAATGTTTCAAATAAAGTCCAAATTGCACTAGATCCTAAAGGCGTAAAAGGAGAAGTATGGGGTTTGCTTTATTCCCATAATAATACTTACCTAGGTGGATCTGTCCCATCGGCGTCTCTGCACTGAGAACCGAGCCGAGAGGAGAGCTGCTGACTGTCAATCAGCAGCTCTCCTGCTCTGCGCCCCCACGCTCACTGGAGCTCTGAGCTGTGGAGGGGCAGGGAGCAGCCATTTCAGCGGCTCGCTGAGAGGCTGAGACTGCCATCAGTCCAGGCACCTGGCAGATCCA
This sequence comes from Rana temporaria, assembly GCF_905171775.1. NCBI lineage: Eukaryota > Metazoa > Chordata > Amphibia > Anura > Ranidae > Rana > Rana temporaria. The sequence goes on from NC_053490.1 coordinate 423,024,017, forward strand.
GACTTCTGAAGTCGGGATGACGCAGTGCCTGGACTGATTCCAGTGACTTCAACAGACAGCGGACTTCAGACTGCTCTTCGCTGAAAACGGGTCACAGGAGTGCAAAACGAATTGCACTCCTGTGACCCTTAGGAGAAGCGCAGCCAAACAAGCCCAGGCTGGACTTCTCCTTTAACCAGTAGCCCACCGCCCACCGTCATATGATGGCAGGACAATGAGCCTCTTGTTCTATGACGTCGCGCCTTCCCAAGCCACTAGGGGGCACGCGTGCCCACCACATCACTAGGAACCCAATGCACGTGCCCGGCAGCCGCGTTGTAAGCCAGGCTACCCGCGATTGCCCAGTAACTGAGCAGGACCGTGGATCTGTGTGTGTAAACACACAGATCCACGTCCTATCAGGGATAGGAGACCAATGGTGTGTCTCTTGTACATAGGGACACCGATCGGTCACCTCCCAGAGTCAGTCCCCTTTTTAGTCGCATTGATTGGAAAGGGCACCATTGAAAATAATGGGATTTTACGTGTCACGCAACAAAAGGCATTGCACTAGTGTGAACCAGGCCTTAATCACAAGTCTCTGAGCAGAGTTCATTTGAACATAACTTAAGGGGCCCAGGTAATAAAAATTCAGTGATCCATCTATGGCAGGGGTCCTCAAACTTTCTAAACAAAGGGCCTATGGTCCTTCAGACATTTTACGGGGGGCCAGACTTTGGCCAGTGGCAGTACTATAAGTGGGATGAATAGTGCCCCATATTTGGCTTTAGGGGAATGAACAGTACCCCACAATTGGTGTCAGTGGGAGGAATACTGTCTCACATGAGTGGAAGAAATAGTGGCCCAAGGGCCGGATAAAGACCAGCAAAGGTCCGCATCTGGTTCGCATACACCACTTTGGAGACTACTGATCTATGGCATTAGCAAGACTTTCAAACAAACATCCAGGCTCCATTCACACTTGGCACTTTGGGATCTCAAAACGCACTAGAATCACAAAATGCAGGTTCAGGTGCCCTTATTTCCAATGGCACCTAAAACGTGGTGCTGTTTTGTTGTGATTGTTGCACAGTTTATTGCACGGCAATCGCATCACATGAAGTCTGTCGCCCAAAAGAAGCTCCTGCTCCTTTTTGGGTGACAAGCTTCACGCGATGCAATTTTCAGCGAAGTACATTGTGGCAAAACTGCACCGCGTTTTAGGAGCCATCGAAGATAATGGGACCGGAAATTACCTTTTGCAATTCTAGTGCGTTTTGAAATCGCAGACAGAATCGTATCGATTATTCCCGAGATCCTAAAACGTCAAGTGTGAATAAAGCCTCAAAAAAGTGAGTTCTTAAACCCCTGCACATGTGGTCCACTGTGTCCTCCGTTGCAGCATCACCAAGACAGAGAGTGCATGCGAGGGAGTTTGAATTGGCTGGAAGTGCCTTAGCAACACCCCTAGCAACAAGGCAGTACAGGATGATGCCATTTCTGGGGGGGTATTCAGCCAGGCTTTGAGAGGCACGTAAGTGGCCTACACCTATAACAGGGGTATAAATTAACTTTATTCAAAGTTGCAGTTTGTTTGTATCTACAAGTACACCTTACATGCATCGGCAGTTTTTTGGTAGAGGTGAACTAACCTTTTAATACAAGGATTTTAAAATTGCACACGATTCACCTGCAAATTTTTAATAACGATCCTTATCCCGGTGTGTTAGCTTTGTGAACTAAAAGGGATATGCTGTTTTGCACACATAAATAAGACAACGCTCCGACAAAAGTATTTTATAACAGTGGAGGAAAGGGGAAGTCGCAATGTTTTTCAGATTCTGCCCATCATTTCTCTAATGCTTCACCTCTGGTTTTCTTTTCTTCTACTTTAATAAACCAACCTAGAAAAAGTATTTGCACATGGCAGCCTTATTGCTACAATACATTTTCCGAAATGGAAACCTGCTTCTAAAATACTATTCTTGCCCCATAGTTGGAGAAAATAAATATTTGTAATTCAAAATGAAGGCATGGTTATATTAAATCGAAAGTGTTGCAAACACTGCAATTTTTCCAGAATGAACCATTACAGAACTTGCATGATCATCATTTTGAAACCCAAAACATAACATGGTTTTATGACATTTAAAAGGAAACAATAACTCTCAGAGAAACACACAAAGGCTTAAAAGGGCAAGTAAAGAGATCTGATTTCTGACTGCAGCTCTTTGATCTCCAGGCGACGGAAGACTTGCAGTTTATAATTTCCTGTGTTTAATGAATAGCAGATTATGGTAAATGGAAAATATCATAAAGTCAAGCTTACTTGTTACAAAGGTGACCTGCTGCCATTGCAGTAGCTTTTGTTTAACTTACTGCTACATTTCTGCAGGTTAAACCCTTGTAACAACACTTCTGAGCACACTTGTTTTTTCTTCACTACAATATCTTAATGATGCACAAAGCCAGGAAATAAAACACATGGTGATAATTAAAGCGGAGGTTCACCCTAAAAAAAGAAATAGCCAAAAAGGCTTTTTTAGACTTACCAGAAGTGGCTGTTACTAGGCAGATCTCCTAATCTGCCTCTTCCTTGTCCGCAGTGGGTCTTCTTTCTTCTTCTCGTCGCGCTGCCTGGGAAATGGGGAGCGGTGTCTTCTAGGACCTTGTGTGTTTCCCAGGAGACATCCGCACATTCAAATAGCGCCGCGCGAATGCGCAGTAGGGAATCGGGCAGCGAAGCCGCAACGCTTCACTTACTGATTCCCTCACCGAGGATGGTGGCTGGGCAGCCGAGACCCGAGTGATTGCTCGGCTTTGGTTGCCGCAATCACGGGCACCCTGGACAGATAAGTGTCCTTATTAAAAGTCAGCAGCTACAGTGTTTGAAGCTACTGACTTCTTTATTTTAATTTTTTTAAAGCCGGACCTCCGCTTTAGCTGAATTTCCAGTTGGCTCTCTAACTCCCAGGAAGTGGTAGCTGAGCATTAGGATGCATTCTGGGTGTTTTGGATTTGGAGCTTGTGTATAGAAGGCTTTAGAGTAAATGTTTTCCACAAGTCCAGATAGAAGCACTATTGTCTTAATCAGCAAAATAGTAAAAGAACCACACATTATTTTATCTGTTAAATAATATCAACTAAACTGTTCTATTTGCTCCTCCCAAGACCTCTTGCTCTCTAACTTCTCTAACTTCCCTGTCACCTCCTATTACACTTGCCTCTAGCACTTCTCAAGAGCCTCTCCCATCTCTGGAACACCCTACCCCAATCTGTCTGAACATCTCCTACCCTATCCATCTTCAGGTGATCCCTGAAAACCCATCTCTTCAGAGAAGCCTATTCTGCCTATAATAATACCCACCTAAAATAATAAACTGTACTTTTACTTTGTCCATCAGCTCATCCCCCTGCCATTATTACCTTTTGCATCACTTGACCCTCCCTTTTAAATGGTAAGCTCTAATAAGCCAATTTTATTGTACTTGTACTGTCACCCATCCATTTTATAAAGTGCTGCGCAAACTGTTGTTTGATTCTGGTCCCTTAAAGAAGATTCCACAGCACAGTGCTTGTGCTATGTAATCTGCCCCCCTCTAAACTGTAAAAAAAAAAAAAACACCCTTAACCTACCACTTCCTGTATGCCCTCTCTAAACAGACCACGATAACCAGGGCAGCTCCGCCCTGATCACCATGGTCGAAGTGCCTCCCTCTGTTAGAGGCTGGCAGAACACACTGTGTATTTAAAAACGAGCGCTGCAAATATTGAATATCAGCTGCCTCAGGCCGGTCACGTGACTCACAGCCGCTTCCCAGCTCCGATGGGTGGCTTCTGTGGAGGAAACGAGCGGCCACGTGATCTCCCTCTGATGTCATAGGTGTGTACATCCTATTGCATTAGGGTCTGCAACCTAAACATCAAGCGTGTGTCTACATATATATGACACTGGCAGGAAGATCAATCTCCCTGCTGCCACAGTGAAAGAGAAGTGCGTAAGCACTTATCTTATGGCAGAGAAGATTGAGATCTTTAACATCTTCTTGCTGGCACAAAGAGCAATAATGCTAATGTGCATGGGGTGATTTAGGGTGTGCCCAGGCAGCTTGCTTGAGCATTGTGGTGCACAAACAGAAGTGGTGCTGACCAAGACCTTACATATGGATATGGATATGAAGTAAATACACACTGAACCAGCAGAGGGATTCCAGAGCACTGGGAGAAATCCATGAGTGAAGATAAAGAGATGCTAGCTTGACTCTTTTGCTAGTGCTCAGAGTCATATACCTCTGGTGAGTGTGGGCGCACAGAGAGGGGGAGGTCATGGAGTGTTCACGTGTATAAGCATGGGTAAATTGATCTCTGCGCCACACTTGATGGACTTTTTTAAAGTGGAGTTCCACCCATTTTTTTATGTTTGTCTGTGCTGCATGCCCTAACCTCATAGTGTTCAGAATGGACAATTTTTATTTAATTTGTTGCTTGTAAATACCTTTATTTTGTAGTCCTTCATTACTTCCTCCTCCTTATTTGCCTAGGCTATTTGCAAGGGTTTCTGGGATAGGCATCATGTTTCCCAGTAGTCCTTGCAAACCTGACTGAAACCTATTACATTGCTTGTGCACTGAGCATGTGCGAGATATCCAAAGCTGAAATCCAGGAAGTCATACAGTCTGGCTTCATGATGCCCACACTTAAGATGGCCACGGTCTATTTCTAGATTATAAGATGGCCACGGTCTATTTCTAGATTATAAACGATTTAAATGCTGTAACAACCTAACAAAACAGACCTTAGTTTACAGACTAACTTTACTAGAATACATTAAGCTTGTGTATTACAGGGGTATTTATATTTAAAAAGTGAAATTGTGGGTGGAACTCCCCTTTAAGCACTGAGCACTTTATAGCATGGATTGCCGATAAATAAAAAAAAAGTTATTGTAATTGAATTACTGTTGAATTCCATAGTCTTGATTGCATTTTTACTCATTAATTTGCACATATAGGATAGTTATGTGATTCTAGGTATAACCAGAAAAAAATGCTTGCTGGAAAGTAAATCATTATATTACATAGTGTCCCTTTACCATTTTAACAAAATGGTTTCATTTCCGTTGCAACCTGCTGAGGAACCTGCATGTAACGCACATTATGCAGCTTTCCACTGGACTTTAGTTCTTCCCAGACAACATCATGATGTAACCAAATGCAGGCTAGATTCACACTTATGCGCCTGCATTTTTTTAATATATATTTTTTTATGCATTTTCATGCATTCCCATTGAAGTCTAAAAATGCTCAATTTCACAAGAAAATAAGCTCCTGCACCTTTTTTCAAAGTTTCAGAAAAGCATATTGCAAAAATGCATACATATCTCACAAGGCATTATTGATATCCCTCTTTCCGTGCATTGTTGCTAAACAATGAAGGGTGACAAATTGTACATATGTAAATGGTAACTGGGGGTCCACTCAAACTAGTCACATGCTAAAATGCTCCTGGTTTTTAACTTTATTGAGAGTGCATAAAGATACACTCCATTCAAGTCTCGGCAATGCAGCGTGGTGATCTGAGATGCCATCTGATGCACTGCTCATCACACCAGCATTCTGTGTTTTCTAAGTGCCTTTGCAGTGACTGATATTTACATAAGCATGCGCACAGGGTGTGCTGGGTGTGCCTGGGCACACTTTAATCACCTAGTGTGCATTAGCATTATCGCTCTGCGTAGCAGCAGGAGATGGGAAAGATCTTCCTTTTACCAGCTCTGCCATAATAGAAGAGCTTACGCACTTCTCTTTCACTTTGACGGCAGGAGGAGCAATGTACCCAGGGCCGGATTCCAGACAAGGCCAGGCCTCGGGGGGCGGCAGTGGGTGCAGGGGCGGCACTGAGGCTGAGAGGAGAGGACACTTTCATATCAGGAGTTCCCCCCTGTCATGCGGATGGTGAGTGGTGACAGGAAAAAAAACAGAGGGAAGAGGAGGCGAGATAGTTCTTGGCAGCAGCAACCCCCCTCCCGGTTCTCAATGTCATTTTGTCATTTTTGGCAGCAGCACCCCCCAATGCGCAATGTCATTTTTGGCAGCAACACCCCCCCCCCCACCGCTTGTCAGTGTCCTGCCGGAAAAGTCCCCCCCGTACTGCACAGGCATTGAAGTAAATCCGGGCCTGAATGTACCGGAGCCATATACATACACACACGTGTTTGAGCTTTGGGGTGCACACCCAAATACAATAGGCTGTGCACACTTATGGGCATTTAGCAGGTGCATTAAAAATACCATGGAAAAAATTGTCAGATGGCGCAAGATTAGGCAGATTACAGACAACAGTGGCCCATGAATTATAAATAGGATGATTCTTGATAAGGAAATGGTATAAATAATTCATAATTGATGAATAGTGATAATCCTTATTCCAGAAAAAATATATATATCAATAGAGTTTGTAAATTAAGTCCAAAAGCTCTTAACGGCAGCAATCCCAAAAGCAGAAGCACGCTCTGAACAATGTACACAAAGAAAAGACAAGGATGCGCCAATCTAAGTGCAGTATGCAAAGGGATTTTAATAAAATAGAAGAAACACACAGCCAAATGGCTACTCACCCTGTAACATTTGTTTTGCTTTCTATGTCCCTGTTCAGAAGATTTCACCTCACTGTCTGTCCCAATGACAATTGGATTTTGAAAATTTTGGGTTGTTGTGGAAACAAGGACTGGTGTTAAAGCTTTAGTGGAGACACCTTTTTCACAGGATAACTCTTATGATGCGTACACACGATCGGAAATTCCAACAACAAAACCGTGGATTTTTTTTCAGACGGAATTTTGGCTCAAACTTGTCTTGCATACACATGGTCACACAAATCTTGTCGGAAATTCCGAACGTCAAGAACGCGGTGACGTACAACACTACGTCGAGCTGAGAAAAATGAAGTTCAATGATTCCGAGCATACGTAGGATTTTTGTGCATCGGAATTGCATACAGACGATCGGAATTTCCGACAAGAACTTCTGCTATTGGAAAAATTGAGAACCAGCTCTCAAATTTTTCTTGTCGGAAATTACGAAGCAAATGTCCGATGGAGCCTACACACGGTCGGACATTCCGATCGTGTGTACGCGGCATTACAGCAGTGAATTTCCCTTCCTATGGGTAGATTTCCTCTCACTTCCTGTTGTCTCCTTCCGTTTGTAAGAAGGAGTCGTTTGTAAGTCAGCTGTTTGTAACCTAGGGACTGCCTGTATGCTGACAGGAGGGGGTTTTTATAACAAGAGACCATAGTGGTCCATGAATGTACAGCTCAGGCTGGGTTCACACATATGCAAATTGGATGTGGGTTTTTCCTGCATCCAATTCAAATAACAGGCAAGTGTGACCGGCTCTTAATGGAGCCAGTTCACACATGTCCAGGATGGTCGTAGTTCGGATTAAAAAAGAGTCCAGTGCATCTTTAGGTCCGGTTCAGGTGCGAATTTAGGCTAAAATTCGGACCTGAACCGTTGTACAGCACCCCAGGTACCCGTGGTCGAAACTGGCCTTAGTATACATTTACAGCACCACTCTATGCCATAATGAAGCGACTCCTGTGCTCATGCGCAGGAGTGACATCATTGCAGCCTGGACATTCAAGTGGCCAAACAAAGTAAACACAGAAGGAAGACCGGACGCCGACACTTTTGTTTGACAGGTAAGTCTGCCATAATGTGCTAATATGCAATGCAAACTATATGGCATAAACCTCCGGTGAGCCCATTTAAAAAAAATTATAAATTGTATAGATTAATTCTGCTTTAAGAAGAGCGTCATTTCACTCTTTAGACATGTTTTTACTAGGAAGCAAAAGAAATACAGTAAAACTAAGTACTGGTTTAAAAAATAAAAGTTTCTTAATAAGACATTTATTACTAAATTGAAACTAATTGCACTGCTGAACCTAGAGCCCTCTCAACAATGCAATGGAATAAATCATCAAACCAACATGGTAATTATACACTGCGATATGCAGACAAGCTATGTTTTGTTTTATGATTTAGGTTTGACATCCCTTCATCTGTTTAAATTGACATGTTAGCGCTGCCATACACAAACACATTACAAACTGCAAGCCAAATAACAAATGTCACTATTTTCCAAGTTATATATTAATATTTCTTACTGCCTGTTAATTAAGGCATAATTAGCCAACTTTCTGAATATAATTAAAGAGCTTTCTTTTTTTTTTTTTTTGAGTCATACACATTTTCTCAGGGGTACAAATACATGCTCAAGCTTTTATTTCCAGTTGAAACACATTTTATTTTTATTCTTTTACCATTAAATGGAAATTCCCTATTGGATTGGAACCCGTGCATGAATTAACAGAGAGGACAACCATTCCCTTCCTGTTATCAGCAACAGTACCCCCATCATTATACCATGGAAAAGGTTGTCAAGTTTTTAAAAAACAAAAACATGTTTCTTCTTTTTAAAACGGAAGTACAGTCTGCTATAAAAACCTTTTTAAGGCCCCCAAGGTGGGGTATGCCCTAATGTACTAGTATGCACAGCAGAGCAGCGCTGGGACCGATCAGGCGCTTCCATCTTCACCCAGTCTTTCTTTCGGCCATTTGATAGGCCATGCCACGATGTCAACACTCCTGCGCATGGGAGTCACTTTGCTGAGTCATGGATTGCGGCTGATCAAGGCCATAAATGTTCGCTGAGCTGCGAATGCACGACTCAATGAACGTGGGGTGTAGATTCCTAACATGTAATGCTTTAAAATTGCACATACTCATGGAATGGTGACACACTATGTAATTTTAAAAGCCTTTACAGGTTACCAGCTTACAGTTACAGAGGAGATCTGGGGCTAGAATTATTGCTTTCGCTCTGATGTTTGTGCCAACACCTCCCATGTGTAGTGCAATCTCTGCTTACATATGCATACAGGATTAACACGTGCATTTTTTACACTCTTTCTTTGAAAGAAAGAAAAAAATCACTTTTATTGTTGTCACAAGGAATGTAAACATCCCTTGTGACAGCAATAGGCAGTGACAGGTACTTTTTATGGAGAGATCTGGGGTCAATTAGACCCCAGATGTCTCCTCTGTCCTCAAAAACATCTGATCACACCAATATCGATGTGATCAGGCACTTTTCACATTTAAAAATAGAGCCGTTTACATCCGAGAAACTGGAAGTAAAGAAAATGCTAGTGTGCTTCCAGTTTTCTATACCATAGAGCTCATCAGAGACCTTCCGGTCCTCAACGAACTCTGTGGTAAGACAACTTTGAATACAGGCTCACTGGTGAGATTAATTAGCTACTAGGATGGCATTTACATAAGAGCCGCCTACAAAAAACAATGCCGGGATGATGCTGCAGGCACCATCCCGATATAGCCACTTAAACTCAATGACATACATTTACGTGATTTGCCATTAAGTGGTAAATAATGTAAACTTATACCCAACTAGCCTTAAAACTTCTCAATCCCCCAACACTGATGCTAACTAACCTACATAAGAAAGATCAATATTAAATACCTATTTTCAGGAAGCTCTATGGATCTCCCCTGTGTCAGCCAGCAGGAGCTGCAAGGTAGAGAGAAGAGCACGGACAATCGCTAGTAAAGCCTGGAATAGTGATGTCACCCATAGGCTTCAATGTCCGTTGTTGGTGCTCGTTCCCCTCCTCTGAAGCTATGCTGGCTAACACAGGTGTGACAGATCACATGATCAGACTGGGGCAACTTGAAAATAGGAAAGTATATACACTTTTAGTGTAGTTACTGGTAGGTGTTATGGCTGCAGCTAGATGCCATAACCCCAGTACCTTTTTTTAGTTATATAAACTGCAGCGGATTCGCCGCAAGATCACTTTAATAATTGGCGGGAGAGGTGCCCCCCTCCTGTGCTGCTTCCCGGTCGCTGAGACCAGGACGCTCCGGTCTTGACTGTATTTTTGCATTGAGATGAGTGATGGCTAGATGGCCACCGCTCATCTCTATGCCCTTGGAAAACCAGAGCGACGTTGACATCACTTCCAGTTCTCAAGCCATGTAAACACATATTTTTTTCTTAACGCAAAAGATTTTAAAAAATATATAATTTTTTTGATCTTTTGCTTTTAATGGTAGAGGAGAGATTTGGGGTCTTTTAGACCCCAGATCTCTCAATAAAGAGTCATGCTGTATTGTTGTTACAAGGAATGTTTACTTGCGATAGCAATAAAAGTGATAAAACATTTTTTTTTAAAAAAGGGACAGTGGCTAAATGTAAAAAAATGTAATAAAATAGATGAAAAAAAACAATAAGAATTTAAAAGCGCCCCCATCCCCATGGGCAGTAGTGAACGCATACATAGTATGGTACCTATCTAAACCATGAATCTAAAACTGAATACAGTACCACTGTGTCTATGACCCAAGGCCTGTTTCCAATGCAAGACCCTATCGTATGTTCTACCCGCTGGGAAGGACCAGCTCCCCATCTGACTACCAGGGGAGTCTGGTTCCCCCCCCCCATCGCGCTGGTTTCTCCCTCCATAGCCCAAATCATTAATGGTCCGCCAAGGGTGAGCAATTAAAACATCACAACAAAATAATACAGAAATTGAAACCCAATGATTAAGAATTGTTTGTTTTTATTTAAAAGAAAGAAAAATAAGGGGATGGGGGGGGGGGGTGAAACAGAGTGGAGAAAAAGTGAGAGGAGGGGACAGATAAAGAAGAGAAGGGGGGGGGAACTACAGCACCATGCCCAGAGACCTATTTCTTGGGATTAGGTAGAGTATGTAAGTGTCCTGGGGTCGTTTGTCAGGTAACCAAGCCATGGATCCCATACTTTGTGAAACAATTTGATCTCATCTTGTACCATTGCAGTTAACCTTTCGTTTAACATAAGCCACGACAATTTGTGTTTAAGCTGGTCAAGCAGGGCAGGGCAGCGGACCTCCAGTTCCTGGCTATAGTTATTTTCACTGAAATTAATATAAATGTGAGAAGCCGCCTCTGGGACTTGGAGGCCGCAATTTTAAAGCATGACATGTTGGGTATCTATTTACTCGGCGTAACATCATCTTTCATATTATTAAAAACATTTTTTTATAAATTCATTAAAGTGTATTTTTCCACAGAAATTTTGTTTAAAAAACCACTGCGCAAAAAACGGGTGACATAAAATAATTCAACAAAGCTCTAGGCTAAAACAGCATATATAATGTTTTGGGGTTCCAAGTAATTGTCTAACAAAAAATACTGCTTTCAACTTGTACGCAACAAATGTCAGAAAAAGGACCCGTCAGCAAGTGGATAAGCAAAGGCCTTAAAGACTTCAGCTGGCCAAATACTAGTAGAATTTTTCATTTCAAGAACATTACTTTGATTTTCTAATTGTTAGTGGGGTCAAATCGATGTTCAATTTCAACCACAGTGACAAGAAAATTCATCAACAGAATGGAAAAAAAAATCTCCAACAAGTGAATTTTTAACAGTGCATGTGGTTTTCACTTGGGAATTACATACACATTCATCTGACGTTGGTCTAGGGCTCTAGGCATTGAAGCACTAAGAATTTTGTATGAAAATCTACTAATATATGACCAGGTTCACCTTCCTGGTGCATATACTCTTCCATGCTGCCTCCGTTGATATTCACATCTCAAAACGTAGGTTTTTATTCCATGATCTCTGCTGAAGGGGAGGCTAATCCTCCCTTTTAGCAAAGATCATATAGTCAAAAGCTTGAGAAATTATAGCAGCATATTCCCCAAGAAGTTATTTCTACATTTCCATAAATCTTTATATCCATCCAATAGAAATACATGGGTCTACGGTCCCCAAAACGAAGAACCAAAAAGGAAAAAGGAAGGTCCAATAGGACTATTGCGGTACTGATATAGAGGTAGCATCAACATCAAAATACTAGAATTAAAACAAAATAAAGTTTATTAAATACAACAACAAAAATTACAAAAATAAAATGGTGATAACTATAAACAACGGCAGTATAAAAATCCCCAATCTCGACTATTTTCTAAAAAAGACCCCGCCAAGTGAGAGCAGCAGGAGCAACCGGATAACCGTCCCGCACCATAGCCATAGGGGGACATATGTAGAGGACCTTGATAACAAGAGAGTGAGTGATACATAAAGGGATCCCGGGAGCAGGAACCCAACTGGAACACGTGTTGATGCACATGTGGACGCAGCAGGTGATGTGAATGGTAATATATAAGGAGGGGGACTACTACTGGTCCCAAGGTAGCATCAGGGTGATGATGCTGACCGATGACATTGAGGGCTGGATAGAGCCGCAGCAATCCCGGGATCCAGCGTTTATATCCAACCAAGCAAATCTGACAACGTCTGACGTCCAAGCAAATCCAACATTTGCTCAGATTTTTTTAATGCCTTATGTACTTTAAATAAAATAAACCTCTGGATGCTGCATCTGACCCCTTATATAGTGCCCCTTCACCCTCATGACATTGGGGGATATTTACTAAAACTGGAGAACTCAAGGGAGCTGCGGTGGCTCAACGCGATTGGCACTGCGCTGACAAGCCATTCACCTCTGCAGCCAGGGGTGAATTGAGTTTGGTGGTCTCAGCCCGGCTCCCGGTGGGTGTGCTATGCGAGGTAAGCCTGCGCTTAGTACGCCCACCCCCCTCCCACAAAAACCACCACACTTACACGCACTCGAAATTGGGTTAACATGCACGCACTTTGACCACGCGGTCTCTAAAAAAAGAGAGGCGAAGGACTAACGGGGCTGGTTGAGTGGGCTAGATCCTCTCACTCCCTTATAGGGAGTCCCTCTGCCGCGTTGGGCTTCAAAGCGGAGCAGGTAGGGCGGGCTGTGTGGGAGGACCCCCTCACACACCCACCATTGCCACCAGGGGCATGGAGAAAGGTGGCAGATTGCCTCTGGGGGGGCCTGCCTACTCCCAACTCCTGCAGTCCGGCTCCTCTCTCGAGTACACGCACAAAAATACACTTTAAAAAAAAATGACTTTAAAAAAAACTGGAGAACTCAGAATCTGGTGCAGCCGTGCATGGTAACCAATCAGTTTCTAACTTCTGTTTGTTCAATTAAGCTTTGACAATAAAACCTGAACGCTGATTGGTTTCTATGATTAGCTGCCCTGGATTTTGCACTCTAGTTTTAGTAAATCTTCCCCATAGTGGGGAAGAACTGATCAGCTTTCTTGTTCTGATCTCACTCCATGAATATCTACTGGTTAGTGTACAACAAAGCTACAAGAGGTAGAAGGGGGTAGGACTTGAACCAACCAGGTAGCTGGCTGATGTTTGCACATATGGCATATACCTGCTATGCATAGCTTAAAAACATGTTCCTATGTTATAAAACCAAACTCCGTCCAAAATTAGTTTTTGACATGTTGAATTAATCCACACTAACAAAGTATGTCTCATGTGTCCAGGCTGCAGCATCATATACAACTGACTCTCAATCATCACTGTACACATCCTTCATTCTTTTCTACAAATGTTAGGCACTCTGTGACTGAAGGAGGGGTGGATGATTGTCGCAGTCCCACCCTGCTCCAATCCCACACTGCCTTGCATCCACTGAAAACAATGCAAGACGTTTACTGACTGGAGGAGCTAGAAAGCGAGAGCATTTCCACTGTTATCGGAGTATTCCAACTTGAACTGTAAAGCCTCATACACACGACCGGTTTTCCTGCCAGGAGAGCTTTTGGCCGGAAAAACCGTCCGTGTGTATGCTTCTCTCTCGAACTTGCTCTCTATTTTCCCGCCTGGATTCCCGGCGGTTTTAAACCCGGCAGTTTTCCTGTGGGAGCATACACACGTCTGGGATTCCCAGCCAAAGCTCTCCCCGCAGTGTTCCCGATGGGAAACCTGGCAGTGTGTACATGGGGAAACTTACCGAGCAGGTTCTCGTTTCCCCATCGGGATTCCCAGTGGATTTTATACCGCCGAGAATCCCGGTTGTGTGTACAGGGCTTAACTCTAAATGCTAGATAATTGTTGTTAGAACATCGCAGCTTAGACATATGGGACACACTACATTAGAGTGGATTTATTTTTACAGTGCACATGTTTTTGGGGTCGGAGTTAAGCTTTAAGCTAACATTTTAGTATGTGTCTGGTTTAAGAGTGCCACTGACACCAACAGCACTGACCTAAATAGATCTACCTGCTTTTCAGCAACATGAACCCGCAGATTTACCACCTGTGATTTACATAATTTTTTACTAGTGGCTGTAAAGGCTCAAGGTTTTTTTTAAGGAAAAGATCCCTGAGCAACACATCATGCAGCAGACCCATGGAGTGAAATGAATAGCAGCCTTAGCCCGGTCTCCCCCTGGCTTAAGGATTTTTACCTTAATTTATTCTATGCATGAAGGTAAATAACCTTCTGTGTGGAGCAGTAGCCCCCCCCCCCCCCAATCCTTACCCGAGCCCCATTTCAATCCAGCTTGGTCCATGAGAGCAGCAGCTCTCCCAGGTCTCTTCTTTCTCATTGGCTCCCACTACTGTCAATCCCATCCAGTGAGCCAATGAGGAGAGCACGGGGGTGGGGCCGAGGTGCGCTCTGTGTGTGAATGGACACGCAGAGCAGCGGCCTAGGAGTGAGACTGCTTGTGTGCCCTCATAGCAGGCTGCTTGTAATGGGGACATTTGGCAGGAGGGAGGGGCCAGGAGCGCCGGTGGGGACCCAAGAAGCAGAGGATTGGGGCTGCTTTGTGCAAAACCACGTCACAAAGCTTTACAGAGCAGTTAAAGTGTAAGTCCATGCAAAATCTAAAATCCCTGCATTTATAGACACCAGGGGCCAGATCCACAGAGCGAGTACGCCAGTGTATCTACTGATACGCCGGCGTACTTTCAAATTTCCCGCGTCGTATCGTTGTTTTGAATCCTCAAAACAAGATACGGCGGCTTCTGGGTTAGATCCGACAGGTGTACGTCTTCGTACGCCTTCGGATCTAAGATGCAATACTTCGGCGTCCGCTGGGTGGCGTTCACGCCGTTTTCCGCGTCGGGTATGCGAACAAGCTATTTCCGACGATCCACGAACGTACGAGTGGCCGGCGCATTTTTTTACGGCGTCTGTAGTCGGCTTTTTTCGGCGTATAGTTAAAGCTGCTATTTCGTCGCGTATAGTTAGACTTGCCATGTTAAGTATGGCCGTCGTTCCCGCGTTTAATTTGAATTTATTTATTTATTTTTCGCAAGTCGTCCGTGAATCGGAATGTACGTAAGTCACGTCTATGTTAAAAAAAATGACGTCCTTGCGACGTCATTTAGGGCAATGCACGGCGGGAAATTACGGGACGGCGCATGCGCAGTTCATTCGGCGTGGGGACGCGCTTCATTTAAATGAAACACGCCCCCTAATCGCCGATTTTAATTCCGCGCCCTTACGCCGCTTGTGATACACTACACCGCCGTGACTTACGGCGCAAATTCTTTGGGGATTCGAACCGGCCTAATGTAAGTTACAGCGGCGTAGCGTATCTCACATACGCTGCGCCGATCTATTTGTATGTGAATCTACCCCCAGGGATCCAACACTAACCTCTCTATCCCTGTAAAGAAAAGACAAGTATACATATATTTTTGGAAGCTGATCTGACCAGATCTCCAGCACCTGAAGCTCTGCAGAGAACACGGACGACAACGGCCGTGAAATGAATGGGAAGTGACGTCACCTGTTGGCGTTATATAAATTCTGAATAACAGGGGTCTCAAACTAGCGGCCCTCCAGCTTTTGCGAAACTACAAGTCCCATCATGCCTTTGCCTGTGGGAGTCAAGCTTGTAACCGTCAGCCTTGCAATGACTTGTAGTTTCGCAAAAGCTGGAGGGTCGCCGGTTAATAATAAAGCACAATAGGATATAATTATTGCAAAATAACAGTACCAGATCTGAGTGCTACCAATGTCATCTTGTCTCCCTGTGTCCAATCCTTCCTTCATTATCAGCCCACACCTGGGTTCAGCAGTGCTACCAACAGTGTAACAAGGTGACAGATAAAAACGCGAGCACTTAGTAACGCAGTGTGGATTCGCCCATTATACTGTAGCTTAAACTACATAGCTCGGAGATATTTAGATACTGTAAGAACGGCTTCCCAATGTGCCTAGTGCTGTATACAAATTGCATCTGTCATTTCAGCTGACAAAAAGTCATGAGCAGCACTTGGTCAGACCATCTGCCTGGAGAAAATGATCAAACGCTGAGCAATTAGACAGCAACCAGCAGTTCTTCTCTGCCTTTAGCCCAGCGGACAGATTCCGCCTCCCTGTATCAATTAGCTAAGGCTTTTCTCTTCTATGTAAATGAGAACGACAGGGTTTCATAGAATGATTGCCTTTAATAAATCAATGCAGCCAATTTTCTTCAAGCAGCTTTAACAAGCTGAATTCCAGAGCAATCACCGACGGCCTTTTTTTTTTGTTTCAAATATTTTTATTGAAATTTTAAATACATATACAGTCAAACAAATAAATACAGATTTGAAAAAAAAATATATATGACATATTTAAAGGTGTAAGCATTACATAAATATACCAGTCTTAAAGGAGTTGTAAATAAAAAAGGTTTTTTTTTGCTGAAATTACTGTTTACAGGGTATAGAGACATAATAGTTAACTGATTCCTTTTAAAAATGATTAAAAATAGATAAAAATCAATCATATAATGTACCTGTAGTTTCTAGTTTAGTTTTTGCATGCTGTTTCCTGCCTCTCTGCCTTACAGAGCATACAGAGCCATAGAGCAGTGATGGTTTGGAAAACAAAACTAGAAACTAGACACACAGTAATCACACCTCCTTGATTAGTGACCACAGAGAGAAAGCTCCCAGCACTGTGGTTATCAGGAAACAGACAACCAGGAAGTGTGGAGATCAGAGAAGAATTACAGCAACTTGAGAGCAAAAACGAACAAGGAGGACATGAAAACAGCACTGCAATCAAGGTAAAGGAAGCTATTAACCACTAGCTGACGGCCGTACGACTTTGTACGGCCGCAGCGCGGCTCTGAATCTCTAACAGGCTGTCTTTTTACGGCCGCCCCTTTGCTCGTTCCCCACACGCGCTCCCGAGCGCGCGGCGGGGAACTGCTGTGCTGGCCGTGTCCCTTGGACACAGCCAAACACAGATCGCGGTAAATAGCCAATTGCAGCGGCTATTTACAGCGCGATCTGTGCGGCCAATGAGAGATGATCTCATATGTAAACATATGAGATCATCTCTCATTGCCGACTCTCCCCTCCTTACACAGACACCGCGTGTGAGGAGGGGAGAGCAAACGGAGAACGAGCGTTTTGAAAAAAAAAAAAAAGTGACAAATCAGTGCCCCAGTACCACAGTGTCCCCCAGGACCACCTGTGCCCCCCAGTACCACAGTGCCCACCAGTACCACAGTGCCCACCAGTACCACAGTGCCCACCAGTACCACAGTGCCCACTAGTACCACCGTGTGCCCACCAGTACCATCATGTGCCCACCAGGACCACTGTGTGCCCACCAGGACCACCGAGCCCACCTGTGCCCAGTGCCCATCTGCCACCTCAGTGCACATCTGCAATCAGTGCCCACCTGTGCCACCTCATCAGTGCCCACCTGTGCCACCTCATCAGTGCCCACCTGTGCCGCAGTCAATCAGTGCACATCAGTACCCATCCCATCAGTACCCATCTCAGTGCCATCTGTGCTGCCTCAATAGTGCCGGTTCATTAGTGCCATCTGTGCCGCTTCATTAGTGCCCACCTGTGCCGCTGCATCAGTGCCCACCAGTACACAGGCCTCATCGGTGCACATCAGTACCCATCTCATCTGTGCCGCCTCAGTGCCATCTGTGCCGCCTCAGTGCCATCTGTGCCATCTCAGTGCCATCTGTGCCGCCTCATCAGTGCCATCTGTGGAAATTTGTACTTTCCTGGCTTGTTAGGGTCTCAACAAATTAGATAGGCCTTCAGTACATCAGGTGTGATCATATGTGATATTTTTTTATGATTTGCACTATAGCTTGTAGACTCTAAAACTTTCACATAGACCAAATAATTTCCGAAAACTTTGGGTTATTTTTATCAAAGACATGTAGCAGTATAAATTGGGGCCAAAATTTATGAAGAAAAATTAATAATTTGCTAAATTTTATCACAGAAACTAAGAAAAAATCATTTTTTTCCCAAATTTTCCGTCTTTTTTCATTAAAGCGGGGGTTCACCCTATGAACGGAATTTTTTATTTTTTTTTTCTACTACCATAAAATCAGGCATTGTAGCGCGAGCTACAGTATGCATGTCCCGATTTTTTTACCCCCGTACTCACCTTGTAATCGTTCATCGAAGATACCGGGGAATGGGCGTGCCTATGGAGACGGAGGATGATTGACGGCCGGCTCTGGCGCGTCACGCTTCTCCGGAAATAGCCGAAATAGGCTTGGCTCTTCACGGCGCCTGCGCATAGCCTGTGCGCAGGCGCCGTGAAGAGCCGAGACCTACTCCGGCTGTCTTTGGGGAGAGTGACGTGCCAGGGCCGGCCGTCAATCATCCTCCCTCTCCATAGGCACGCCCATTCCCCGCGGGAGCCGAAATCTACGATGTCCGATTACAAGGTGAGTCCGGGGTTAAAAAAATCGGGACAGGCATACTGTAGCTCGCGCTACAATGCCTGTCTCGATGGTAAAATCATGTGGGTGAGGGTGAACTACCGCTTTAATAGCGCAAAAAAAAAAACCCCGCAGAGGTGATCAAATACCACAAAAAGAAAGCTCTATTTGTGTGGGAAAAAGGAAAAAAAATCATTTGGGTACAGTGTTACATGACTGAGTAATTGTCATTCAAAGTGTGAGAGCGCTGAAAGCTGAAAATTGGTCTGGTCAGGAGGGTGTTTAAGTGCCCAGTATGGAAGTGGTCAAGATAAAAAAAAAAAATTCCTTTACAAACCCTTTAAAGAAGAAACTTAAAATCTGTATTTATGACGGCCTTTTTTTTTTATTACAACCATACATAAATTCTGAGGGGGGGGTACAGCCATCCATTTTATTATCCATGTTCATATAGCATAGCATGCAGGCCAATGCTTCCTTAGAAGCGAATAGTAATATAAAGATTGTAATAACTAATTAATGTGGCTGTCAGCATGCTACATGCAAGGGGTGACATAAATTAGGGCAAATATAGTCTGTGACACACACAAGAACGATCAGCTTCAAATAAATCATTTTTAAATGAACTTTTAAAAACCATGTTCCTATATACAGGTTGTTCTAATATATGTATATGGGGCAGTCTCATTATCTTTGCAGATTCTGCATCCTGGTAGGGCCTTGCTGACAGTTATTATAAAGGGACAAAAAAGGCCAAGTAATAGGCCTATGTTCAGAACTTGGTGGAGGTGACTTTGCTGGAAGAATAGACGATGATAGATGATGAAAAAAAGGATGCCGTGAAACTTCACTCTCCCAGTCAACATTGATTTTTAATCTCCATGCTGCTAGCATTAGTAAATAGATAGGATAGTATATCATATTTACTTATTTTAACCCTTTTTTTTCTTCAGTTACTTCCTGGTTTCTTGCTTAAGAAAATGATGTCATACATCCCAGGAGTCTTCTGGAGGGGAGAAGAGTAGGAGGGTAGGAGGGTTTTTCTTAGCCAAGCGCACTCTACGGCTTGAATTGATTGAGCTATGGGCAGATGGATTCCAGGAAGTAAAAGCTACATGAATCATTTGACCTTACTCGAAATGGCCAAGGCCAGAAATACTAGGAGATGTTTTTTAAAGTGATTAACAAAATAAAGCATGGCAACATGGGTGGATGGGGGAGTTTGATTTGAATATTAAAAATGAATTAAATAGTGTTTTTGGTTTGTGGTGCTCAGATACAGTGAAGATCTGCTTTAACCATTGCCTTGTTTTGAAATGCATCTACCAGATCTAGTGTGCCCTCCCTGGTTGTCTCCAGGGTCACCAGAACTAGTGTCCCCATTGAAAAATGTCCCCTTTTTTCCTGTTCTGGTCCAAACTTGAAATTTGGGATTTTCTTTTACTCTCAGTGATAATGGTAAACATGACAAATAAAGAAGGTTAATCCTTCTTTATTTGTCAAGGACAAAGACAAAAAAAAAAATCTAATCCCTCTTTACTCCATTCAAAAAAAAAAGTTTTACCTTTATACTTTAATACATAATGCACAAATATATATTGGTGTTGATTTAATGCAGGTAAACAGGCTGTTCAGAGCCGGTTCACACACAGGCGACCCCGACTTTGGAGGCGATTCGGCAAGGTGATCTCAAGGCGTCTTGAGAGGCAACTTGCAAAATGACTTCAGTATTGAAGTCAATGCAAGTCGCCCCGAATCGCCCCCAAAGTAGTACAGGAACCTTTTTCTAAGGCCCCGTACACACGATAGAATCCATCCGCAGATAAATCCCAGCAAATGGGTTTCTGCGGATAGATCCTATGGTGTGTACACGCCAGCGGATCTGTTTCCGCGGAGAAATCTCCTCTGGGATGGATTCCAGCAGATCGGATATTTGCTGAGATGCAGAACATATCCATCTGCTGGAATCCATTCCAACGGATGGATCCGCTCGTCTGTACAGACTTACCGGATCCATTCGTCCAAAGGGATTCCCCGCACGCGTCGTAATGATTTGACGCATGCGTGGAATTCCTTATATGACAGCGTCGCGCCCGTCGCCGCGTCATAATAGCGGCGACGGCGCGACAAGTCATCGGCAGAGGATTTCCGCGCGGATTTCAATGCGATGGTGTGTACACTCCATCGCATCGAAATCTGCGGAAATCTTTGAGAGGATTTATCCGTGGAAACGGTCCGCTGGACCGTATCTGCGGATAAATCCTCTCGTGTGTATGGGGCCTAAGTCGGAGCGACTTGCGTCGCTCCTATTAGAACGGTTCCATTCACTACAATGGGACGCGACTTGTCAGGCGGCTGTGTCGTCTGACGAGTCACCCCAGTGTGAACCGGGTCTTACTTTGCCAGTGAAGAGAATTTTTCTCAGATCTTAGTTAATATGATGACATTTCACTTTGCAAGGAAAAAAAAATAAAAAGGCAATTTTGCTTGCACATGAATGGATGATGGAAGTCAGTAGAGCTTCACCCCATTTACTACGCTGAGAAAAATACCCTTCCAAAGTGCAATTTCCTTTAGCAATGTGAACAGTCTACTTGCCTTTAGTAAATATATCATGTATTATATAGTAAATATAAAACAATGCCTAACAATCATAAATTGCTTTTCATAGATTTAAGTTATAAAAAGTTTTGCTGGCATTGGCTATTGCAATTTTTTCCTTCCAAATATTCTTTCCACTAGTTTATTGAATAAACCTACCGTATTTATCGGCGTATAACACGCACAGGCATATAACACGCACCCTAACTTTAAGAGGGAAGTTTCAGGTAAAAAACTTTCCACAGCCTCCTGCGTATAACACGCAGGCACAGTTTACCCTCTATTTTCAGGGTAAAAAAGTGAGTGTTATACGCCAATAAATACAGTATTTGGGACTTGTGGATGGATTTAATATTTTTTATTTTTATTTATTTTTTGAGAGAGAGAGAAGAGAAATGCACACACCTGACTGTGGTTGCATTGCCCACGACAGTAATGCCGCGTACACACGAACATTTTTCAGGTTCTAAAAAATTACGTTTTTCAGTCTCTAGAAAAAACAAATTTTATTTCCACTTCATCATTAAAACAGCCTTGCCTACACACGATCGTGAAAAAAAAATGCTCTAGCAAAGCGCGGTGACGTACAACGCGTACAACGGCACTATAAAGGGGAAGTTCCATGCGGATGGCGCCACCATTGGGGCTGCTTTCGCCGATTTCGTGTTAGTAAAAGACGATTCACGCTTTTCTGTTACAGCGTGATGAATGCGTTTACTCCATTACAAACGGTAGTTTTACCAGAACGAGCCCTCCCATCTCATAACTTGCTTCTGAGCCCACACACGGCCATTTTTTACAACCCGAAAAACAACAACGTTAAAAACTTCATTAAAAAATAGAGCCGTTTTTTAGAACCCCAAAAATGCTCTGAAGCCCACACACGATCGTTTTTAATGACATTAAAAAAAAACATCATTTTTTAGAACCCGAAAAATTATCGTGTGTACGCGGCATAACAATCTGTTGGCTTGCCATTCCAAATGCACAGCAAAAAAAAAAAAACCACAAAAGGTGCCCGACAAAAACTATGGTTTTGAACCTTGCGATAACTCAAAGGTAAATGGGTCCTTACAAAAAATATATTTAAAGCAATTTTCAAGCCAAAGTTCATGGTGACATTTACAGGTCAATGAAGTGATAAAATGGAGTGAGAGTTCAACTGGGCTTTAAATCTACAACTTTTATGAAGATAATACCCAGTAATACTGCTATGAAGGTCCTTGATCAGAGGCTTCCTGGTATGGGGTGACAACCCTAAGTTCCTGGCTCCAAACTGTTCTCCTTCACTGTCACGCTATTGCATGCCCCTCAAGTGAAGACTCCGGGCCACTGCGCTAATTCCCATTGTGTCGATATGTTCTGCCATTGTTGGGAAAAAAACATTGCAACTGGTATGATAACAAAATGTCATCAAGTTAAGATTTTCAACTACTTTAATGGTGACTAACACTTTCCATGATACCAGCTCCATTGTCCCGTGAATGCATTTTATTGGATTTTCTATATTCCTTTCACTTGGCCCACATCATTAAGAAAAAACTGTATAATATATATACTGTATTTATTGGCGTATAACACTCACTTTTTTACCCTGAAAATAGAGGGTAAACTGTGGAAAGTTTTTTTCCTGAAACGTCCCTACTAAAGTTAGGGTGCGTGTTATATACGCCTGTGCGTGTTATATGCCAATAAATACGGGTATAATTACCGTATTTATCGCGGTATAACGCGCTCCCGCGTATACCGCGCACCCCCAAAGTGGCCCGAATTCCTGTGGAAAAAAGTTTTTTGTTTTTTTGTACTTACAGTTTTGGTGTCTTGCGCGGCGTTCATCGGCGGCCTCGTCGGGTCCGGCGTCCATCTGCGGCTTCGGGCGTCCGTCTTCGGCGGGTCGGGTGTCCTCTTCGGCGGGTCGGGTGTCCTCTTCGGCGGGTCCGGCGTCCTCTTTGGCGGGTCCGGCGGTGTCCTCGCGTCTTCCCCGCTCGTTTCCCGCCACGAGTTTTGAGCGCAGTACACTCGTGTAACGTCGGGCAGGCTCGGCAACTGTCGCGCTGACGTCCTGTACGCTCAGGACGTCAGTGCGAGAGGCGCCGAGACTGCCCGAAGTTACACAAGTGTACTGCGCTCGGTATATGCCGGCGCAGTATTCAAAACTCGTGGCGGGAAAGCGGGTATCGGTGTATATCGCGCACCCACGATTTTGCCCTGATTTTCAGGGCAAAATAGTGCGTGGTATACGCCGATAAATACGGTATTATTATTATTTTTAACACCTACACTTCCTAAAAAGCTTCTCTGTAGAAGATAGTATTTTTGTTTGCAATAACACTAAAACCCATGCCTAAGTTTTCACTGTGAATAGTGATTTTGCACAGGGACGTGCAAATGAAATCCGTCGCCAGGTTTCCACGAAATGCTGAGCCAGAGCAGATTTTATTGGTCTGTTAGGAGCATAGTTTTTTTTCCAAGACATGTTCTTTGCCTTTCCTGTGCTTTATGTTTTTATCATCATGTTAACACACATTAACCAGCCCCAGGTGGCTAATAGCATTTTGTGGTATGCTTTGCTGCACCATCTGAGTTTTCCCCAGGACCTCAAAACAACAAAACATTTTAACTATCAATCTTAATATAAGTACCGATAATAGTTGTGTATTATTTTAAAACAATTACATTAACCACTTGCCTACTGCCCATTTTTACCCACTTTCTACCCTAGCCAATTTTCAGTGCTGTCGCACTTTGAATGACAATTGCCCGGCCATGCAGTACTGTACCTACAGTTGCAAGAAAAAGTATGTGAACCCCTTTGGAATGATATGGATTTCTGCACAAAACTGGTCATAAAATGTGATCTGATCTTCAACTAAGGGCTCTTTCACACGTCCATTCAGTTTTTCAGATCTTTTTTTTTTTCATCAGTTGATCCGTTTTTCCATCAGTTTTTCGTCAGTTTTTCCATCAGTTTTTCCATCAGTTTTTGCATCAGTTTTTGCATCAGTTTTTGCATCAGTTTTTCCATCCGTTTTTCCATCCGTTTTTCCATCCGTTTTTCCATCCGTTTTTCCATCCGTTTTTCCATCCGTTTTTTCATCCGTTTTTTTTTTTTTTTTTTGGGGGCTTTTTACATAGAAAAAACGGATGTTAGCGGAACGGATGATAAACGGATCATCCGTTAACGTCCGTTTTTCGTCCGTTCCGTTTTTTAGACGGAAGAAAAATAGGGTTTTCTTCCGTCCAAAAAAACGGAACTGAACGCAGACGGATGCTAACGGACGTTAGCGGATGCTCATCCGCTAACGGACGCTAGCCCATAGGGAAGCATTGCGGTCCGTTAACGGACGTCCAAAAAACGGACGAACGGAACGGACGTGTGAAAGAGCCCTTAGTCACAACAATAGACAATCACAGTCTGCTTAACCTTCCTGGCGGTATGATTCTTTCAGAAAAAACATGCTGAAAGCGGTACCATTATTTGCAAGGAAATTTGGCGTTTTATATTGTAGGTCTGTAATTTTTAGAAATAACTCACTTAAATCTGACCAAACAAGATTCTAATAGGCATCCCGGGTATGACATTTTTTTAAAAACAAAATTATAAATTATAATATAATAAATAATTATAAATAATTATAACAAATAATAATATAATTATAATAAAAATTATTCAATATTGTAATCAAATCAAAATCACTGAAATTTGCTCAGTTGCAGAATTGTCGCTGTCATTATTTATTTATTTTTATGACGAATTTCCCCACAAATCGCTATCGCACAATTCTGCAAGTGATTATAATTTATTATCGCTGTTTTTTAGCTGATCTAAAACTATTTTTGACATAAAAGGACACTTTTGGTTGCTATGGACAATCTACAGTTTGCAGGGAGAAAGAAACGTTTTTATTATATAAAATGACATGCATGACACAGGACAGACCACTAGGGACAAGGGGGGTGTGTTTTTTTTACATACAGTACTGTAATCTATAAGATTACAGTATACTGTATGTAAAGTGTTTGTTTACTTTTTTGAATTTGGCGCCGTTCTCCATCCCCGTGCGTCGTAACGTCGCAGGGAACGGAGATCGGCGGCACAGGAGGACGCTGTGTGAATCGAGCGAGGTCCCGCTCGCTCACACAGCGCGGTGGCATCGCTGGATCCAGGGACAAGGTAAGTAAACCATGCCTGTGGATCTAGCGAGGCAAGCCCAAATCTGACTCGGGGTTACCGCTCGCAGCAGGAAAATCTAACCCCGAGTCAGACTCGGGAATACCGCCAGGCAGGTTAAACTAATAACACACCGGATTAAATGTTACCATGTTTTTATTGAACACACCATGTAAACATTCACAGTGCAGGTGGAAAAAGTATGTGAATCCTTGGATTTAATAACTGGTTGAACCTCCTTTGGCAGCAATAACTTAAACCAAACATTTCCTGTAGTTGCAGATCAAAAGTGCACAACGGTCAGGAGTAACTCCTGATCATTACTCTTTACAGAACTGTTTCAGTTCAGCAATATTCTTGGGATGTCTGGTGTGAATCGCTTTCTTGAGGTCATGCCACAGCATCTCAATCGGGTTGAGGTCAGGAGTGCACAACGGTCAGGAGTAACTCCTGATCATTACTCTTTACAGAACTGTTTCAGTTCAGCAATATTCTTGGGATGTCTGGTGTGAATCGCTTTCTTGAGGTCATGCCACAGCATCTCAATCGGGTTGAGGTCAGGACTGGGCCACTCCAGAAGGAGTATTTTCTTCTGTTTAAGCCATTCTGTTGTTGATTTACTTCTATGCTTTGGGTCGTTGTCCTGTTGCAACATCCATCTTCTGTTGCGCTTCAGCTGGTGGACAGATGGCCTTAAGTTCTCCTTGATAAACTTGAGAATTCATTTTTCCTTCGGTGATAGCAATCCGTCCAGTCCCTGACACAGCAAAGCAGCCCCAAACCATGATGCCCCCACCACCATACTTCACAGTTGGGATGAGGTTTTGATGTTGGTGTGCTGTGCCTCTTTATCTTCACACATAGTGTTGTGTGTTTCTTCAAAACAACTCAACTTTGGTTTCATCTGTCCACAGAATATTTTGCCAGTACTGCTGTGGAACATCCAGGTGCTCTTGTGCAAACTGTAAACGTGCAGTAATGTTTTTTGTGGACAGCAGTGGCTTCTTCTGTGGTATCCTCCCATGAAATCCATTCTTGTTTAGTGTTTTACGTATCGTAGATTCACTAACAGGGATGTTAGCATATGCCAGAGACTTTTGTAAGTCTTTAGCTGACACTCTAGGATTCTTCTTCACCTCATTGAGCAGTCTGCGCTGTGCTCTTGCAGTCATCTTTACAGGACGGCCACTCCTAGGGAGAGTAGCAGCAATGCTGAACTTTCTTCATTCATAGACAATTTGTCTTACCGTGGACTGATGAACAGCAAGGCTTTTAGAGATACTTTTATAAATCTTTCCAGCTTTATGCAAGTCAACAATTCTTAATCGTATGTCTTCTGAGAGCTCTTTTGTGCGAGGCATCATTCACATACAGGCAATGCTTCTTGTGAAAAGCAAACCCAGAACTGGTGTGTGTATTTTAAAAGCAGGGCAGCTGTAACCAACACCTTTCAATCTGATCTCATTGATTGGACTCCAGTTGGCTGACACCTCACTTCAATTAGCTCTTGGGGATGTCATTAGTCTAGGGGTTCACATACTTTTTCCACATGCACTGTGAATGTTTACATGGTGTGTTTCTATAAAAACATGGTAACATTTAATTATTTGTGTGTTATTAGTTTAAGCAGACTGTGATTGTCTATGGTTGTTCACATTTTATGACCAATTTGTGCAGAAATCCATATCATTCCAAAAGGGTTCACATACTTTTTCTTGCAACTGTATATGGTTCTTCACCGGTCTTTGTGTCCCCGTCACAGATATTTTTAGTGTGGGGATCTGGCTGTGACTCCTGGCTTCACAGCTGGCCTTGTGAACATGTAACACAGAGGTGCCCAACCAGTGGACCGGGGGGCCACAGGTGGCCCGCGGAGCCCCGTGATGTGGCCCGCAACCTCCTGCTCTGGGATGGAATAGAATAGAATACTGTAAGTTTATTACTAAAATCACAGTGTATATAGGCATATCTGTTTTGCATTGGTTACTGGGCTGCTTTCAAACTGATCCACAGCTGCAGAGAAGTGCACCTGCGGGTTACCTGTACTGAGCCATAGACTGTTATTACCTGCGAGTTTGGTGTGCTGAGAGTAGAGTGGGCTCTATAGAGCCGATTGGGCTGCCATCTACCCGCTCTGCTCATTGTGGCCCGCAACCGGTTACCAAGTTGCTTAAGTGGCCCTTGCTCTTCAAAAGGTTGGGCACCCCTGATGTAACATGTCCCAAGTGGCTGTGGGCAGAGGGGGTTGGACAACTTCTATGGCCGCTTTCTATGAGGGCACTCATACAGGCTTGTTCCTGAGCCTCCCTGTTTACCTCTATTGACAGAGACAGCGAGACTTGGCCCTGCTGCCTCGTCACTGGCTTTGGTTGACAGCAGCCACAGCAAAGTCCGGGAGACCAGGAAGTGAGGCGAGAGAAGAGATGCAGACATGCACAGATATGGATCGAATAAAGGCTCGGGTAAGAAAAAAGGGGAGAGATGCTGATGCCTAAAGACTTTTTATGCCATCCATTGTGTACAATTGTGTTGCTAGCTGTGGTTGGTCAATTTGATCACATGGTACAGACAGGGCCAATCACACTCCACCTGTATCATGTGATTAGATTTTTACCAATCACAGCTAATCACAACAAAACAATCAAATCAGTTTCATTCAGTAAACTAGCAATGTAATTTACTGCTATAAGCAAACAATATGTAAAAATAAAAAAATAAAAATCCTGATCATTTACCATTTACCAATGTTACTATGGTATCATTATGTTGCTCTGGTCACAGTGTGTTAAAAAAGAAATTGTAAAAAAAAAAGGAAATTTTTTTTAATAAAATATAAAAAACTGTCACCAGTCAGTGTCCCCGATCACCGTGACACCAGTTATATGATGACGCTGTAAAAATGTACAACTTAAAAAAACAAAAAAAACAATGCCTCTTACTAAATACTTTGGACTGTCTACCTTCCAAAAACTGGTCATTTGGGGGGTATTTCTACTGTCCTGTCCTTTTGGTTTATTTAGCAAAAAAAAAAAAAAAAACAGTGGCGATTTAATACCATCAAAAGGAAGCTCCAGTTGTGTGAACAAATTAATAAAAATTGTGTTTGGGTACAGTGTTGCATGACCGCGCAATTGTCATTCAAAGTGCGACAGCGCTGAAAGCTAAAAATTGGCCTGGGCAGGAAGGGGGTAAAAGTGCCCAGTATTGAAGTGGTTAATTATTACAGATCTGGTTTAAGGACTCATTTGACAAGTGTGAGTATGTAACAATCTAAATACCTTTGTCCATTTGATCGATCTTTTGCCTGCCTTATGCAACAATTCTCGTTTTCACGAATGCTAGATATCATGGTACAACATTTTTCCCTCAATTGAGAATAAACAAGACAATCATAAATAATACATTAAAAAGAAGAAAAATGTAAAGGAGTTGCCAAAAAAACAGTAAAACTCCTTTTTTTTTTCCCCCCAGACACTATGGCCCAGATTCTCGTAGGAGATACGACGGCGTATCTCCAGATACGCCGTCGTATCTCTGAGTCTGAGCCGTCGTACCTTGGCGCCTGATTCAAAGAATCAGATACGCCAGATACGCCAGAATTTGTATAAGATACGACCAGCGTAAGTCTCCTACGCCGTCGTATCTTAATTGCATATTTAGGCCGGCCTCTAGGGGCGTATACGCTGATTTACGGCTAGAAATATGTAAATCAGCTAGATACGCCAATTCACGAACGTACGCCCGGCCGTCGCATTACAGATACACCGTTTACGTTAGGTTTTTCCTGGCGTAAAGTTACCCCTGCTATATGAGGTGTACCAATGTTAAGTATGGACGTTGGAACAACGTTGAATTTTTCCCGTTTTACGTCATTTGCGTAAGTCGTTCGTGAATAGGGCTGTGCATCATTTACGTTCACGTCGAAGACATTGGCTTCTTGCGGGTTAATTTGGAGCATGCGCACTGGGATACTTTCACGGACGGCGAATACGCCGTTCGTAAAAAGCGTCATTTACGTGGGGTCACACTAAATTTACATAACAAACGCCCACATCTTCCACATTTGAATTAGGTGGGCTTACGCCGGCCTATTTACGCTACGCCGCCGCAACTTTGGTTTGAGGATACTGCACTTGCCTGTCAAAGTTGCGGAGGCGTAACGTAAATAGGATACGTTAGGCCCGCACAAAGATGCGCGCTTCTACGTGAATCCGGGCCTATATATATTTGGTTGTGATGAGGAAACCGTTCCTCTTTTCTTCCTCCATGGAGAGAAAAATATTGCCTTTAAATTTTGCATGTCCTGCATTTTTCATTCCTTTCTTTTATTACTCAAATGCATGACCTCCCACTTAATAGAATCAGTATTCTTTCCAAGCCGTGTAACAGTTTGCTCCTGCTGCTTCCACTCTCATAACATCATTAGATGACATTATTTGACCTTTTCATTACCAACAAACACTACCAAGTGGTACTTGGTAAGCATTACAGATAATCACAGTTTGTACAACAAGCTATGTAGTGTTAAAATGTATTTGCAAAGCATATGATGAATACATGCTTATATATAATAAACACGTCAACATTTAGCGCCTCATAATTTAGTCAGATCAAGCAATTAGAATAAATTAAGCCAACCAAATGAAAGAAAAGCACAACATATGCTGACATTTAAAAAAAAAGATGCCTACTATTTATAGACTTTTTAAACCAATTACCGCTATTATACTAAAAGATTAAAATTTACTTAATTTATATACAGTATTATGTTTTATATACAGTATTATGTTTAAGTCCTAACAGTGAATGCAACAGCCAAGGAGCTTAGAGTAAGGCCCCTTTCACATTGAGGAGTTTTTCAGGCGGTAAAGCGCTAAAAATAGCGCTGCTATCCCGCCTGAAAAACTCCTGCACTGCAGACTCAATGTGAAAGCCCGAGGGCTTTCACACTGAGGCGATGCGCTGGCGGGAGACAAAAAAATCTCCTGTCAGCAGCATCTTTGGAGCGGTGAGAGGAGCGGCATGTATACCGCTCCTTCCCATTGAAAACAATGGGAACCGCGGCAATACCGCCCGCAATGCGCCTCTATAGAGGCGCATTGCGGG
Source organism: Rana temporaria (assembly GCF_905171775.1). Classification (NCBI taxonomy): domain Eukaryota; kingdom Metazoa; phylum Chordata; class Amphibia; order Anura; family Ranidae; genus Rana; species Rana temporaria. The sequence continues at coordinate 423,054,487 of NC_053490.1, forward strand.
CGGTATTAACTCTTTATCAAATGTTGAAAAGTGGAAAAGATTTACTTTTTAGGCAACAATTATATAAAAGTAAACAATCATTTTATTAACAATTTAATACATAGTTCATTAAAAAAGTGGAGGAGAAAAACAATATAAAAATTAAAAAATGACTACAGTGGCGAGAGTCATTCTGCAGTTTTTGTATTGTTTTTCTCCTCCCCTTTTTTAATGAATTATGTAATAAATTGTTAATAAAATTATTATTTACCTTTATATCATTGGTGCCTAAAAAGTAAATTTTTTCCACTTTTCAACATTTGATCAACTAACGTTTAGGACGCGGCACTGCGCTACCATAAGCACCCACAGTTCCATCCTGTGTTGGCTCTTTGATAACTTCTGGAGTCAGAAAGAAGCTATCCTGGCATAGATTAAATGTGAACTACAAGCAAACTACTGTATGTCCTACATCATACAAGCAATAAACTTGTCACTGTGTCATTGAAAAATTATCCCTTTTTCCCACCATTCTTCAAAAAGCGGCTCCAGTTCTTTCTTTGAATGATAATACAAAGGGAATCTTTTTTTAGAATATCCGATAAGGGTTTTATGTTTTCTAGATCAACTACCCTGTTTTCCCGAAAATAAGCTCTACCCCGAAAAAAAGACCATGGGCCATATTCTCAGAGAAGTTACGATGTAGTATCTCAGGATACTCCATCGTAACTCCCTTTTTTGGCCAGTGTATCTATGCTCCTGATTCTCAGAATCATTTTTGCATAGATACACTTAAGATCCGCCATCTGTAAGTCACTTACACTGGCGGATCTTAAATGCAATGACGCCGGCCGCCGCTAGATGGCATTTACATGAAGGAGTCATTTGCATATGCAAATGATCCTTCTACGCCGATTCCCGAACGAGTTCGCGTCGCGTAACCGTCGCTAACGTCGTTTGCGTAAGCGGAAACTTACCCCTGCTATATGAGGGGTAAGTTTCCACAAGTCTCGCGTAGGCCATGTTACGGATGGCGTCGGGTCCCCGTCGTGTTTTTTCGTCGGATACGTCGTTTACGTAAGTCGTTCTTGAATACGACTTTACGTCAATGATGCACACGTCGGCGTCATTGACGTTTTCCGCCGAGAACTGGAGCATGCGCACTGGGCTTTTTGCAGCCCGGCGCATGCCCAGTTCTTTTGCATCGGGGGCGCGCTTCATTTGAATAGAAGCCGCCCCCTTGGAGATCCGCCAGGCTACGCCGGGACACTTACACTCCGCTGTCCCAAGTTATGGAGCAAGTGGTTGGGGAATACAACACCTGCTCCAGTAAGTTGGGACAGCGGAGTGTAAGTGCCCTAAGCGAAGCAGGCGGAGATTCTTTCAGAATATGGCCCCTAGTCTTATTTTTGGGAAGGGCTGCAATATACGCCCTGCCCCGAAAATAAGCCCTAGTAAAGTCCTTGTAAAAATATATTATCCGTTTTGTAAAAAGATTGTATAAAAAGTCGACTGTGTCTCCTTTTGTAACTTTATTGTCGAAAATACCGTATTTACAGCGCCACTGGGCGCTCACATGACCGGCAAGAGATCTTCTCCTCTTCCCCCGGCTGATGTCAGTGGCCCTTTCCTCTGCAGTGCTCAGAGCAGGGCTGACTTCAGCAGGGATCTCAGCCCTTCCTTCAGCAGTGCTCAGAGCAGAGAAGAAGAGCTCCGGCAGATAACAGCGGTGCTGTAAAAAAGGTATTTTTGCCAATAAAGTTGCAAAAGGAGACACACTGGACATTATATAATCTTTTTATAAAGTTACAAAAGGAGACACATTGGACATTATATAATCTTTTTAAAAAACAGATGACACATTTTCACAATGATGATTAAAGATAACTCCTGAGCTGACGGGGAGAGGGGTCAGTAGATAAGACATCCCCTGAAAATAAGCCCTAGTGTGTTTTTTGCAGCTGAAATTAATAAAAAGACCCAGTCTTATGTTCGGGGAAACATGGTAAATAGGAAGGCCAAGGAATATGTTTGACTTTAATATAATATACTTCTTAACTGTCCTGGATTCCATGGAACAGTCCAGAAATTTCTGGTACAATATTTTTTATTAAAGTATTTTAGACAAATCGACAAATTCCCACGCAGGGGATGCGAAAACAAAGGTATACATAAAGCACATAGTAGAAAACATACTATTAAAGGAACTAATCACAAGTTACCACCGTCACCCCAGCCGGGGAACAGTCCAGAAATTTCAACAAAATCATGGCACCCAACAGATCCAATTTGTGCCCTGCAGCTGAGTGCCGAAACACTCATTCTGGCACTCCCCACCAAAGTACATGGACATCATTAGCGTGCCATCCACATTGTGAAGTATGCAGACATCCCCACAGTCCCGTGGGATATGTAATTTTTTATTTTTTAATACTTGTTTTTTTTCCTTAGTAGCTGTGATTTCATAAAAAATAGTTTAGAAGTATTTGCTAACAGTGAACTGTGACACAATACCAATAAAATTGTGAAACAATAGAGTGGAAACAAAAGTATTCTTGTCATAGAGATATGCATTTCCTGTACTAAAAGCTGGACTGAGGTTGAAGTTTTAATCCTCCATCAGCCGCTCTGTATTAGGCTACTAATGTTTCACAATGATATCCCCTTTCTTTCTTTTTTTTTCAGGCTGTAACTTGTCCAGACAGTCTGCGAAATTTCGTCTCACTGGTAATGTATCTGAAGAATTGCCTTCTAAAGCATTTAACATCTGCAATTCCCTCGTCTCTGGGGTAAGATTTTGGAAATAAAATGACAGAAGCAGAAAGCTGTAAAAGGAAGATGAAAATTATAATATTTTTTCCTTTTGAACTCCAAATGCAGTGAGAAGTGATTTTATAGTTGTTAAATATAACATAAGTTGTACATTAGTAGTGTCAACTACCTTGGTAGGCTTGGTTAAGATATAGAAGTAAACAATAACATGGAAATACCCAATCGGTTTCTAGCTATCATTTTTCCAATGCAGGTTAAAGCTTTGGAATCTAAATGGCCATTTGAGTAGGGTTGGCTAAAGCCTCGTACACACGATCGGACATCAAACAAACTTTCCCTTGGATTTTTGCCTGAAGGGAGTTGTCCCGTCACACCCATAGCATACACACGCTGACTTTTTCGGCAACAAACACGAACGTAGTGACGTTTCAACGTACTGACGAGAGTTTAAAAGAGGAAGTTCAATTCTCTGGCGTCACCCTTTGGGCTCTTTCTGCTAATCCAGAATTAGTAGAGGTTTCGTCTGTGTGCATTCGCGATTTTCAGTTTCGTGCAATTTTGTCCGTTTGTCAAGCAGACATGTTGCGCAATGGGGTTGTGCTAACTTGATCCACAAAAAAAATATAGAAATATGTTTGATTCATATAACCAAAATACACTAATCCAAAGTAAAGACATTTGTTTTTACTTTGTCAGTATCACTACCAAAGCAGCTTTTAGTATTATCACATTATAAAGAAGAGTATGTGCGCTGCTTTTCTTGATTTCAGAACTTGCCGCGTCACAAATGTGCTCTTTCAAATACGAACGCTAGTTTTACCAGACAGAGCGCTTCCGGCTGGTCTTTGCTTCTGAGCATGCGCGTTTGTACTTTGTACAAAAGTCCGATTGCTTGCTGTACACACGGTCGGACTAGGCACCATCGGACTCTTGTTGACGTAAAGTTTGTCCGTTTGCAGACCGAACTTTTTGTCAGATAAAACCCGAAAAGTTTGTCCGATGGAGCGTACACACGGTCGGACTAATTTGAAAACTTGCTCATTTTGAAGTTTGTTGGCAAAAAGTCAAACCGTGTGTATGGGCCTTTAGATACAATGGCTAAAGCACCTAAAGAATTAGGTCTTCAACAATGCTAAACAAGTCCAGTTGAAGTTGACTAGAGACTAATTGATATATGAGGATTTGGATAAATCAAATATTTAACATACATGAAACATCTTTTTTTTATAGCCTTAACTGTACACACGATCGGTTTGTCAGTTTTCATCTGAGAAACCGATCGTGTGTACATCGTGTGGCCCCATCGGTTTGATTTCCATCGGTAAAAAAAAAATAGAACATGTTTTAAATTTTTCCTATGGATAAAAAACCGATAGAAAAATATGATCGTCTGTATGGAACTCCATCGGTCAAAAATCCACGCATGCTCAGAATCAAGTTGACGCATGCTTGGAAGCATTAAACTTAATTTCTTTTTCGGCTCGTCGTAGTGTTGTACATCACCGCGTTTGGACACGATCGGATTTTTAAAAGATGGTGTGTAGGCAAGACTGATGAAAGTCAGATTCATCGGATATCCAACGAAAAAATCCATCGGATTAGATTCCATCAGATATCCGATCGTGTGTACGAGGCTTTAGACGTTCCCTGGCTCCGTAAATTGCTTGCTGGCTTCTACGCCGAAGCTACTGGCTCTTGGTTTCTTGCATGAACATGACCAGGCTGTTGGCAATGCACTTTCCTTCCATGCAGTTAAATCTTCCCAGTTTAATCTTTAAAGTGTATTTCCACTTCTGCAGCCAAAATGGCATAATACCTACTTTATATTCATTACATGTTCCTATTCACATAGCATAGCTTAAAAAATGGCTGCCTACCTTTCTTCATGAACTTTTCTGAAAACTCCAAGAAGTCTACTCCAAAAATCGACTTCTTTATTATTTTTATTATAATATTTATGCAAGTCTGAGGAGTTCTGTTTGGCATGATTAACCCTGTCTGTACTCTGTTGGCAGATTTCATTATTAGTTGTTAGCAGAATGTGCAGGACTGTCTGTTCTAACAAAGTGTTAAATATCTCAAGCCTTGGGTGGTTGTAAAGCCTGAAAGTTTTTTACCTTCATTCTATGCATGAAGGTAAAAAGCCGAAAGGCTTCACTGCTATGTTCCCTTACCAGGAATGGCGGTGGCTGCACCCGACAGCTGATCGGAAGTGCAGCTGGGCTGCCGACATCACGGGATCCCTGGATAGGTAAGTGTCCTTATATTAAAAGTCAGCAGCTGCAGTATTTGTAGCTGCTAATTTAATCTTTTGTGGGGGGGGCTGGACCTTCTCCTTAAGCCCAATCTCCATCCAGTGATGTGCACGAGAGCGGCTGCTCTCCCAGATCTCTACCTCCTCCTTGATTGAGAGACAGCAGGGGAGTCATTGGCTCTTACTGCTGCCAATCACAGTTAATGGGGAAGGGGCCAAATCCTGTTTTGCGTGTGTCTTGTGGACACGCAGAGCAGGGCTCAAAAGTGAGCATGCACGATTGCCCCCATAGCAAGCAACTTGCAATGTGGGCAAGGGGGAGGAGCCCAGAGGGCTGGCTGAGAACCCAAGAAGAGGATAGAGGTTGCTCCATGTTTTAGTGCTCTTTTTATGTTTGTTAAGAATAACTAATTAGTACCATTTGTTTTAATCAACCAATACATTTCTATCCTTTAGCATTGCAGTATAGCGTGAACATAAAGTCACTATCCTACTGCCCTGGTGCATTTCAGACATTGTGCAACTATTTGTGTTTACCCTTTGATAGATGAGGTCCTCTGCAGACACCTCTGTTGTCAACTTATCAGAAAAGAAATGCAAGCACTGGCCAAAGTTTCTGTTGATAGCTCACAGATATTAGATTGGGAGACTGAAGCCTCGTACACACGACCGGTTTTCCTGTCGGGAAAACTGCCATAAGAGCTTTTAGCTGGGGAAAACGGCTGTATGTATGCTCCATCGCAGTTTTCCTGACAGGAAAACTGCTGAAAAAAAAAAAAAAGAGAACCAGCTCTAATTCCGGCGTTTCTTAACCCGGCAGTTTTCCTATGGGAAACACTGCGATGGAGCATACACACGGACGGGATTCCTGACCAAAGCTCTCATGGCAGTTTTCCTGTCGGGAAACCCGGTCGCGTGTAGGGGGAAAAAGTTACCGAGCAGGTTCTCTGTTTTCCCCACGGGTTTACTAGCGGTAAAAAGACTGCCGGGAAACCCGTAAGTGTGTACGAGGCTTGACATCCAATTTGCATGGATATTTTATCATCCAAGAAAATTTGACAAGACTGTAGAGTTTTCCAGAGATCTTGATCTTGGTCCAAGGTCTTACCAACAGATTGGTCAAGGTTTATCAAACATATACAATGTAATCACTTCAGCATGTTTTCCATAACTTTACTATGAATGCCTTCCTCACAGCTATCAAACAAAATCTCAAGTTCATTTTTATTAAACTGCCCCTTTTGTTTTGCAGTTATTCACATCCTTCTGTGACATCCTTTTCTCATACTGACAGTATGTCAGCAGTAGACATGTGCATTCGTTTTCGTTGGAATGCATTTTCGTCCGAAAATCGGGTTTTGTCATTATCGTTTTAACAAACGATAACGAAAGTGCAAGAAACGAAAACCGAAAGATCCGACATAAAAAATGCTTTATTTTCGTTTTCATTGCGGTAACAATTCGATATAGAGAGAGATTCGACATTATAGGGAAAAGATTCGACATCATAGAGAAAAGATTCGACATTATAGAGAAAAGATTCGACACTATAGAAATAATAGATTCGACATTACAGAGAATAGATTTCGATTTATGAGAAAATAGATTCGACATTATAGAGCATAGATTCGACAATTATTACTAGTCATACAACATTAGAATTCTTGTAGGCGGAATATTCGAACGGAAATGTACGATTCGACGTAAAGATTCGACGTTCCGTCTAATATTTTTTTGACCATTAGACAGAAACCAACAAAGATTCGACGTTCCGGCGAATATTCTTTTGACCACTCGACAGAAACCAAGTATTATTGGATTTTCGGACGAAAGCTATTCCCCAACGAAAAATGAAATAAATCAAAACGATTTTCGGGAGTAACTAAATAAATGTATTTTCCAAACGAAAACGAAAAAAACAAACAAAATATTCCAGTCTGCACATGTCTAGTCAGCAGTGTGATTAAGGTTTCTAAGAGACAGCTCTGATGCTCCCATTGATGCATGAAGACTGCAGAATTCCAGGTATAATAGATAGTTTTAGTCAATAACTCAGCATGCATTAATGGAACCTGTCATTAATGGGTCTTACACTTAAAAGCGCTGTTTCCTATAAACTAATGATGTTGGCAATACACAGGAGGGCAGTGCGGCCAGCGCCAACCTTCCATGCAGAAAACTGTAATAACGCAAACTGTTTTGTGGGAAAAAATGTAAATAAAAATGTAAAACTTCAATAACAGACTTTCTGACAAATTGTTCCAATGCTGGACCTGGCAGATGCACCACAATTGGCATGACCACTTGTTGAGTCACACAAGTAACAGCAACAGGTCCCAGTGTGACTGAGTACTATTGTTCTATGGAAGACATGTCCCTCAATGTCCTTCATAACTTTTTGAAAAATATTATATTTTTTAAGAAGGGCAGAAAAATAAGCAAACTATAAAAATAATATTTATGATATATATTCTTTGCAGAATTTATTTTTGTAACGAGATGATGCCTTATTGGTTGACAGTCTTAGGCCACGTACACACGATCGTTCAAAACCGATCAAAACGGACTGAAGGACCTTTTCATCAGTCCAAACCGATCGTGTGTGGGCCCCATCGGTCAGTTAACCTTCGGTCAAAAAAATTAGAACTTGCTTTAAAATGTAACCGATGGACGCCTAACCGATAGGTCAAAACCGATCGTTAGTATGCAAAAGCATCGGTTAAAAACCCGCGCATGCTCAGAATCAAGTCGACGCATGCTTGGAAGCATTGAACTTCGTTATTTTAGCACGTCGTTGTGTTTTACGTCACTGCGTTCTGACACGATCGGTTATTTAACCTATGGTGTGTAGGCACATCAGACCATCAGTCAGCTTCATCGCCGCTTTAACTGACAGTTGCACGGTCGTGCAAAGTTGTACCCAAACAAAATGTATGTCCTTTTTTTTCCCCCCCAAATAGAGCTTTCTTTTGGTGGTATTTGATCACCAATGCGGTTTTATTTTTTGCGATATAAACACAAATAGTGCAACAATTTTGAAAAACAAAATAATAAATATCCCCCCAAAAAAAAAAATCTTCATCAGTTTTGGCCAATATGTATTGTTCTAGATATTTTTGGTAAAAATAAAAATCACAATTACCGTATATTGATTGGTTTGCGCAAAAAATTATAGCGTCTACAAAATAGGGGATAGATTTATGGCATTTTTATTATTTATTTATTTTTTAACTAGTAATGGCAGCGATCTGTTTTTAGCAGGACTGCGACATTGTGGCGGACAGATTGGACACTTTTTTGGGACCAGTGACATTTATGCAGCGATCAGCGCTAAAAATAGCCACTGATTGCTGTATAAATACGTCACTGGCAGGAAAGGGGTTAACACTAGGGGGTGATCAAGGGGTTAGGTGTTCCCTAGGGAGGCGTTTCAAACTGTGGGGGGAGGGGGGTTGGACTGACTGGAGGAGGAGAGAGATTGCTGTCAGAACTGGGATCTGTTTGTTTACATACACAGATCCCCATTCTGGCTCTCTGTGGAGCGATCACGGATGGCCGGCGGACATTACGGCCACCGGGCCACATGCATAGGCTCCGGAGTCAAGCCACGGGCACACTCCCCCTTTCGCTCTTAAAGGAGTTGTAAATAAGAAAAAATGTTATGCTGAAATTACTGTTTACAGGGTATAGAGACATAATAGTTAACTGATTCCTTTTAAAAAAAAAATTGATAAAAATCAATCATATGATGTACCTGTAGTTTCTAGTTTCGTTTTTGCATGTTATTTCCTACCTCTCTGCTGTACAGAGCCACAGAGCCAATACAGGGCAGTGATGGTTTGGAAAACTAAACTGATTGGTGCTGAGGGGTTTTAGGCTGCATTCACACCTGAGCGTTTTGTCGCCTGAAGCGCAACGCTCAAATACGCTAGAGGGGAAAAAATACATTATACCCTATGGAAATGGTTCACATCTGCACGCCGATACGCCTGACGCCGAACGACTGAAGCTCAAACAAGTTCCGGACCCTTTTTTGTTGCGCGTATCGGGCGGTTTGGGCATATTTGAGCATTTCCATTTCCCATAGAAAGTAATGGAAACGCTCGATTCAAGCGACTTGCGCGACAACGAGCGTTGGCTACGGGCGTTTTGTCGCTTTAATCAATAGAACTTTTCACCCAGGCAGAAGATTAAAAAAAATCTACCAACATAGCAACAAGTGATGAAAAGATGATAATTTTTCCTATTGGCTAAAATAAAAAACGTCGAAGTACAAAAACGTCGGACGACGCTGTATGCAAACGCGCAAATAAGCATGAATACGCGCGACAAAACGCCGAAAAAAAACGCCCGAAAAAACGACCGACGCTCAGGTGTGAATGCAGCCTAAGACACACAGTAATCACACCTCCTTGATTAGTGACCACAGAGAGAAAGCTCCCAGTACTGTGGTTATCAGAAAACAGACAACCAGGAAGTGTGGAGATCAGAGAAGAATTACAGCAACTTCAGAGCAAAAACGAACAACGAGGACATGAAAACAGCACTGCATTAAGGTAAAGGAAGCTATTAAGATAAAAAAAATGTTTCCTTTACAAACCCTTTAAAGCGGCCAATGTTCACGCAGCTAGGCCAACCTGCCACAGTATAATGACGACGGCTGGTCAGCAAGCGGTTAAATGAATATGAATTTATTGTCGGCCATTGGCACCTTTAGCGCAAGAAAATCTCAAGAAACATGCATCCCTTTAAAATTCTATCTTTGTTTGCACACTGATCTGTTGGGCTTCCATCGTGGTGTTAAAATTCCTGCTAGCTGCCTTTTTGGTCAGTTAAAAAAATTGCACACAAAACGCACCTCCCAGTTCAAATGCATTGAAAACGCAACAAGAACACATCATTAATGCAAAGTCATTTGACTGAAGTTCTGCTTTTTAATGATAAAAAGTGCAGCTTCTTTTTAAACAATTATCATGTTTATTATATATCTGTAATACTGTGCATTGATTGACCCAGGTCATGGTATAGTAGTTTGTCCCATTCAGAAAGTTGAATGTGAATTACTAATATTGGTATATTGTAGCTGCTTTTTGGGAAATGTATTTCTAGAGATATGAAAAGTTAGTGAAAGGACTACTTTAAAGCTGGCAGGAAATGAACAAATCCAGTTTTTAGGTAAAACAATCATTTCAATGTCCTACTCAAATCTAGGAATATTTATTTTTTCTGATCACTTCTCATTTCGTGTGATTGAATCAGGGATGAATAAATATGGATACATTAGTGTTATACGCCGATAAATACGGTATATATTTTTTAAACTCCTTTATTTTGACAGTGTTCATTTATCAAATTTTTTTTTTAGACATTCTCCTTGCATCTTCTCCTGATGAATGGATATAATTCAATGAAACGCGTCGGGATTTCAGATGCTACATTCAGATGTGTAGAACATGGATTCCTAATCTATTCTTACCAATGTTTCTGCCTACATTAATCAAGTTGGGTTATATTTTATATGAGAATATGGATTGATGAAGTTTGCATATTTCAAGCCCTATACCATTACCATGTTTGTTCACTTGTAAATATAGAAACGTATTTGTTATTATTAACCTCTTCGCGACAAAAATATGTCTACAGCGCAGCACTCAATTGCAGGGAGGTCATCCCTGGATGTCCTCCTGCTTACGAGTTCCCTGCGCGCCACTGCGGGCGCGCATCAGGGAAAAGCTGTGCCCGCTAGGCACACGGGTGCCGATGTGCGTGCCTGGCGGCCGTTATGTCCGCCATGTACCCGCGATCGCCATTTACAGAGCCAGGGACATGGAGCTCTGTGTGTAAACACAGAGCTCCACGTCCTGTCAGGGAGAGGAGACCAATGGTGTGTCCCTTGTACATAGTGACACCGATCGGTCACCTCCCCCAGTCAGTCCCCTCCCCTCACAGTAAGAATCACATTAACCCCTTGATCGCCTCCTAGTGTTAACCCCTTCCCTGCCAGTCACATTTTTACAGTAAACCGTGCATATTTATGTTCGCTATATAAATGTGAATGTTCCCAAAATAGTGTCAAAAGTGTCCGATCTGACTGCCGCAATATCGCAGTCCTGACAAAAATCACACATAACCGCCATTACTAGTAAAAAATAAAAATAAAAAAAAAGATGTCATAAACCTATCCCCTCTAACTTTCGCGCAAACCAATCACTATACGCTTACTGCGTTTTTTTTTTACCAAAAATATGCAGAAGAATACGTATCGGCCTAAACTGAGAAAAAAAATGGGATTATATATTATAGCAAAAAGTTAAAAATAGTGTTTTTTTTCTAAATTGTTGCTCTTTTTTTGTTTATAGCGCAAAAAATAAAAACCGCAGAGATGATCAAATACCACCAAAAGAAAACTCTATTTGTGGGAAAAAAAAAGAACATCAATTTTGTTTGGGAGCCACGTCACACGACCTCGCAATTGTCATTCAAAGCGTGACAGTGCTGAAAGCTGAAAATTGGCCTGGGCAGGAAGGGGGTGAAAATGCCCAGTAGGCAAGTGATTAATGTTATACTTGCATGTGTGATTTGAGTATGTGCATTGTTACAAAGAATAAATACATTGGCCCGGATTCACAGACATCGGCGCATATTTAGGCGGGCGTAGCGTATCTAATATACGATACGCCGACGCAGCGCACAGAGGCAAGCACTGGATTTCACAAAGCACTTGCCTCCAAATCTACGCTGGGTTTCTTAGTCGTAACTCGTCGTAAGTGGAAGTGGGCACGAGCCATGCAAATGAGGCGTGACCCCATGTAAATGATGGATTGAGCGTCATAAAGATACGAATAACGTACGGCGCATGCGCCGTCCCGTGGACGCAACCCAGCTGTTTTCCCTGGTCCATACCTTTGCATGAGTTGCGCCTCATATATGGGGAATAACTTTACGCCCGCCGGACATACGACTTACGCAAACCGCGTATATGATGAGCCGGGTGGAACTACGTTTGTGAATCGGCGTATCTCCCTCATTTGCATATGTGCATAGAAAATCATTGGGAGCGGCAAATGCGCCCGGCGTAACAATGCGCCCACGATATGACGGCGTAGGCAAGTTACGTCGGTCGTAGGAAGCCTATTTTCAGGCGTATCTAGTTTTGTGGGCACGGCGCACAGATACGACGGCGCATAGTTACACTTATCTCGAGATACGTCGGCGTAAGTGCTTTGTGAATCCGGGCCCCTGTTATCAGTACTTGGTGTCCTTGGCCCGGATTCAGGTAGATTTGCCCCTTATTTGCGGAGGCGCAGGGCAGCGTTTTTGCCCTGCGCCCCCGCAAATTTACTGCGCTACCCGCGATTCACGGAGCAGTAGCTCCGTAAATTGCGTGTGCGCTGTGTAAACTTGCCCTGCGTAAGGGCGCCTAATGTAAATGATCCCGTAGGGGGTGGGAATCATTTAAATTAGGCGCGCTCCCGCGCCAAGCGTAGAGCGCATGCTCCGTCGGGAAACTTTCCCGACGTGCATTGCGGCAAATGACGTAGATTTCAAATATCGCGACGCGGGAACGACGGGTATCCTTTAGCATTGGCTGCGCGTGCTATCAGGATGTGCAACCTTACGCGAAACCCGACGTACGCAAACTACGTAAATTGCGTACGCAGGGCTCGCGCAACGTTGTGAATCGGTGTTAGTATGCAATTTGCATACTATACACTGAGCACAATGGGAGCGCCCCCTAGCGGTCATCGCTAGAATGCAGCCTAAGATATGCGTGGCATAAGAGCCTTATGCCACGCAGATTTTAGGCTGCAGTCGGCGTTACGATGTTCCTGAATCAGGAGCATTCGTAACGCCGGGGCAAGTAAGCAATTGCGCTGTGTAGCCTATGGTCACACAGGCGCAATTGCTTCTTGAATCTGGGCCCTTGTTGCTTTCCTGCTGCATGCTTCATTTAAAGTCCCAACCTTTCTCTTTTTGCTATTGCTTTCCATGAACCAATGCTCCCCCCGAATATTTCTCAGAAGCACAGCTCACCGGATGCTCCCTCAGCTCTGGTCTGTATAGAAGGCCTTACCATGCCATTTGCACTTAATCAGAGCTATCTATGAGTCACATTAGGAAGCACAGTCAGTGAAGCAAATTAAGGTTAACCACACATTTTTATACACAGGATATCACGATTCAAATATGCAGCTAAACTTACTAAGAAAGCTCTACATTATTGGCTGAAAAAAACAAAAAAAAAACAGAAGCCAGATGAATAAGAAAGCATCAAAAGATAAGAAAGCTGCGGTGAGTACTGCACACCTGGAGCTGTGGTTTCTAGCGTGCATTACTGCCAGGTGTATTCACTTCCCGTGCCCAGACTGGTATTTTTAAGAAAGTTTGTGGCGAAATATCAAATATACAGGGGAGAAAGCAATTATTACCACTAGAATTAGGTTGAATTGTGCCAAAACTAATCAAATTAAAAGTTTTAGGCGTTATACGGCATGGGCTACCAGCATATACTTTCCGTTTCATAAATTCATTATCTATACAAGTATTGACTTTTTCAAATTCGGCATCTGTTTAGGCACAAGAACAGCTCTGCTCCCGCATAGCAATGCCCAGACCTTCGACATGGGAAGGAGTGCAATAATATAAGAAAGAATAGTAAGTAATAGAGAGTACAAAATTACACGTAGGCATACATAGGGCTGCATGTTGGTATAAGAAGTAATCTTATGGAGAATAGAAGAGAGTAGGGTACCAAGTTTCACAAAGGTGAACAGTGGGATGGAATGGGCCCTGGGTCATGCATTTATCTGAAGCTAGAAAGCAAGAGGCCTTCTATAAGAGGTTATTAGTGGGGCTCCATTTGTTGTATTTTGGAGTCGGGGTTGGCGAGAAGTAAGGTAAGTCGCTAGTGCTGCATGTGAGGTATTTTGTACAGGGGGACTGTTAAAACAGGGATCGACAAACCCCAGGCGCCAGGTCGCCATGGCGAGTAGAATTTTCATCCTGGCGCCCGTGTTTGACTCCAGTGGCTGTAGCATGAGGCGACAGCCGGGCATAATGGAAGTTGTGGAATGTCGCGGAGCAGCGCCCCGGTGTGTGAAACTGTAGGGAGAGAAAGAGGAGCTGTCAAAATTGAGGTCGAATGTTGGGGGTGGGCGGGACCCATCTATCCAACACCTGCCAATGGGATGGGATCTGGGCAGGTCGCTACGTGTATGTGGCCACACCCCTTTCTTAAACAGCCCAATCATTCTTTCACGAACGGCGCATGCGCGGGGTCAACAATAATTTAAATAAAACACGCCCACATCATCCCCACTTGAATTAGGCGGGCTTATGCCGGCCCACATACGTTACGCCGCCGTAACTTAGGGCGCAAGTTTTTTATGAATACGGAACTTGCGCCCTAATCTATCGGAGATACGTTACGCCCGCACTAAATTACGCAGGGCTATCTGAATCTAGCCCATTCTTTTTTTATTGTTGGTCTTTCTTTGTTTATAGAGCAAAAAATAAAAAATCACAGAGGTGAACAAATACCACCAAAATAAATTTCTATTTGTGGGAAAAAAAGGACCTACATTTTGTTTGGGTACAGCGTTGCACGAACGCGCAATTGTCAGTTAAAGCAACACAGTGCTGTATCGCAAAAAAATGGCCTTGGCCAATAAGGGAGTAAATCCTTCTGGGGCTGAAGTGGTAAAATACCACCAAAAAAATGCTCTGTTTAAAAAAATAATCATGACCGTGCAATTATCATTCAAAAAACAGCGCTGAAAGCTGAAAATTGAATTGAAGAGATGTCTGTAAGTGTGTGTACTATTTGCAAAATTTGTTGCCAAAAGAGGACAGATATTAGGGCAATACTAAAAGATGTGGAGTATCATGCCGACCTATGTAACACATCACCGGCATAGTGGGCTGTGCTGAGGAAACAATGAAACCAATGCGGAGCGGATTCCATCCCAACGCATTAAAATGTTATATGTGGTCTCTTGATATCTGCTACATAAGGAAGATTTGTGGGCAAAGAAGAGTATGAAATTTTTTTTGGTCCTCTGAGAATGTTGTGTTCAGATCCCTCTCCCATTTTTGTAAATAGGGGGGGGGGGGGTCATCTGAAAATTTAATCAGGCTGGCTGTGTGAGTACCTTCATTGTCTGGCATTATAAAGAAGGGGTGGAGGAAAGGTGAATAGTATGAATTCCTATTGGCCATCTCTGAACTGAATGTGGGAGTGGTATTTAGTCAATTCAGATTTTTGACAGAATGTCTTTTTTGTATTGCTGTGATACAATGGGCTTGATTTACTAAAGGCAAATCCACTTTGCACTACAAGTGCACTTGGAAAGTGCAGTCACTGTAGATCTGAGGGGAAGATCTGAAATTAGGGGAAGCTCTGCTGATTTTATCATCCCATCATGTGCAAGCTAACGTTCTATTTTTATTTCCCTTGCATGTCCCCCTCAGATCTACAACGACTGCACTTCCAAGTGCACTTGTAGTGCAAAGTGGATATTTTTCTTTAGTAAATCAACCCCAATGTATGATGCTGGTATACTTCCAAACCAGTGGCGACTGGTGCTCAAAACAAACTAAAAAAAAAACCCCATCAATTGCAGCCACTGTGCCCATCAAACGCAGCCGCTGTGCCCATCAATTGCCGACACTGTGCCCATCAAACGCAGCCACTGTGCCCATCAAACGCAGCCACTGTGCCAATTGCAGCTACTGTGCCCATCAATTGCCGCCACTGTGCCCATCAATTGCCGTCACTGTGCCCATCAATTGCTGCCAGTGTGCCAGTCAATTGCCTCCAGTGTGCCCATCAATTGCCGCCAGTGTGCCCATCAATTGCCGCCAGTGTGCCCATCAATTGCCGCCAGTGTGCCCATCAATTGCCGCCAGTGTGCCCATCAAGTGCTGCCAGTGTGCATCCCCTGCCCGCCTGACACTTACCTGTCTCGGTGGGGCAGCGGGTCACGGCGGTGATGTCCTCCACGCTCCTCGATGTCTTCTCCTGTCCTCTCTTCCTGTCCTCTGCTATGGTTGGACGCCTGATAGGCCCGCCCGCCATATAACAGAATGATATGCGCAAAGTGGTTAAGTTACCCTGATGTCCAGCCTCTGACATAAGCTCTTTACCATGTGATTAGCTGTGTCCAATCACAGCTGATCACAGCATAAACAGGAAAACTTGTGTATCGGCTTTTCCTCCAATTGAGCTGACAGATTTTAGTAGAGAGCCGATGGGCCGCTCTCCTGATGGGGGGGGGGGGGTCGTCTGTGCTGATTGATTATCAGCCTAATTTGCCTCATCAGTGCTGCCTATCAGAGCCATCTACCAGTACCCATCAGTGCCATCTATAAGTGCCTATCAGTACTGCATATCGGTGCCACCTATCAGTGTTGCATATTCGTGCCTCATCAGTGCCACGTCATCAGTGCCGCCTTATCAATGCCCATCAGTGAAGGAGAAAACTTACTTATTTACAAAAATACAGAAACACAAGAAAAAAAAAAAATTTTCAACATTTTTGGAGCCATGCCCACCAGCCGGTGACCCCAGAGGGGGAAGTTTGGTCGCTCTCCGTTCAAAACCAATGCACAAAGCAGGCAAGCATAAATATATTTTATATTTGGAGATAAATACATTGGAGCCTTATATTTCAATCACCAGACTAAAACACTTTTTAGGTTTATGTTGTCTTGACATTTTGTATGCCATTACTATAATAAACAGTTTGTAAGCAAAAAACACATTGGGGCCTTTACCATCACTTTAAGAAGCACTGTTAAAAGGAAAATAGAGACTGTGAAATAACTATTTCTTATGCACTGACTAGTTTCTGTAGCGTGTAACACATCTTTGTCTGCAAACTACCAGTATTGGCCAACCGCCTTCCTGTGAAACAGTTACATTTCCTGACAAATCTAATTATGCAACACAAAGTTGAGTAAAAAGTATGACATTATGCACAAAACAATATAGCTATAGCCTGAAGAAATGAGCAGCACCTTGGAGATTAGGGTTCTGGTAGTCTGAAATTCATCCATGAAATGATCATTAATTTATATTTGTGTACAAACTGGGCAGAAGATTAATGATCAGCCTGAAAAATTCAATTCTTCTAGAGATCAGTCCAGCAAGGGGGTAGGTTGCATCAGAAATAAAAATATCATTCAGTTCTTAACCACTTAAGGACCGGACCAATATGCTGCTAAATGACCCAAGGGGTTTTTACAATTTGGCACTGCGTCGCTTTAACAGACAATTGCGCGGTCGTGCGACGTGGCTCCCAAACAAAATTGGCGTCCTTTTTCCCCCACAAATAGAGCTTTCTTTTGGTGGTATTTGATCACATCTGCGGTTTTTATTTTTTGCGCTATAAACAAAAATAGAGCGTCAATTTTGAAAAAAAATTCAATATTTTTTACTTTTTGCTATAATAAATATCCCCCAAAAACATATATATAAAAAAAAAAAATTTCCTCAGTTTAGGCCGATACGTATTCTTCTACCTATGCGCAAAATGTATAGCGTTTACAAAATAGGGGATAGTTTTATTTTTTTTTACTACTAATGGCGGCGATCAGTGATTTTTTTCTTGACTGCGACATTATGGCGGACACTTCGGACAATTTTGACACATTTTTGGGACCATTGTCATTTTCACAGCAAAAAGTGCATTTAAATTGCATTGTTTATTGTGAAAATGACAGTTGCAGTTTGGGAGTTAACCACAGGGGGCGCTGTAGGAGTTAGGGTTCACCTAGTGTGTGTTTACAACTGTAGGGGGGTGTGGCTGTAGGACTGACGTCATCGATTGAGTCTCCCTATAAAAAGGGATCACTCGATCGATGCAGCCGCCACAGTGAAGCACGGGGAAGCTGTGTTTACATACGGCTCTCCCCGTTCTTCAGCTCCAGGGAGCGATCGCGATGGGGCGGCTATAAACGAATAGCCGCGCCGTCTTCCCGGATCGCTCCCCGCGGGAATCCGACCGCCGCATGTAGCGGGGGGGGTCCCAATCCTAGGCAGGGACGTACAGGTACGCCAATGTGCCTGTGCGTGCCATTCTGCCGACGTACATATACATGCAGCGGTCTGGAAGTGGTTAAAGGATAAACTCCAGAAAATAGCTGAAGTGGTCAAGGGGTTTCAGCTAGGATGACCACGTGTCCCGGATTGCCCGGGACAGTCCCGCATTTTGCAGGTCTGTCCCGGGCACCTTCATTCCAGGACATAACAGTGTCCCGGAATGAAACCGACGCAGCCACCCCCCAAGCCAAACGAATGCCCCCAAAAAAAGGCTGCCATGTCACCGCTTTACTCACTGACAGTACTTGTCCTGGCCAGGAATGCCTGGAGGAGCACAGTCCCCGCCCCCTGCTTGTGATTGGAGAAATCATAAATCCCGCCTCTTGTGTCCAATCACTGTGCTGTGATTCGTTACAGCACAAGCTGATTTTTGGGAAGGGGGGTGTACCTCAATGGTAGTTTGGAAATGTGGTCACCCTAGTCCCAGTAGGCATTATAAAATGGTGTTGCTATGTAAATGGTCCATTTATTGTATTATTATACCCATAGTTTGGGCCCATGGAAGCCTGGCAAAAAATGTATTATTATTATTTTTAATGTCAGAAGTTTTTGTTCATCTTAACCACTTCAGCCTCGGTAGATTTTCCCCCTTAATGACCAGGCTATTTTTTGCAATATGGCACTGCGTTGCTCTAACTGACAATTGCGTGGTTGTGCAGAGTTGTACCCAAACAAAATTAACGTCCTTTTTTCCCACAAATAGAGCTTTCTTTTGATGGTATTTGATCACCTCTCCGGGTATTTATTTTTTGCGCTATAAACAAAAAAAGAGCGACAATTTTGAAAATTAAAAAAATAAACAATATTTTTTACTTTTTGCTATAATAAAGTTCAAAAACAAAATGTCTTCATCAGTTTAGACCGGTATATATTCTTCTATATATTTTTGGTAAAAAAAAAATTAAAAAAATCACAATAAGCGTATATTGATTGGTTTGCACAAAAGTTATAGCGTCTACAAAATAGGCGAAAAATTTATGGCATTTTAATTTTTTTTTACTAGTATTGGCAGCGATCTGTGTTTTTTAGCATTACTGCGACATTGCGGCGGACAGATTGAACACTTTTGACACTTTTTTGGCACCACTGACGTTTATACAGCGAATAGTGCTATAAAAAAGCACTGATTACTGTGTAAAGGTCACTGGTTAACACTAGGGGGCGATCAAGGGGTTACATGTGTCCCCTCATGTGTGTTTCTAACTGTGGGGGGATATGACTCACTGGAGGAGGAGACATATCGCTGTTCCTAATTACTAGGAACACACGATCTGTCTCTCCTCCCCTGACAGAATGGGGATTTGTGTGTTTACATACACAAATCCCCGTTCTGGCTCTCATGCCTGCGATCGTGGGTGGTTGGCGGACATCACGGCTGCTGGCCACATGCATTGGGTTCCCCGCCATGCAGCGGGCGCGTGCCTGCTTTGGCTCTTAAAGGAGCCGACGTACTAGTACGCCAATTCGGTGAATGAGTCAAACTGCCGCCGTATATTGACGGTGGCGGGTCGGCAAGTGGTTAATCAGATCAGATAGCAGCGGGTGTCAGCGAACATGTCACCGCTGACATTCACTGTCCCATAGGGGTGAATAGATTGACCAGTCAGGTTCGTCTGAAAAACTGACAGGTGGATCTGATTGGAAAGTTTGTGTGAAAGGGGCATACAGCAGTACAATGTGTTTCACATAAACAAACACTCTAAGGGCCCTTTCACATGGGGCTGTCCATGTACGGGCTCCGCTTTAGCTCAGCTCGCTCCATCGATCTCCGCTGAGCAGGCAGATGACAGGTCTGTCTCTGCACACTGTGCAGGGACTGACCTGTCAGAGCGCTGCTCTCCCCCATTGGGGATCGGATGACAACGGACCGTAGAATCTGTTCTCACAGATTCGATCCACCAGACGAAAGGTAAAGTAGGGTTTTCCTCCGTCACACTTTGGCGGATCGGAGCGGGTCGGATGTCAGCGGGCATGTCACCGCTGACATCCGTGGCTCAATAGAGGAGCACGGTGAACCCATTCAGGTCCGCCTAAAAAACTGGTAGGCGGACCTGTACCCTTAGGCCCCTTTCACGGAGGCGAACCATTCATATCATCAGTTCAGTCACGTCAAAACAAATAAAGTATTCATCCGTTTTTCATCAGTGCTCATAATTCATAATTTTTTTTACTTCCACTACCAATGCAAAGACGGATGAAGAGCTGACCATTCGTCAGTTTACATCCGTTTGTCGTCCGATCGTTTTTTTGTTAACGGAAGAAAAATAGAGCTTTGATTAGTTTAAAAAAACGGATGATGATGGATGTGGATGTAAATGTATGATCATCAATTTACATCCGTTTTTCCATAGAGATGCATTCAGGGGTGGACCTACCATTCGGGCACTGCCCGAGGGCCCCATGCCACTAGGGGCCCCATCAGGGTTGCCAGCCTCAGTAAAACCAGGTACAGTATGTAAAAATCTGTGTTTTTTTACATCTGTGCCTGAAATGTCCCTTTACCGACATCCTTTTGGTCTAAAAATCCCAAGAGTGTGTGTATGTAGGCAAAAAAAGAGGAAAGATCGCGCTAAAGTGTAGAAATATTGAGTGGTAAAAACACATGAATGTTCAGAATAATAAAAATCATAAATTGATAAGTCAGCCAAAAAAGGCAAATTCTGTGTAAACAGTCTCCCAAATGTATACAGCAAATCCACATGAGAAAGTGCTTGAAAGGAAAGAACCTCCACCACAGTCAAATAAAGCCTCTTACCGAATGGAGATGATCTCAAAATTATAAGAGATCAAAAACAGCCTGGTAAGAGACATGGATCGATATGAAACCCAGATGATGGAAACCTGGTAACCCGTAACCTTGGTATGGATAAAAAGACTCCCGATATGCCATCCGAGGGTATGTAAGAATAAAAGGGGCTCACATAGTGTAAAACCTTAATTTATTCAGTAAAAATAAGTGAAATTGCACTTACAATAGTTCAAGTATGCAGAGCATATAAAAGCCAGCCAGCTTAGGAACACACAGCCCGTATACAGGTAGAGAAAATGCGCGGTGACGTCAGAACGCCGCCTCCCTACGTTTCGTCAAGACAGGACTTGGTCACAGGCTTTTACCACTCAATATTTCTACACTTTAGCGCAATCTTTTCTCCTTTTTTGCATATTGTTTTGTGTGGTATAACACTTTTTTGATCGCTGCTTCTCTTACATTTAAATAAGCGCAATATTTTTTTCCTTACTATTTTGTGTGTATGTATACTGTGTATATGTATACTGTGTGTGTACTGTGTGTATGTATACTGTAAGTGTGTGTTTATACAGTACTGTTTTGCCCCATAATATCCTTTTGCCCGGGGGCCCCATGATCTCCTTTTGCCCGGGGGCCCCATGATCTCCTTTTGCCCGGGGGCCCCATGATCTCATTTTGCCCGGGGGCCCCATGATCTCATTTTGCCCGGGGGCCCCATGATCTCATTTTGCACGGGGGGCCCATGATCTCATTTTACCCAGGGGCCCCACCCATGATCTAATTTTACCCGGGGGCCCCATGATCTCATTTTGCCCGGGGGCCCCATGATCTCATTTTGCCCGGGGCCCCATAATGTCCCTTTGCCCGAGGGCCCCATGAGTTGTCAGTCCGCCCCTGGATGCATTGATGTCTTTTTCATCTGTCAACGGAGTGATAAAAAACTAACAGACAGCATGTGTGAAAGGGGCCTAAAAATTAAAGCTGAATTCTGATTGGTAAGGATGGATAACTGCCTTGTTACTGTGCACCTTTCATTACTTTTTTGTACTACTTTTTTTTATAAAGCCAACCTGTTGTCATGCAATGAGACACACAGGTTTGTAACCCATCAGTGTTTTCCCAGCATTGATGGGCGTGGGATGTTCTCGCCTGCACCGCAGTGTGCACTATATATGGGTGTCAGAAGCAAAGGGTGACAGACGAAAAGGGGAGTGAAGAAATCTTCCAAGTCACAAACGTCTTTAGGTGTTTATCTTCTTCTCTGTAAACCTGGCAGCTTTCATTTCCTGATGTCTAAAATATTGAAAATTGTACTTCTGTCATCTTTTCTGAAACGACATTTTATCTACCCACATTTCAGAAGAATTGTCTCTGGAATATGGAGAAAGTCACTGTAATGGGTCAGCGAGTGTAAAGGGTCACTAAAAAAATTGCTGCAGTCATTTCACGTGCAGAATAACATTCACACTATGCCAGGCAGCCTTCTGTCTTATGTTAGCTGTTATATTGGGCAGAAGAAAGCAGCAAAATAAGAAACGCAGACTTAGACAATACAAATAGTGTTGAAGGAATCTTTACGGGATAAAATTTCCTTTTTAGGGCTGGTTCCTACTGGTGAGATGTCAGACATCGCATGTGATCCGCATCACACTGCGGTGCAAATCACATGCAATCTCTGTGTGATGCGATTTCAGCCATACAGATAGCATGGCTGGATTCGCATTGCATTCGGACCAAACTCGCACAGAACCCTATTTTGGTTCGCAGCAGAATCGCATTGCATGGGCCTTCACACCCATGCAATCCGATTCCTCTCCGAATTTGCAGTTCACACTGCAATATGCAAACTGATTTGGGGGTGTCATTAACTTTCAATTGACACTCTCAGCAGTTCGCTTAGAGCAGTGTGAACTGCCGCCAGTGGATTTGCAGGGTTCCCGCATTGCTGCAGTGTGAACCCAGCCTAAAACACATTTGCTTTTTACACATTCTTCTTTATTATACGCAGTTCTATAAATAACCTTTTTTTTATTTCTTATTTTTAAGTCAGGTAAAATGAAATATAACAAATTAAAGTAATATTAAAGGCTCATTTTTATTTATTTTTTGTTAAATAACAAACATGTTATACTTACCGTATTTATCGGCGTATACCGCACACTTTTTTGCCCTGAAAATCAGGGCAAAATCGTGGGTGCGCGGTATACGCCGATACCCACGCCGAGTTTTGAATACTGCGCCGACATATACCGAGCGCAGTACACTCGGGTATAGTCGGCCAGTCTCGGCTCCTTCCGCACTCACGTCCTGGACGTACAGGACGTGAGCGCGAGTGTTGCCGAGCCTGCCCGACAATACACGAGTGTACTGCGCTCTGTATATGTCGGCGCAGTATTCAAACTCGGCGCGGGAAACGAGCGGGGAGGACGCGAGGACGCCGCAGAAGGACGCCGGACCCGACAAAGAGGACACCCGAAGCCCGCAGACGGACACCGGACCCGACGAAGAGGACACCCGAAGCCCGCAGACGGACCCGACGAAGAGGACACCCGAAGCCGCAGAAGGACGCCGGACCCGACGAGGACGCCGCGCAAGACACCAAAACTGTAAGTACAAAAAAAAAAAAATTTCCACAGGATTCGGGGTCACTTTAGGGGTGCGCGGTATACGTGGGAGCGCGTTATACCGCGATAAATACGGTATCTGCTCTGTCAAGTGGTTTTGCACAGAGCAGCCCTGATCCTCCTCTTTCGGGTCCCCTGCTGGCACGCATTGGCCCCTTCCTCCTGCCGAGTGACCCCACAGCAAGCCACTTGCTGTGGGGGTACTCGTGCATGCTCGTTTGCAAGCAGCCCCCCACTCCCTCCTCACCAAAGGCTTCCGCTGTGTCTCAGACAATGAGGAGAGAGAGAGCTGTAGCTCCCATGCACATCGCTGGATCGAGGTAGGGCTTGGTTAAGTAGGGCTTGCAGATACATGCACAAGCTGCAGAGGCCGAGACAATGCCTCTGCATGTGCAGTGACCAGCATTTTACTGCACTGTAATGCCGCATACACACCATCACTTTATGTGATGAAAAAAAACGACATTTTCTGTGAAGTAAAAAACGACGTTTTTGAAACTTCAATTTTCAAAGACGAAGTTGCCTACACACCATCGTTTTTCTCACAATGTTCTAGCAAAGCGAGGTTACGTTCACCAGGTTTTTTCATTGAAGCTTGCTTCATAACTAGCTTCTGGGCATGCGCGGGTGTAAAAACGTTTTTTGCTACACGCGGTCAATTTCTGTGAAGTAAAAAACAACGTTTTGAAAAACGACACATAAAATTGAAGCATGCTTCAATTTTTTTTTGTCGTTTTTCAGAAGACATAAAACAACGTTTTCCCCCACACACGGTCATTTAAAGTGACGATTTTAAAAACGTCGTTTTTTTTCATCACATAAAGTGATGGTGTGTACGCGGCATAAGATGCCAGTCATCGCAAGAACACAGAAAACTATTGTTCCTCTTAACATAAACAATAAGCAAAGGTCTCTATGTTGCAGCTGTAAAGGGACAATCTTAAGTCCTAACTCTACAGCCGGCTAGTGTTGGGGCGTTGCTTACTAACCTTTAACCGTTAAGCAGGGAGGATGCTGCATTCAGGTGTTTTTATTTAATTTTTTACGCATAGTTTCACCACCTTAATATACTTCTCCTTTTAGGCCCCTTTCAGACGGACGGCAGTTTTGCCGCAATTTAAAGCATGTACATTTTCAGTGAAATTCAAGGCTCTGACCACTGCGATTAGCTGCATTTGTACATTGCGATTACGTGCGGTTACATGCGGCCGCGTTTAGCTACGGTAGTCATTTCCATAGAAACCCTTTTTATTTTATTTTTATTATGATGTGCTTCCTGTTCTTTTTTTTTTCCTCACGCTGCTATCCGCAGTTGACACAAAAGACTGCGATTACCTGCGGTTAAGTACATATAGCTGCGCTAAATCGCACCTGGACGCATTCAATTCTATTTTTTCTATTCACACCAAACCGCATGCAACGAAATCGCAGCTAAACGTTGTGTGTGAATGGGGCCATAGGAAAGCATTGTGTGCTTTTAGCTGCGGTAGAAAACTAGAAAATCCGCAGCTAAAAGCACCATTCTATCCGTCCGTGTTAAAGGCCCCTTAAGCCAGTAGATGGAGCTTTAGGTTATTTACATAAGTTTACAAGTATTACATTTTGCTCCTTTGTTGTAAAAAAAATCAGTTTACAGAGATTTATTTGTTGAAGCAGGCCTTTCCCCTCTCTTTTCACTTGGTAATCTAGCCACTAACACACCTCCTGTATTAGAGTGCCTACACTCTGGATAGAGGAGCAACAGAGACACCTTTGGAAAGCAACACTGTCAGTCTGGAGGGCGAGGGTAGTGTTAATGTATTAGGAGATTCAGATACACTGAGAAAATTGAAGTCAAACTTCAGCTAACACTTTATTAGCAGTTACGGAAACACTTGTTTTCCTTTTGGGATAAAGGTCTTGCATAAAATAAAAGCTGTTATTTTATTTCAATCCTCTAACAGGTGAAGGACAGCTTTGTTCTGTTATAAAAACAGACTTACTGGCCAGATCACCAAGTAAAAATAAAGGAAAGTAAGCCTAAAAAGGAAATCGGATCCAGCCATCATATCCAAGTATTGGTAAGCTGCAAGATAATAAATGTTTGGTTTTTAGCAAATACCACTTTAACCACTTAAGACCCGGACCATTATGCAGGTTAAGGACCTTGCGCCTTTTTGTGATTCGGCACTGCGTCGCTTTAACTGACAATTGCGCGGTCGTGCGACGTGGCTCCCAAACTAAATTGACGTCCTTTTTTTCCCACAAATAAAGCTTTCTTTTGGTGGTATTTGATCACCTCTGCGGTTTTTATTTTTTGCGCTAGAAGCAAAAATAGAGCGACAATTTTTAAAAAAATTCAATATTTTTTACTTTTTGCTATAATAAATATCCCCCAAAAATATATAAAAAAAAACATATTTTTTCCTCAGTTTAGGCCGATACGTATACTTCTACCTATTTTTGGTAAAAAAAAAAAAAAAAAATCGCAATAAGCGTTTATCGATTGGTTTGCGCAAAATTTATAGCGTTTACAAAATAGGGGATAGTTTTATTGCATTTAATTTTTTTTTACTACTAATGGCGGCGATCAGCGATTTTTTTCGTGACTGCGACATAATGGCGGACCCATCGGACAATTTTGACACATTTTTGGGACCATTGTCATTTTCACAGCAAAAAGTGCTATACAAATGCATTGTTTACTGTGAAAATGACAACTGCAGTTTAGGAGTTAACCACTAGGGGGCACTGTAGGAGTTAAGTGTGACCTCATATGTGTTTCTAACTGTAGGGGGGCTGGGCTGGACGTGTAACATCATTGATCGTCTTTCCCTATATCAGGGAACAGACGATCAATGACACTGCCACAATGAAGAACAGGGAAGGTGTGTACACACACCTCTCCCCGTTCTTCAGCTCCGGTGACCGATCGCGGGACAACGGCTGCAATCGGGTCCCGCGGGCACGGAGCTTCGGACCGGGTCGCGAGCGTGCCGGTGGTAGTGCGCTCGCGACCCTACGGCTGGGCTTAAGGAATCACATACGGGTACGTGATTGTGCCCAGCCGTGCCATTCTGCCGACGTATATCGGCATGAAGGGGTCCTTAAGTGGTTAATGAGAGTCATCTCCCTAAAAAGGAGATAACAACTGCTGTGTTCTCCGTTTAGAAAACCCACAGTGCTCTGGAAATCCTTCGTCATGTGATAAAAAGGAGATTTGTTAAACAGAAAAAAAAACATATTAAAAACACCAGTTTAATCATTTATACATTTCAATGATCTTTTTTTAAAACCTTGCATTGGTCCAGTTTGGTTACATCCAATTATTCATATCTCACATCTGGGGGCCACTGGCATTGCAACAATTCACTATAGTAGTATGTGCCTCATACAGTCATACAGCCAGATTCACGTAGAGCGGCGTATGTTTAAGCGGGCGTAGCGCATCTCATATGCGCTACGCCGACGTAACATAGAGAGGCAAGTACAGTATTCACAAAGCACTTGCTCCCTAAGTTACGGCGGCGTAGCGTAAATATGCCGACGTAAGCCCGCGTAATTCAAAGTAGGCTGGTAGTGAGCATGTTGTATTGAAATGAAGCATGACCCCATGTGAATGTATGGCCGAACGAACGGCACATGCGCGCGCATGCTCGGGATCACGACACAAGTACTCCCTACTATACGACGTCTCAATGCGTACGACGTGAAACCTCACTTACGCCCAGCCCCATTCACGTACGACTTACGTAAACTACGTAAAATCCAACGGCACTTCCGACGTAAATACCCTAAACGACTTAGACCAGCTTTTTGGTGGTTTAACTTTACGCCGGAAAAACGCCTTACCTAAACGACGTAGATTACAGCGACGGGCGCAAGTACGTTCGTGAATCGGCGTATCTAGCTTATTTGACGCGTAAATCAACGGAAGCGCCCCTTGCGGCCAGCATAAATATGCACCCAAGATACGACGGCGTAGGAGACTTACGTTGGTCGTATTTTGGCAAAATTCAGGCGTATCTCATTTTAAGAATGAGCGCATAGATACGACGGCACACATTCGGACTTACGACGGCGTATCTACTGATACGTCGGCGCAAGTCTCTGTGAATCCGGGCCATTGTATATATTGGGTGCTGCTTAAGCAACTTACCATCTGTATTTCGAACATAGGGGGTCACTTGAATGACACCTCCACATTCAGGCTGCATTCACACAAGATTTTCATGCATACCCATGTTAAAAAGTATCCAGTTCTCTTTGCATTGCTTCTTTTGTGTGAAATACCCGGTGATCCTGCCAGTCCCCCAGCTTTCCTATTTCATGCAAGGCATGGAAGCACATCTATCCCAGTGTGCTGGAATCACAGCCTGCCTGTATTGCAATGGTCAGACTTATGCTGACATATAGACCCCCCCCGCTCCCCAAAGCTCTTTAATGGAAAGGTCCGTGTACTGCTGTTTCTCTGCCTCCTGCCCTTCCCTCCCCTGCACATATACTTTAAGCATGGAGCATCAATGATTTCCTAGTCACAAAAGGGTTATCAGAAATATCTGAAAGTACAGACAAAAAGCGTGGTACAACACAAAGTCTTCTCCATGGCACAGTGGAGGGGGCAATTGGGATGTTTGTTTACACACAAGCATGCATTATACATGAAAGTGAAATGAATCGGGTCTCTGATAACGCTATAGTCAAACAGAAAACAAAGAACAATACAAAATCTTATGAAGTGCTTGAAGGGAAATGTGGATGTTATTAGAGAGCCGTGTGTCCTTGTTCCACCTTGGAACATGACAAGACACCACTTACAGTACTGGAGCACGCTCTTCATACTCTCAATCTGCTGTGTGCCCGCTCGCAGACAAGGATCCGTGCTGTTCTGTGAAGGGCAACGGATGAATACAGTCCAATGTCTTTATTGTTATGGCACTGCTTGTATTCATACTGGGTGTTCATGAATCCACTATTCATACTAATGTCAAAATATATTTGTGAAAGTGTTTTATCTGTTTAGGTGTGTGGGAGACGCTGTAGAAAATGAAAGTGCTTATTGAGGAAACCACCAATAGTCAATGAGATATTCGTATAAATAATAAGAAACCTATTCCACATTAATGGCGGGGAGTATTTTGGTAGTTTTAATAAAAAGGAAATGGTTACTAGAAACACAGACACTTCCGTTCATCTTCACAGTGGGGCACCAAAGCTATTCTGCAATGATTACCTACTTGGTGCCCAAAAGGTAGACTGAAATGGCAATCTTATTTTTTCTAATAAGATATATAGGTTTAAAAATATTACAGATGTTTGGTATTATAACAAAATAAACAGTACTAATTTAAGTACTAGAGGCAATCTTTTTGTTTTTTATTTTATTATTATCACTACAACTAAAAAAAAAAAAACGCTGATCGCCGCCATTACTAGTAAAAAAAAAATATTAATAAAAATGCCATAAAAATACCCCCTATTTTGTAAACGCTATAACTTTTGAGCAAATCAATCAATAAACGCTTATTTTTTTTACGAGAAATATGTAGAAGAATACGTATCGGCCTAAACTGAGGGAAAAAAAATTTTTTTATAAATTTTTGGAGGATATTTATTATAGCAAAAAGTAAAAAATATTTTTTTTTTTCAAAAATTGTCGCTCTATTTTTGTTTATAGCGCAAAAAATAAAAACCGCAGAGGTGATCAAATACCACCAAAAGAAAGCTCTATTTGTGGGGAAAAAAGGATGCCAATTTTGTTTGGGAGCCATGTCGCATGACCGCGCAATTGTCAGTTAAAGCGACGCAGTGCCGAATCGCAAAAAGTGCTCTGGTCTTTGACCAGCAATATGGTCCGGGGGTTAAGTGGTTATAAGGCGCCCGCCGTGAGCTCCGTGACCGTGCCCGCGGAATCAATGTCTGCCGGTGTCCTGCGATCGTGTCACGGAGCTGCAGAACGGGGGAATCCCTGTTCTGCCTTGTGACAGGATCCTGCGATCTTTGGGCCCTCAGGCAGCACTGCATTAAAAACAGGCATTGTTCTATGATGGATATAACTGCATGTTCTCAGGAATGCTTCCAAAAATCACTTTCAGTGAACACATTTCACCGTGCCATCCAAAAATGCAAGGTAAAGCTCTATCATGCAAAGGAGTAGTCATATCTAAACAAGATCCAAAAATGTTGCCTTCTTCTCTGGGCCAAAGCTCATTTAAAATGGTCTGTTGCAAAGTGGAAAACTGTTATGTGGTTAGATTAATTGAAAGTTCACAATCTTTTTGGCAACCATGGGCACCGTGTCCTTCGGACTAAAGAAGAGAGGGACCTTTCGGTTTGTTTTCAGCACTACATCTCTTATGGTATGGAGGTGCATTGTGTATGAAATGGGCTGCTTGCACTTACAACAAAGTGGACCCAGGACTGTTAGAATACTATATGAGATCCTATTAAAAAGAATGGGACAACATTCCTCTCCCAAACTTTCAGACATTTACAGAGTGTAGTTAAAAGAAGAGGGTATGCTTCATAGGGGTAAACATGGTCCTGTCCCAACTTTTTTGGGATGTATTGCTGCCATCAAAAACATCTCAGTTTAAACATACGACACGTTTTCTATTGTGAATAAAATATGGGTTTATGAGTTTTTTTCCAAATCATTGCATTGTGTTTTTATGTAGATTTTACACAACACCAAAAAATGTTTTAAATTG
This sequence comes from Rana temporaria, assembly GCF_905171775.1. Lineage (NCBI taxonomy): Eukaryota > Metazoa > Chordata > Amphibia > Anura > Ranidae > Rana > Rana temporaria. The sequence continues at coordinate 423,084,656 of NC_053490.1, forward strand.
GGGTTGTATAATGTTGTTGTGAACATTATAATTGGTAATACTTGTTAGGGACAGAAAAAAAATCACCATGCCAATCCAAAAATGCAAGGTAAAGCTCTATCATACAAAGGAGTAGTCAAACCTGAACATGATCCAGGAATGTGGCCTTCTCTGGGCCAAAGCTCATTTAAAATGGTCTGTTGCAAAGTGGAAAACTGTTCTGTGGTCAGATAGGTTGAAATTTCACATCCTTTTTGGCATCCATAGGGAAACGCGTCCTTCGGACTAAAGAAGAGTGGGACCTTCCGGTTTGTTTTCAGCACTGCATCTCTTACGGTATGGGGGTGCATTAGTGTGTATGAAATGAGCAGCTTGCACATCTGGAAAGGCACCATTAATACTGAAAGATATCCAGGTTTTAGAGCAACATATGCTCCCAACCAGACAACATCCGGAAAAATACAGCAGAGTGGACCCAGGACTGTTAAGCAGTTAGCATCCTATGAGATTGTATATATAAGAATGGGACATTTCATCTCCCAAAGTTTAAGCAACTGGTCTCCTCAGTTCTCAGACATTTACAGAGTGTAGTTAACCAGTTACTAACCGCCCTATAAACGATATACGTCTACAAGGCGGTTGCTTAACTCTGGGAGGACGTCCATGGACGTCCTCCCAGAATCTCGCTCCCGCGCGCCCTCTGGGGCGCGTACACGGGAATGCCCGTGACCGTCGGGTCCGGAGGACCCGGCGCATCACGGATCACGGTAAATCGCCGCTGATAGCGACGGTTTACCACGTGATCGCTCTGTCCAATGACGGAGCGATCAGTTGTGAACAAACCGGCGTCATGTGATGACGCCGGTTCCTCCCTCCCCTCTCTGTACCGAACGGTACAGTGTGAGAGGAGAGGGGGGGAGAGAGCGGATGCAGCACGAGTGCTGTGGGCTGGATCTGTGACAAATGCAGTCACAGATCCAGCCAGCCATCCATCCCTGTTCAGCCATCCCTGCCCCATACTGTGCAATACTCCATACCCATACTGTGCAATACTCTGCAATACCCCACACTACTCTGCAATACCCCACACTACTCTGCAATACCCCACAATACCCTGCAACGTCGCCTATGGGGATTTTTAAGTAGCGAAGTTTGGCGCCATTCCACGAGCGCGTGCAATTTTGAAGGGTGACATGTTGGGTATCTATTTACTCATTCAAATTGTGAGAGCACCGAAAGCTGAAAATTGGTCTGATTATTAAGTGGGTTTACGTGCCCGGTGGTCAAGTGGTTAAAAGAAGAGGGGATGCTTCATGGTGGTAAACACGGCCCTGTCCCAACTTTTTTTAGACTATTGCTGCCATCTTTTTTAAAACGACCTTATTTTTTTCTTAAAATTGTACATCTCAGTTAAAACATGTTTTCTATTGTGAATAAAATATGGGTTTAGGAGATTTTCCAAATCATTGCATTGTGTTTTTATGTAGATTTTACACAACACCCCAACTTTTTTTGAAATTGGGGTTGTATAATGTTGCTGTGAACACTATAATTGGTACTACTTGTTGTTAAGGACAGGGGAAAAAAAACGTGACAAGGTAGTTGCATTAAATCATGTACGGTATGTATTGTTCTTACATAGTGTTTAGTATGTGAAAAGCTGCTTGTGTTTAGCTTAATAAAAACCCTGAATAATAACCTTCCTGAAACTCCCCCTTATACTTTAATAAATTACATACTGTCTGCCTTTCATCTGCCATACACAAATCACGAACACAGCTACAAAGTAACAAAGCCATTCGAGCAAGCGTCATTTCTTTTTCCTTTTTTTTCTCTTTTTTTTGTTTCAAGCTTCATTTCTTTTTCCTTTTTTTTCTCTTTTTTTTGTTTCAAGCTTCATTTTTTATATGGACATTACAACAGGAAAAGAAAAGCCTTACAAGTGAATCCATCAAACCAACATATAAGAAAATCAGCAAAAAATGCAAGCCTTTCCATTGTGGAATACACCACATCTGTAACAACATTTATACATGCCAATTATTTTATACTAAATTGTCCAGTGTTACAATTCTAAAGTGAGAGCAAAAGCTGCCTGCGATCTATCTGGGGAGTTCATTATTGCTGGACAGGGATTTTTGGTTAACATCTCAAACAAAAGCTTGAGCATTGCATAACCCCCAGCTCTGCCCTACCACTACCAAGCTTGTTCCTTTCATATGTACAGTGTATTATATGGCAATGATTTCATGCAGATGCATACCTACAGTGTTCATTTAGACATCAAATTTCAATTTAGTTTTAGTCATAGTGTAATGACTAAAATGCCTTTTTTGGTTTTAGTCACAGTTTTACTCATCTGAATTGTTTTAGTCTTATCTTAGTAGACTAAAATCCCCTAAAAAAAATTGTCGACCAAAATCTCCTACATTTTTTGTCGACTAAAATCACCTACATTTTTTTGTTGCCTAAAATCTCCTACTTTTTTTGTTGCCTAAAATCTCCAGTACATTTTATGCTGAGTTCACACTCACACTGGTGCGAATTGAATGCGGGTTTCTCCACAACCTCCTACGGCGTAGGAGACTTACGCTGGTCGTATCTTAGAGAAATTTTGGCGTATCTGATTCTTTGAATCAGACTCAGAGATACGACGACGTATCTGGCAGGGCTGTGGAGTCGGTAGATAAATGTTCAGACTCCGACTCCTCAGTTTTATGTACTTCCGACTCCGACTCCCCGACTCCTCTGTATTAATATGCGAATGTATTTTATACATTCCTTGAGGGAAAGAAACGCAACCTACCACAGGACTACTGGCTGGGAAGCCAACAGTCTACTGTATTGCACAGTTTAAGCAAAAGACAAACACAATGAAAACAATCAAGTGGCTGGATAGTAGCAGCAGGCATAAACATCAGGAACAGGAGCTTTACCAGTTCAAAAATACAAACCACATTATTTGGTTGTTTTAGAACAAAAACAAAGCTTATCTATAATGAACCAAAAACACAATCTGCAAAACCTAGAAATGGTTTATATTAATCTTGAAATGTAGTTCTAGGCTTAGCAAATGCAAATCAATTCAATGTAGAGTTCTAAGGAAGAGAATTGCCTCTGCCAGATCCTCTTTCATAGAGGCTCTTAAGTCAGACTTTATTATTTTTAGGGCTGAAAATAATCTTTTGACACTGACTTGGGTGGGTGGCATTGCAGTAACTATTCTGGCCACATCACCAACGATCTCTGGATAAACAAGGATGGCTTCTTCAACAGTAAGTTTTGATGAGCGATCATACTATTCAACTTCTTTTAGTGCTTTATAAAACTCCTGTTGGAATTTTTTTATTTGGACACTTACTGGTTCTCTAACATGCGTTCCCTGTAAAAGCAGAACACAACACTATGGAAAGTATAAGTATTGCAGCTCCTAATAGTGCGTTGCGTGCCATATAGTGAAGCACATGAAAAGCATGCTTCTTCACGGTCACTCAACGTGTTCGTTTTGCGGTTACGTGAGGCACTGCATGCATTGGTCTTTATTCTTACAGTAGAGAAGTCATTAATTATAACTTTTTGTGAATTGGGACATTTAAACATCTGTCCAATGACGGAGCGATCAGTTGTGAACAAACCGGCGTCATGTGATGACGCCGGTTCCTCCCTCCCCTCTCTGTACCGAACGGTACAGTGTGAGAGGAGAGGGGGGGAGAGAGCGGATGCAGCACGAGTGCTGTGGGCTGGATCTGTGACAAATGCAGTCACAGATCCAGCCAGCCATCCATCCCTGTTCAGCCATCCCTGCCCCATACTGTGCAATACTCCATACCCATACTGTGCAATACTCTGCAATACCCCACACTACTCTGCAATACCCCACACTACTCTGCAATACCCCACACTACTCTGCAATACCCCACAATACCCTGCAACGTCGCCTATGGGGATTTTTAAGTAGCGAAGTTTGGCGCCATTCCACGAGCGCGTGCAATTTTGAAGGGTGACATGTTGGGTATCTATTTACTCATTCAAATTGTGAGAGCACCGAAAGCTGAAAATTGGTCTGATTATTAAGTGGGTTTACGTGCCCGGTGGTCAAGTGGTTAAAAGAAGAGGGGATGCTTCATGGTGGTAAACACGGCCCTGTCCCAACTTTTTTTAGACTATTGCTGCCATCTTTTTTAAAACGACCTTATTTTTTTCTTAAAATTGTACATCTCAGTTAAAACATGTTTTCTATTGTGAATAAAATATGGGTTTAGGAGATTTTCCAAATCATTGCATTGTGTTTTTATGTAGATTTTACACAACTATAACTTTTTGTGAATTGGGACATTTAAACTTGCTTTTTTTTTTTTTTTATTCCAATCTAAATTTAGTAGGAGTCGGAGTCGGTGTATTGTTTGCCGACTCCGACTCCAGGTACCCAAAATTTCCCCCGACTCCTCGACTCCGACTCCGACTCCACAGCCCTGGTATCTGGAGATACGACGACGTATCTGGAGATACGACGACGTATCTGGAGATACGCCGTCGTATCTCCTACGTGAATCCGGGCCATAGTCTTTTGACTAAAATGCCATTTTAGTTTTAGTCGTATTTTAGTCATCCGAGTTGTTTTAGTCGTACTTTAGCCAACTAAAATACGGTGAAACCTTGGATTACAAGCATAATCCGTTCCAGGAGAATGCTTGTAATCCAAAGCACTCGCCAAAGCGAGTTTCCCCATTGAAGTCAATGGAAACAAAAATAATTTGTTCTGCATTGACTTTCATGGCATGCAATACCGCATGTGACCAGAGGTGAGAGTTTCCGGAGAGCCTTGGAAACACTTGGAAAGGCCTGGGGACAGCTCGGCTGAACTCGGAAAACCTCAGAATGGTTCGGGAACGAAGTATTTCTGAGTTTTCCAAGCATTTCCGAACGTCTCCGAACAGTTTCGGCACCCCCCACCTCAGGCCAAATGCGGTACTGCACACCGCTGTGGCTTGAAATCCTGCTAATTTTGCAAGACAACAACCGAGTCAGGATTTTTTTTTAAAAACAGTGCTCGTGTTGTGAAACACTCGTTTAACAGCGTTACTCGCAATTCAAGGTTTCATTGTAGTGCTAATGTTCAGGAGATATTACAGACCCTCGCTCTTTTAAGCAACAGCTACATTGTTCTGCATTTAAAAAGTAGCACTAAATGTCCTATCATTCTATGGAGCTCTCCGTATGCCAGTGGCACATCTAATGCAGGTCACTATATAATGCTGCATTATGACCTTTGTAATCATACAATATCACATAACTGTATCCAATAAAAGATTATATACTGTGAATGACAGGGCATGTTCCAATCACAAGTTGCAGTGGGGAGGTTGTCTTTCATGTCCTTGGAAGAAAATTCCAAGATCTGCAGGATCAAAATGTTAGAGGTCGCCACATCCCAAGGTTAGAGAAAAACAAGAAAACCCCCTTCAATGGGTGGGACTTTGAAAGTGACCAGAAACAATAATTGTAAATGTAAAAGTTTTATTACAAAATATAGTCAATAAAAACGTTATCATAAAAGACAGAAGTGTACAAAAGCATGAAAATGTGTATGGGTTACAATGCATATACAGGCAAGTATAAGCTCTCTGAGGAACCCAACGTTTCCAGCCTGATGACCTTCCTCAGGTTTTTTTTTAACATACAGAGCCAGGTGTCTATTAAACAAATAGATGGTTAATTTTGTGCTTTTATACGTATTCTTTTTATACCCGTATAATGATATATATGATATACTGTATATGCTTTTTTAACAGACACCTGGCTCTGTATGTTAAAAAATTGAAGGGCATCAAGCTCGAAACGTTGGGTTCCTCAGAGAGCTTATACTTGTCTGTATATGCATCGTAACCCATACACATTTTCATGCTTTTGTATACTTTTATGACAAAGTTTTTATTGACTATATTCTTTTTGTAATAAAACTTTTACAATTATTGTTTCTGGTCACTTTCAGGCCCCTTTCACACGGACGGATAGAATGGTGCTTTTAGCGGCAGATTTTCTAGTTTTCTACCGCAGCTAAAAGCACACAATGCTTTCCTATGGACCCATTCACACACAGCGTTTAGCTGCGATTTAGTTACATGCGGTTTGGTGCGAATAGAAAAAATGGAACTGAATGCATCCAGGAGCGATTTAGCGCAGCTATATGCACATAACCGCAGGTAATCGCAGTCTTTTGTGTCAACTGCGGATAGCAGCGTGAGAAGAAAAAAAAAAACGAACAACAGGAAGCACATCATAATCAAAAAAATAAAAAGGGTTGCTATGGGAATCATTACCGCAGCTAAACGCAGCCGCATGTAACCGCACATAATCGCAATGTACAAATGCAGCTAATCGCAGTGCCTGGAGCCTTGAATTCAGTCTTTTGTGTCAACTGCGGATAGCAGCGTGAGAAAAAAAAAACAGGAAGCACATCATCATAAAAAAAATAAAAAGGGTTGCTATGGGAATGATTACCGCAGCTAAACGCAGCCGCATGTAACCGCATGTAATCACAATGTACAAATGCAGCTAATCGCAGTGCCCAGAGCCTTGAATTTCACAGAACATTTAAATGTTTTTAACTCCGGCAAAACAGCCGTCTGTGTGAAAGGCGCCTCAAAGTCCCACCTATTGAAGGGGGTTTTCTTGTTTTTCTCTTTCATGTCCTTCACCCACTGATTCCTTCAGTGATGGCTTGATGGCCTCTTATAGTAACTACATCCCTTAGATTGATGTCAGAAGGGTGACTCTGCTGCTAGCAATCCTGCCACTGGCAATTACCGTAGTCAAAATTGCCGGCAGAAGGATCACTAACAGGCTGCCCGATTGTCCCTATGGAATCACTCCCTCTGTAGCTGAGACAGCAAGACGTTGCTCCCATCTCTAGCAATTGAGATTCAGCAATGTTCAGGCCAACGACAGAAAGCTGTATCCAGTCCAGCACTAATCATCTCCAGATCCATTAAATGAGTCTCTCTCAACTTCTATTCTTACTGCGATTCATCTAGGGATTTCATTTCAGCAAGGGGTGAAGGTAAAATTGAGAAAAACAGCAGTTGGAGTCATTCACCCAGACCATAAGAAAGCAATATGGAGTCTGTGTTGTGCAAAGTTTGCAGCAAACCTTTGAAGCACAATAGACGTAGCAAAAAAATGCACACAGCCGTCAACTTTGCAGGGAAGGCATCATTTTAATAATTTTTCACACGGTCAGATTTCCTTAAATTGTATTTGGGTTAAATCAGATGTATGCATTCAGGGCCGATCATTTGCAGGCAATTACTGCTTGATCGATTACATGTGAGCGGCAAGAGCTATCAGCCTTCCATTTCTTTCAATGGGACTTCTGCCCACAGCTAATCGCCAGGATCCCTCACTGGGTCTCTTGCACGTAATTTCTAATAAAAAACCTCTGCGCTAATGCCGCGTACACACGATCGGTCCATCCGATGAGAACGGTCTGATGGACCTATTTCATCGGTTAACCGATGAAGCTGACTGATGGTCAGTCGTGCCTATACACCATCGGTTAAAAAACCGATCGTGTCAGAACGCGGTGACGTAAAACACAATGACGTGCTGAAAAAAACGAAGTTCAATGCTTCCAAGCATGCGTCGACTTGATTCTGAGCATGCATGGATTTTTAACCGATGGTCGTGCCTACTAACGATCGTTTTTTTTCTATCGGTTAGGAATCCATCGGTTAAATTTAAAACAAGTTTGCTTTTTTTTAACCTATGGATAAATAACCGATGGGGCCCACACACGATCGTTTTTTTTTCGATGAAAATGGTCCATCAGACCGTTCTCATCGGTTTGACCGATCGTGTGTACGCGGCATAAGTGTAAGCCCCTTGATGGATTATTTTATTCAATATTAACAACAGCTGCACTCACTGTATTGCACGTATCAATACCAAAACATATATAGAAAGAAAACATTTTGCACCGTCATTAAAGGTGCTTAAAGTGCTTGATTGAAAATCCCACAAAAATAATTAAATTAAGTGCCATCATAACATCAATAACCATAACGTGCATATAAAGGCCTAAAAAAATTTCAAAATGACAATCCATCACGTATATATACCATAAGAAATCATTATATTAATAATAAATGAATAAATAAAAAATAAAAAACAAATTCATAAAGTCTATGCCATCATGTAAAAAGTTCTGTTCAAAATCCAAAAATATTATACAAAGGGCATAAAATCCCAACTGAAATGATGATGTTGGGATGGTTCTCCACACTTCTTACCAAGAATGAAGACCTTATTACAGGGTCTGACCTCGCTTTAGGCAGAACACAAGTCATTATGGGTATGGAACATACACTATATTGCCAAAAGTATTGTGATGCCTGCCTTTACACACATAGGAATTATAATGGCATCCCACTCTTAGTCCGTAGGGTTCAATATTGAGTTGGCCCACCCTTTGCAGCTATAACAGCTTCAACTCTTCTGGGAAGGCTGTCCACAAGGTTTAGGAGTGTGTCTATGGGAATGTTTAAACATTCTTTCAGAAGCGCATTTGTGAGGTCAGGCACCGATGTTAAACAAGAAGGCCTGGTTTGCAGTCTTCACTCCGTTTCATCCCAAAGGTGTTCTATTGGGTTTAGGTCAGTACTCTGTGAAGGCCAGTCAAGTTCCTCCACCCGAAACTCGCTTAACCACACTATATTGGCAAAAGTATTGGGCCACCCCTCCAAATCATTTGCTGGAGGGGGGTTGTTTTTCAGGGGTTGGGCTTGGCCCGTTCCAGTGAAGGCAACTCTTAATGCGTCAACATACCAATATATTTTGGACAATTTCATGCTCCCAACTTTATGGAAACATTTTAGGGATGGCCCGTTCCTGTCCCTACACAACTGTGCACCAGTGCACAAACCAAGGTCCATAAAGACATGAGTGAGCGAGTTTGTGCAGGCCAGTCAAGTTCTTCCACCCGAGTCCTGACCTCAACTATTGGCAATATAGTGTAACTCCCATCAGGATGGCCTATATGTCGATTGGTTCATTAATAAGAATCCCCAGATCTCATTTCCTGTTGTACCATCAGAACAAAGTGCATAACTGAAGGCCAACCCTTTTTTTTTTCCTTAGTTGTATCTAGAGTGGAGAGGGATTAGAACGACTGTCGAGTTTATACTGCTGTGTCCCCATTTAAGAGATTCCCTCTCGCTATCTGTCCTGGCGACCAATATCACCAAACGTCAAAGAAAATTAAAGACATACAAAATTGTGAGTGGTCACTAAAACACGAGTTGAGGGGAAATCTTTTAACAGTGACACATTCTGGTTACCCTGGTGACAACCAGTAATTTCCCTCACTGCTGCGTGCTGTGGGTATGGAACAGAAAATAAAGGGAAGTCACGCCAATGGGACACTGATGGCGAAAAACCCTAAAGCAGGGGTCTCAAACTCAAATTACCTGAGGGCCACAAGACAAGTTTTCATATGCCATGGGGGGCCGCATGCAAACTTTCAAACTTCAAAAACAACAGTACTGGTGTCAGCGAACATATTATTAACCCCCAGCACTGGTGTCAGCGAGCGCATTATTACCACCAGCACTGGTGTAAGTCAGGGTTTGACAAATTTGCTTGGAATCTAGGAGCCAGCTAAAAAAGTTAGGAGCCAGAAAACGCACCCCGTCCCGACGAGCTTGCGCGCAGAAGCGAACACATACGCGAGCAGCGCCCGCATATGTAAACGGTGTTCAAACCACACATGTGAGGTATCGCCGCGATTGGTAGAGCGAGAGCAATAATTCTAGCACTAGACCTCCTCTGTAACTTAAAACATGCAACCTGTAGATTTTTTTAAACGTAGCCTATGAAGATTTTAAAGGGTAAAAAAGTTTGTCGGCATTCCACAAGCGGACGCAATTTTGAAGCGCGACATGTTGGGTATGAATTTACTCGGCGTAACATTATCTTTCATAATATTAAAAAAAATGGGGATAACTTTACTGTTGTCTTATTTTTTAATTAAAAAAAAGTGTAATTTTTTTCCCAAAAAAGTGCGCTTGTAAGACCGCTGCGCAAATACGGCGTGACAGAAAGTATTGCAACGATGGCCATTTTATTCTCTAGGGTGTTAGGATAAAAAATATATATAATGTTTGGGGGTTTTAATTAGAGGGAAGAAGATGGCAGTGAAAATAGTGAAAAATGACATTAGAATTGCTGTTTAACTTGTAATGCTTAACTTGTAATACCAACGGCCACCACCAGATGGCGCCAGCTCACATCTGGTGGTAATAACTTGTAATACCAACGGCTCACCACCAGATGGCGCCAGTTAAAAAAAAAACTTTTTTTTTTTTCCCACTTGGCTCCCCCCACTTCCGCCCTGCCTGCGGGCCATTTATAACTGGTCTGCGGGCCGCAAATGGCCCGCGGGCCGGTACTTTGAGACCACTGCCCTAAAGGGATTATTAGCCCCTACTTTATCCAAAATCGAAAAAAAGTTTTGCCTTCAGCGGATTGGGAATATAACAGAACCTCTGTTTTTTTTTTTTTTTTTATTGATGCCAGTATTTTAATAAAAAAGGGCACAGTTCATTAAATGCCATTTGGCACTAAATTTATTTCCAGCGATATACTCTTTAAATTACCCGGCCTCTGCATAGCTTTCTCTTTCTGTTCAGAGGATGTAACACAAGTATTGCGGATTTTTCCTCCCACACATTGATTTTAATGCAACTTGTGAGACTCCATATGAATTATATATGAGAATTTTATTTGCCAAGTATGCTGTAGCTTTAACAGACATATTTTCTCTATCAATTAGCAGATGAAAGAGACGGACCGCAAGGTGAAAGAAAGGTAATATTTTAAAGAGCAAATTTACAATGAAAATTGAAAAATGAATATTTAATTTGTATATTTAGAGCCTGTAGGGATGATAAAGCTGGATGAAATGACATTGTGTGCCATGATGCTGATTGCCAGGTTTGATAGTTCCCATAATGTTGGAAGTAATATATCTAACATAGAAAGCTCTTTTGTATTACGTGGGTGACTATTTATATTACCCAGATTGAAAGCATTGCTATTTGACAGTTGTGGTATAATAATAGTGTATAACAACAGTCAATGAGCTGGTACCAAGGACTGGCAAACGGCTTTTAGCAGATGGCAGTGGTAAGAAGTGACTGTGATCCTCATACCATCACCAATGATCATACAATGTCTTTGGTAAAACACCCACATAAATCCAAATTCCACCTAATGGCACCTCCACGTATTAGATGCCCTTTTGGCCATATTGGGCAACAATTGAATGACTACTGGGCACCTACAGACACTACAAAATGAGCTTCAGGAGGGTAAATAGCCAGTCTTCAAACACCAAGTGAAGTGTCCAAGACTCCAAAGACAGTGTTCCCCTCTGTGCTCACAGACTGCTTACTGAATTAAAATAAAATAATCACCAAACATATAGGGGCAGATCCACGAAGAAGTTACGACGGCGTATCTATTGATATGCCGCGTAACTTCTATTTTGCTCCGGCGTATATTTGTTTTGTATCCACAAAACAAGATACGCCTGAAGCTGGGCTAGATCCGACTGGCGTACGTCTTAGTACGCCGTCGGATCTGAGGTGCATATTTACGCTGGCCGCTAAGTGGCGCTTCCGTCGAATTCCGCGTCGAGTATGCAAATTAGCTAGATACGCGAATCCACAAACGTACGTCCGGCTTTTTTTTTTACGTCATTTCCGTAAGGCTTTTTTCGGCGTAAAGTTACCCCTCTTATATGAGGCGTACTGAATGTTAAGAATGGACGTCGTTCCTGAGTCGAATTTAGACATTTTTACGTCGTTTGCGTAAGTCGTTCGCGAATAGGGCTTTGCGTAGAATGACATTCACGTCGTAAGCATTGGCTTGTTGCGGGTTAATTTCGAGCATGCGCACTGGGATAACCCCACGGACGGCACATGCGCCGTTCAGAAAAAATGTCATTTACGTCGGGTCAAGTAAAATTAACATAAAACACGCCCACATCTTTAACATTTGAATTCTGCGCCCATACGCCGGCAGATTTACGCTATGCCGCCGTAACTTTAGAGGCAAGTGCTTTGTGAATAAAGCACTTGCCTCTCAAAGTTGCGGCGGCGTAGCGTTAATACGATATGCTACGCCTGCCAAAAATTACGATCCGCTACGTGGATCTGGCCCATATTATCTAGCACTTAAAGCGGAGCTCCACCCTAAAGTGGAACTCCCGCTGATCGGATACCCTCCCCCCTCCTGTGTCACATTTGACACCTTTCAGGGGGGAGGGGGGTGCAGATACCTGTCTAAAGACAGGTATTTGCACCCACTTCCTGCCACAGTCTACAGGCAGACTGTGGGCAGGATGTCTCCTCCCGTCCTCCCCCCCCCCCCGTTGTGCTCTGAGAACACTCGGCTCCCAGAGCACAGCGGGAGCCAATCAGCAGGCGCAGCGCAACTCGCGCATGCGCCGTAGGGAACCGGGAAGTGAAGCCAGAGCGCTTCACTTCCTGGTTCCCTCACCGAGGATGGCGGGGGGGCAGCAGAGTGACGAGCGATCGCTGCGGACGGCGCTGGACTCCAGGACAGGTAAGTGTGACAATATTAAAAGTCAGCAGCTGCAGTATTTGTAAGTGTGCACTTACAAAAACAAGTACTGAAACCAATGGGAAAATATTTTAAACAGCACAAGTTTAGAAGATATTCACAGTACCTACAGGGAAGCCTTTTAATAAGCTTACTTGTAGGTACAAGTGTACAATAAGAGTCTACTACTGTTTAAAAGAGAAGTACGAGATTAATTTTTATTTTGGAATCATACTTACTTGATGCGACTCTGCATCTGTCCCCCACCGGCTTGAACACTGAGAACCGAGCGATCAAACACCGCCAATCGCTCGGTACTCAGAGCTCCCTAAGCAGAGAGCTGGTGACCGTCAGTCCCTGGCGCTCTGATCTGCCCCATACTCACTCACTGGAGCATTGGGCTGTGGAGGGGACAGGAGTGGCTGCCTCAGGCTCCGTGGCTTGCCGAGAGCCTTAGCCGGGTGACGGTCCAGGCATGTGGGTGGATCCCGACTTCATTGTCTCAATCTCACCTGAGCCTGGACCAGCTCTGTGACGTCAACTAACAGCAGGCTTCGGTTCACTCTCTGATACAAACGGGTCACAGGAGTGCAGAATGAACTGCGCTCTGTGATCCATAGAAGTACAGCCAAACAAGTTTTAAAGTGGATGTAAACACAAATTTTGTATTAGTTTTTGATGTCACAATGTACAGTATAAGTTTTTATATCATCTGTGCCCAGTCTTGTCACACAGAGTTAATCCAGCTCTGAGCAATCCTCTTTTAGTGTTCAGTGAAATAAAACGGACTTACAGAGAAAAACCTTAGTCCGTTCTGCCCCCTTGCTGTGAGCGATATGTTATTTACATATCTCACAGGCCTGGAGACAGGCATTATTTTTTAATTCCCACCCCCACTCCTTTTCTGAAGTCATGTGGTTACTTTTCTGGATTTTGACTGGATGTTAGTGATCATAGCAGAATTCAGTGTAAGGGGAGAGTAGAGATTGGCAGGGAGTCTACTGACATCACGACTCCACCCACCGAGCTCCAGACAACAGACCCACCCACAGAATCTGCAGTTTTTCAGTTCTTATAACATAGAGGAGACATTTGACAGGTAAGGATACATGCAAGGAGGCATGTATATCCTTATAGATCTGCACTATGGCAGTAGTTTAGAAAGGATGAGAGTGGGTTTACATCCACTTTAAGGCAGAGCTACCACTGGGATCATAAAATAGCAGAAGAGAGTGTAGTCACTGGATTCAAGGAAGTAAACCCCACAGGGCTTCTGTGGCAGCATTAAAAGTATATATTTATGCATTTAGCTACATATATTTAAAACAATAATTATGTAAGATTGTGATATTTATTGATACACATTATATCGAAGTTTTATTTGTATTTTTGTAAATTTCTGTTTATTCGGTTTTAGAAGTTTTATTTTTTAACCATAGATAAGCTTTAAAGCGTTTGTGGGAAAAAAATGGATACTGCTCCTTTAAAGCATGTTATATGCTTGTCCTGTGTCATTCGGCCCCTGGCTGATCCTGCCAGTTTCTCCCCACCCCTATGTAAACTGACCACAGTGTATTATGGCTGCGGAGACCAGACACTGCCTTCATCAGCTTACGTGCCTCCATCATCTGCAGCCTGCTATCTGCTCTTCTCTCTGCTCCTGTGTCCTCCTCTCCCCTCCCCTCTCTGTCCGTGTGTGAGACGCCCCCCCCCCCCCCCCCCTGCTGCTCTAATAATACTAACCTGTGCACACCATCAGCACTGCCTCCTATTGCATTGCGCTGCAAATACTTCATTTAAGAGCCGAGATTGCAATCACATGACCAGCTAGCTCTCTCCTCCTCACAACCAGACTGATATCAGCAGAGGAATTTCAGCCCCATCCGCTGCATCTCTCAGAGGAGGAAAGGAAAAAGCTGGCCAGTCATGTGATCGTAATATCGGCAGTGAAATAAGGTATTTGCAGCATATTTTTTCATAAATCACACACAGATGGGGATACTACAATAGGAGGCAGTGCTGATGGTGTATACAGGTTAGAGTGGCTTAACGACCTCTTTAATTTCAATGGAGCTCAGTGTAATCTACTGCAGTAATGCCGCGTACACACGGTTGTTTTTCAGCATGAAAAAAATATGTCATTTTTCAGCATGTCCAAAAAACAAAGTTTTTCCAACTTCATCATTAAAAACGATGTTGCCCACACACCATCGTTTTTGAAAAATGATGAACAAAGCGCAGTGACGTACAACACGTACAAGGGGAAGTTCTATTCGCCTTTGGGCTGCTTTTAGCCGATTCCTTTTTAGTAAAAGACGATTCGCGCTTTTTTGTCTGTTACAGCATGATGAATGTGCTTACTCCATTATGATGTCATAACTTGCTTCTGGGCATGCGCGGGTTTAAAAAGTCGTTTTTTCCCACACATGATCATTTTTTACAACACGAAAAACGATGTGAAGCCCGCACACGATCATTAAAAATGACGTTTTTAAAAATTTCGGGTTTTTTTCCATGCCGAAAAATGATCGTGTGTACGCGGCATAAGACTTTTACAGATCTCCCGATACCTAGGGTGGATCTGCTTTGGAAAAAGTGTGCCATTCAAATTTTATTCTCTTTTCAATCGAATTTAAACTTGCAAGGCTGGCCTGAATTTGATTGGTAGTTATGAGGGACATCGAAGTAAATGACACTTTTATGTGCCAGACTTTTGTAAGTGAAATGCATTAAAGAATCTTGTATTTGAGAACACCTATACCGAATTAAAAACAGGTAAGTCAAAGTGTTCCCAGATCACCATAATAACACAACGGAGTGGGTTGGACTGTAAAAAAAATCTAAAGTTCTGAGCTCAAGTGCCACTTTAACAGATTTCAGGAAAACCCAATACAGACATCACAGATCTTTAGGGTCATTTGGATTTGTACAACACCCCCTTCCCTCTTTAAAACACAAGAATAATATTATACTCACTCGTACAAAGTTGTCAGGGAAAAGGCCTCGTCGTCCTTTCAGCTCTCCTTCCCACCATCCGCCATCTTCTTTTTTGATTTTGGTGATTATTTCACCAGCAACTATAGTCAGCTCGTCATCATGCTGAGCCTTGTAGTCAAACTCCACAATCGCATCCACTGTGAAGAGAAATGAACAGATAGACATAATTAAAGCACAACCTACAATCTACGCAAATACCAAATTCAGTTACTGTGTGACGCACAAACCTCATAGTAAGTAAGCAAAAAAAACTTTCTTTACCCTCCCCGACTGATGCAAATCCTCCCTTATTTTGTGTCCTGGAGGAGCAATGCATGAGGCACAAAATGCATAGTCAGAGGGTTTCCGCAACTGAGGCCATGCTCAGCCTAGAAAATCCACATAGAAAGTGTAAGCAGGTTTGAGGCCAGGTGTGGACTGACAAGTTACAGGCTTGTCAATCAAGCTGATACCCAGCCCCTGTGACATATTTCATCCCAATGTAGTTCAATCAGGCACAGCTTACATGGGAGTAGCAACTCTGCTCTGAATTCAGGAGCAGAGCAGCATTGTTGACACCATCACAGGAAGCTGTATCAGGTACATCATATCATATACTGCACATACAGACTAATTTTACTGTGGGTTTAGCAACACTTTAACTGCAAAAAAAAAAAAAAAAAAAATGTGAATTTACTTTGCTGGCATTAAACTAGTAAAACAGATGCTCTGTGCTCAGCACCTTTCATTGTAAAGTGTTACTAAACCCAGGACCCCCACACTCACTATATCAGGTCTCCCACAGTACACAGAGCATGGAAATGCAATTATTTTAGTTAATACAAACTGCTAAATAACTTTTTTTTTTATCAGCAATTAGAGCAGTCTTGTAACTTCTATGAGTGTCTGGTCCAAGCTTGTCGGAAAAGTTTTCATTCTCCCATGATTGTCCTATGAGAATACAGGACCCCTGACCCTCTGTCTGGACAGTGCTGATTGGCCTTGTGCTGATCACATGCACTCTCCCAAAAAAAAAAAAACTCTCTAGCAATACACACCAAACTGAGCATGTGCAGCCTGTTACCTGGCTCTGTAAATATCAGGCTAATTTTTTTGGAGACAGTGAAAGAAGATGATCAGAGGAGGCAGGATTGAACAGCCCTTTACACAATGCGGAGGATTAACCCCCTTGGGTTCCACAGTGAGTATAACAAGCATATACTGCAAATACAGACCGATTTTATTTTTGTGGGTTTAGTAACACTTTAAAAGGAGAACTATAGCTAAAGCTTATTTGACTGTACTTCTCCTGTGAATGACAGAAGTATAATTCGTTCTGCACTCCTGTGGCCAGTTTTCAGCAGAGAGCGGGCTAAAGTCCACTCTCTGCTGATGTCAGAGTCAGTCCAGGCTTCCGGCGTCATTATGATCATGGAGTCAGGATCTACCTAGATCCCTGTACCGACACCCTTAGCCGGCAGATCCCGCCCCCTCCACAGTCCATCGCGCTGGGGGCAGAGCAGAGAGCTGTGACTGGCAGTCACCAGCTCTCTGCTTGGGGAGCTGTGAGAGCCAAGTGATCAGCAGTGTTTGATCGGTCGGTTCTCAGTGTAGAGGTGCCGGGGGGGGGGGGGTAATGCAGCTGCAGCATCGGACCGATCACCTAGGTAAGTATGAAAAAAATAAAAAATAAAAAAACACACAACATACTTCTCTTTTAAGCGCAACTTCAATCTCTCAATCATCATTTACTGTTGATAGGATGGCATTTTAAATCTGGTTTCCGGTCTAGGCAAATGTCATACATCCAAGGAGTCTTCTAGAGGGACTTTCTCAGCTAAACACACCTCCCTGCCTGCATGCCTTAGCTAGGGGCAAATCTATTCCAGGAAGTAAATGCTACATGAATCCTCTGCCCTTACTCAAGATGGCCGTGGCCAGAATTGCTAGGGTGGGGGATTTCAAAGTGATTTCTCAACAAACTAAACCATGGAGTCATGGATAGATGAGGAAGTTGGCTTTGAATATTAAAAATGAATTAAATAGTGTTTTTGGTTTGTGGTGTTCAGATGCAGTGTAGTTCCACTTTAATACATTTGTCAGTTTTTATTTCCATAACGTTTTTTTAGGATTCGACATGGCATATAAAGAGAAAACAAGAACATTTGTTACAGAACAACATGTATTGCCTTGTACACACGTACAGGATTTCCGACGGGCAAAGTTCCCGTCGGAAATCTAGAGGGGAAAGTCGAGAACCTGCTCAGTTCAGTCTTTCCCCTACACACGGCCGGTTTTCCTGACACGAAAACTGCGATGGAGCTTTGGTCAGTAATACCAGCCGTGTGTATGTTCCATCGCAGTTTTTCCCATAGGAAAACTGACAAAAAACGCCGGGCAAAAGTCCACCGGTTTTCCCGTTGGGGAAAAAAAGAGAACTGCTTTTTTTGAATTGTAGTTCACCATCCTCCTAGCTAATAAGAGGCATATCTATTCAGCCTCAACAATACACTGCCTAGCTGACTTAGAATCCTATGTCACCTATGGACTAGATATACGACAGTGATGATTCATTTAACCTCTGCATTCTAAGAAATATTGAAAGAACAGCATATGGGGGTTTAAAGGTGCTATAGATAATAGTCAATACAACATAAATTATAAAAAATAGAAAATATTTTATTAATAACATCAATTAAAAAACTGATAAATACTATTCATTGACTGTTACAGGCATACATCTAATACCTAACATGTAACAGTGATGGATTGTATACAGTTGAAAGTAGCATCCATTTTTGTTCGACAGTTTCGCCGTTAAGGCTTCATCAGGACTGGACGCGAAGGGATACTTTAAAAAAAAAATCAAAAGCAATCCAGCTTTAGATGTAAGGAAAAAGAAACAATACACATAAATATGCATATTATTATTATTATTATGTGACAAAAATATACATTGCAAATATTGGTAAGCCATGCATGTGAAAAAAGAAGGAAGAAGAAAAAGGAAAAAAATAAAAATAACGCAGGAAGAGATAGATCGAATACAATCTTCCTCATGAGCTCCCTACCTCATAGAGATACTGAGGTCACTACAATGGAACCAATCCTCTCCTGGTCTCTGTGTGTGCACATCGTTCAGCTCAATTCAAAAATTGCCAAAAGTTCCCGTAAGGGGGAATGAGAAACAACCATATTATTCAGAAACCTCTTGAGATGCCCGTAACAATACATTCAATAATTGGAATAATGATTGGAAGGTGGGTGCAGCTCTTATATTTAGGTATGCCTGCCTAGGGGTCTGCGTAGCCTCCCTCTGTTATACCTCCTTTATAATTACATTTTTGAATGTATTGTTACGGGCATCTCAAGAGGTTTCTGAATAATATGGTTGTTTCTCATACCCCCTTACGGGAACTTTTGGCAATTTTTGAATTGAGCTGAACGACGTGCACACACAGAGACCAGGAGAGGATTGGTTTCATTGTAATGACCTCCGTATCTCTATGAGGTAGGGAGCTCATGAGGAACATTGCATTCGATCTATATCTTCCTGCTTTTTTTTTGTTTTTTTTCCTTTTCCTTCTTCCTTCTTTTTTCACATGCATGCCTTACCAATATTTGCATTGCAATGTATATTTTTTCGCAAAATAATATGTATATTTATGTGTATTGTTTCTTTTTCCTTACATCTAAAGCTGGATTTCTTTTGAAAAATTATTTAAAGTATCCCTTCGCGTCCAGTCCTGATGAAGCCTTAACGGCGAAACTATCGAACAAAAATGGATGCTACTTTCAACTGTATACAATCCATCACTGTTACATGTTAGGTATTAGATGTATGCCTGTAATAGTCAATGAATAGTATTTATCAGTTTTTTAATTGCTGTTATTAAATATTTTCATTTTTTTTATAATTTATGTTGTATTGACTATTATCTCTAGCACCTTTAAAATCCCATATCCTGTTCTTTCCATATTTTCTAATAACAGGGATGTTGGTGCTATAACATATTTGTCCAATGGTATACTGATGACTGCCCACTATTCTTGACTACTCTGCATTCTAAGTTTGGGTGAGATTTCTCTTTCTCCCCCGTACCTAAATGTCACTCCATCTGATCTCCCGATCAGCTGGTGGGATGTCAACGGTGCACATGCGCAGCTCATCGGGGGCATTATTCGACGATCACCGATCATGTCACAGGCGGAAGAAGATCTGCACTATTCGACAGAACACCGCGATTTGCTGATCGTCGGATAATGCGCAGTGTTGGCGTAACGCCAGTTGATCAAGAGATCAGCTGGAGTGACGTTACGTCCTGCGCAGATCGTCAGAGGCATTATCCGATATGGCTGCTGGCGAGGTGTTTGCATGTATTTGAGTTTACCAATGTGAGCACCCTTCTACATTTGTAACAAACACACACTTGGCAGTATTCACTCTATGTGCAGCCTTTGTTTATCTTCTCCCTTGATGCCTGATTAATGCAATGTGGTTTGGAGTTATTGGGCCATTTGATATCTGTTACTGGGATGCAATAGACCGCATCTAGAGAACCGTAGGACACCTGGAGGTGTCAGTTACACATGCTGGTTAGATCCCTGTAATTGGGAATTAATTTTTTTCTGGTAAGAGGCATAAGTGTGGTAAAGGGCGCATATTTGTGTTGAATATTCAGTACCTTTCACTCGGTTGGTGGAATTAAATTGCATAAATCACATGAAGGGAAGAAATTTACTATTTTTTTTCAAATTTTTTTTTCCCCAGCACATAATTGTGATTTATCACTTGTTTGTATATATTTACAAGAATTAACATTTATTATTTATTATTTATTTCTGTATATTCGCATGAATTCACATTTCCTATGTATGTTTTGTATTTATTTACATAATTTTGGACTGCATTCGTTATAAGGTTCATACCAGGAAGCGCACTATAATTTGTATATAAATATTTTTCTATTGAAATGATAAAATTGTTATTTAAACTAGTTTGCCTCGTTGGATAGATCTGGTACTTGTTAAAAGGAATAAAACAAGCTTTATCGTAAAAGGGATTACTTATATCTGTGACTCGCATGTGTTTGCCACCCCCGTGATTCCCAGGCTCTCCCACTTCTCCCGGGACCACACCAATTAATGTCAGGATGGCGATTGGGAAACAGACGTCTCCAGATCTTCGCTACTTCCATTTCGGAGCGGTCAGAATACCGGGTAGAAAGCCAGGTATACAACTGATCGAGCAAAAGCCAGGTAAACAACTGATCGAGCAAAAGCCAGGTAGACAACTGATCGAGCACAGTGCTCTGCAGGTGGGCTTCAGCAGAGGGCAGGGATGACATTAGGGATCTAATAGACCCCTGTTGTCTCCATAGTTAGAACCTGTCACCTTCCAGTGTTATCACATAAGGCTCCTTTCACGTCTAGGCATTGCTATTTTACAGGTGTTTTTCTGGCTTTTTTGCAGCGTTTTTGTACAGGAGTTTTGAAGTTGACAAGCCACCAATGAATAGCAGTAGAAAACGCCTGTAATCTGCCAAAAGAGAAGCTCATGTACTTTTTTGAGCGATGGGCATTTTGCCTAAAGTGGTTGTAAACCCAGATGAAAAACCAACCCTGCAAGACAAAGGCATAATGAGCTAGTATGCATCACATACTAGCTCATTATGAAATACTTACCTTAGAACGATGCTGTTGCAGCAGTCTTGGCACACCGCTATGACCAGCGACATGCCGTCCCAGAGTTATGTCCGTGTTCGAGGGCTTTCCGGCACTGTGATTGGCCAGAGCAGGGATGATGTCTCTCCCGCAGGAGCAGCCGGTAACGGCACAGCAGCTGAAGACACAGCACGAGTGGGCAGTTTGTTCAGTGCGCATGTGTCGATGACGTCGGCACGTGGGGATACAGTTAATATCTCCTAAACTGTTTAGGAGGAATTCACAGTACCTACAGGTAAGCCTTATTTTAGGCTTATCTGTAGTTAAAAGTGGTTATATAGGGTTTACAACCACTTTAAGGCGACAGAACGCTCAAATGTGAACAGCCATTGAAATGACTGGGATTTGTCTTGTTGGGCATTTTTATAGCTGAGGCTTAAGCCTAGTACACACGTATGGGTTTCCCGGCAGTAAAACGCCGGGAAACCTGAGGGGAAAACCAAGGGCCAGATTCACGTAGCATCGTGGCAGCGTAACGTATCCTAGATACGTTACACCGCCGCAATTTTTCATCACAAGTGCCTGATTCACCAAGCACTTGCGATGAAAACCTACGCCGGCGGCCTCCGGAGCAAGGCGGGCCAATTCAAATGGACGTGTGCCATTTAAATTAGGCGCGCTCCCGCGCCAGACCTACCGCGCATGCTCCGTTTCCGAAACTCCCGCCGTGCTTTGCGCGAAGTGACGTCATTTTTTTGAACGGCGGCGCGCGTAGCGTAATTCCGTATTCCCGGACGGCTTACGCAAACGACGTTCTTTTTTAAATTTCGACGCGGGAACGACGGCCATACTTTATACAGCAATACGATTGCTGTGTAAAGTTAAGGCACCAAAAAAAACGACTAACTTTGCGACGGGAAACTAGACTAGCGGCGACGTAGTGAACGCGAAAAAAACGTCGTGGATCGCCGTAACTCCTAATTTGCATACCCGACGCTGGTTTACGACGCAAACTCCCCCCAGCGGCGGCCGCGGTATTGCATCTTAAGATCCGACAGTGTAAAACAATTACACCTGTCGGATCTTATGGCTATCTATGCGTAACTGACTCTATGAATCAGTCGCATAGATAGAACAACAGATACGACGGCGTATCAGTAGATACGCCGTCGTATCTGCTCTGTGAATCTGGCCCCAAGAACCTGCTCGATAACTTTTTCCACTTATACACGACCGGGTTTCCCAACAGGAAAACTGCCATGAGAGCTTTGGTCGGGAATCCAGGCCGTGTGTATGCGCCATCGCAGTGTTTCCCATAGAAAAACTGCCAGGTTAAAAACCGCCGGGAATCCTGGCGGGAAAAAAGAGCTGGTTTTTCCTGTCGGGAAAACTGCGATGGAGCATACACACGGCCAGTTTTCCCATCCAAAAGCTCTCATGGCAGTTTTCCAGATGGGAAAACCGGTCGTGTGTACGAGGCTTCAGAGCAGAAAATCATCCAAAAACACCTAGATGTGAATGAAGGTTAGGGGTTTGTTAACCCTGATGTGATGGCAATAAAATTAAAATTAAATAAATAATTGCAAGTGTTAAAAAATAATATATATTTTTTTTAATTCAAAGATTATTATTTCATTTTAGTGTATTATTTCTTGAATAATATTGTGCAAAATTCAGCTACCAGCTTTTTATTAAGCCCTGTACACACGATCGGATATCTGATGGAATCTAATCCGATGGATTTTTTCCATCAGATATCCGATGAAGCTGACTTTCATCAGTCTTGCCTACACACCATCAGTCAAAAATCCGACCGTGTCCAACGTGGTGACGTAAAACACTACGACGTGCTGAGAAAAATCAAGTTCAATGCTTCCGAGCATGCGTCGACTTGATTCTGAGCATGCATGGATTTTTGACCGATGGAGTTCCACACAGGCGATCGTTTTTTTCTATCGTTTTTTTATCCATAGGAAATTTTTAAAACATGTTCTATTTTTTTTCACCGATGGAAAACAAACCAACAAACCGGTCCATCGGTTTGTTTTCATCAGAAAAAACGATCGTGTGTACAGGGCTTTAGGGGTGTTACGCAATTTTATAGCCAAAAATGTCTTCCTTTGCACCAATAATGTATTTACAATAAAATGTCTCAATTTAAAAACAGGCACACCCAAGGACTGTAAGCTGCAATATTTACCAATTTTACTTTTACTAACTTTTTACTTGTGTTTAGTTATTCTTTAATGCTGGCCAGAAATCTGTGTTGTTTTTAGTCCTGCTAACAAGTGCAATCGTTTTAGGGAATTGATTTTACAGTAAAAAAATCGATAATGTACATACTTTAAAAAGATCTGAGCAATACAACCCTTAGTAAATTGATAAAAATACACTTATATTAAAATGTAGAAAAGAATCCACAGCAATAATATTATGCTTTACTGACCCAATCCTATAAAATGTATGGCCCGGATTCACAAAGCACTTGCGCCGACGTATCTCAAGATACGCCGTCGTAAGTACAAATGTGCGCTGTCATATCTATGCGCCGACCCACAAACTAAGATACGCCTAAAAATAGGCTTCTTCCGACCAACGTAATTTGCCTACGCTGGCGTATCGTGGGCGCATATTGACGCATGTGGCACTCCCATTGATTTTCGATTCAAATATGCAAATGAGGGAGATACGGCGATTCACGAACGTACATGCGTCCGGCACAGGCTACGACTGGTGTGCGTAAGTTGTACATACGGCGTAAAGTTATGCCCCATAAAGGAGGTGTAACTCAGCAGCATCCATGCAAAGGGCTGCACCAGGGAACACAAGCCGGCGTATTTTAAGTAGTTTACGTTGTACGTGAATAGGGCTGGGCGTAGGTTACGTTCACGCCGTAGGCAGTGATCCGGCGTATCTTAGGCAGTTGTTCCGACGTGATTGTGAGAATGCGCACTGAGGTGCACCCACGGGACGGGATGGCGCATGCGCAGTTGGCGATACGCATATGTCTGGCGCTCGGCCCATCATTTGCATGGGGTCACGCCTCATTAGCATGGCTCACACCCACTTACACTTACACCGACTTACGCCTGAGAAACTCAGCGCAGATTTGGGAGGAAGTTCTTTGTGAATTCAGTGCTTGCCTCTCTGCGCTGCGTCGACGTAGCGTAAAGGAGATACGCTACGGCGGCATAAATATGCGCCAGTGTCTGTGAATCCGGGCCTATGACTCTAGAATATAGATTGCTTTCTTAAAGTGGGCCTATCACTTTTCTCAGGAACAGAAACGCCAAATATAGCTGCACACTATACATTACATCAGCATATTTCTATACGCCTTAGCCTGTATGACCATCAATGGAAACAAAATGAACAGAGTGAAGAGGAACTGGAAACCTAAAGTGTGAAATTGAGCCACTGTGTTAAGCAAACTCATAAACTAACACTTTAAAAGTTAAAATAGAGAACTTTACCACAAATAATCGACATATTCTTTTCAGAACGTTTCTGTTGGAGGAAAAAAATATATTTTGTTACTTATTTAGGTCTTCCTGCAGCACCAGAACTATCAGAATAGTGGCCTAAATGGCTCCTACAGATCCCATATACTCATAGGTACCCTGTGCGCACGCCTACGCAATATACTAGATATGGGGGGCCCGAGTGCAAAGTGCAGACAAACAGGACCAAGCGTATTTAATGTTGTAGTGGTAATAGCTGCCAGAGACCAAAGCATGTATGAAGACCAATGCATGCGCTGGATATGCACAAATGAGATGATAGCGAAATGTCTACAATTCTTGCAATAAATGTACATACTGCTCATCATAACACCAGAATACACCGATCAGTGCTTGCAGCCATTGGCTGCATGTGCTGATTGAACGTTGGTCTACCAGCATGTTCCTTTGACAAAAGCCGGTCGTGAAGACAGGTGCAGACCAAAAAAAAAAGGGTCCTGCGCCATTTTGGTGTGAATGCGATCCGATTTCAGTCATACAGTTTGTATGGTAGAAATTTGCATCACACAGACATTGCATGTGATCTGCACAGCAATGCGAATCACATGCGCTGCCCGTCATCGCACATGTGGGAACTGCCGCTTAAGATGTGTTTCTTCAAAGCCAGCAGCTACAGATCTTGTAGCCGCCGACTTGTAGTTTTCCCATAGCGGTCTCAAATTCTTCTTTATCCTCAAGTTAAAGTTATTCTTTTCCACTAGACCAGGGGTCTTCAAACATTCTAAACAAAGGGCCGGTTTATTGTCCTTCAGACTCTTGGAGGGCCGGACTTTGGCCAGCGGGGGTGGAAATTTTCCTAGCATCAGTGGGACTAGACATTTGGAATTAGTGGGAGAAATAGTGCCCCATCATTGGTATCATAGGGAGAAATAGTGGCCCACTAGTGGTGTCAGTGGGAGAAATAGTTCTCCACTGTCGGTGTCAGATGTCACAATAGTGTCTCATATCAGTGGGAGGGATACTGCCCCAAGGGCCGGATAAAGGCAAGCAAAGGGCCGCAGTTTGGAGACCACTGCACTAGACTATAGCTCCATTATTAAATAAAAATACAAATGTAATTGAGCATGTTGCTTGCTTTGAAAAGTGAAGTCCAATAACTGCAAAACGCAAGTAATTTGGCGTTGTTTTCTGCTCATGTAATTTATTTTCCATTAAACATGGCATACTACTGCGGGAATCTCTGCCAGACTGACTTGCCATAAAACTGTTTATTATAAAGACACAAAGTCAAATCTGTAAACTCCGGCATCCCTGGCCTTGCTAGGATGTATTTATACTCTCTGAATATATCAGTTATTACCTCTACTGACTGCTAAAAAAAATGTTGTTTTTTGTATTATCATTATGAGTAACAAAGGACAAAATAATACCGTATTTGCCGGGGTATAAGACGACTGGGCGTATAAGACGACCCCCAATTTTTCCAGGAAACATTTTGGCTTTGGGATATACTCGCCGTATAAGACTACCCCCTTCCTACTAGTCTGTCTGGAAGCTGAGGGGGAGCCAGAACAACCGCTGACAGGAACAACCGCTGACAGAAACAGGCATTTTTTTAAATCTCACTGTGCCATTCCATTACATGCCTCACTGTGCCATTCCATTAAATGCCTCACTGTGCCATTCCATTCCATGCCCCACTGTGCCATTCCATTCCATGCCCCACTGTGCCATTCCATTCCATGCCCCACTGTGCCATCCCATGCCTCCACTGTGCCATCCCATGCCTCCACTGTGCCATCCCATGCCTCCACTGTGCCATCCCATGCCTCCACTGTGCCATCCCATGCCTCCACTGTGCCAGCCAAGACGATCTCCCTACCTTATTTTTTTGCTGCGGACATCCATGATTGAAAAGCCACACCTCCTCCTCAGACTGGTCCTCGTCCGAGGATGAGAAGGCATCCGTGATAGGCAGAACACTGAACAGAGGCCCTGCTGGGAAAATTAGTGTTCCGCCTATCACGGAACAGTCTCAGGAGGCGTGGCTTTTAAATCTTGGATGCCCGCAGCCTGAAACATGGATGTCCGTAGCCTGACGGAGACAGATCCGGCGTATAAGACGACCCCCGACTTTGGATGCATTTTTTTGCATCCAAAAGGTCATCTTATACGCCGGCAAATATGGTATTTGTAAGCTTTATTACAATATTGGTTTGCAATCAGAACACCCAACTGACAAGTACATTTTATGAAAACACATTGAACTAAGCTTTTATACTCTGATGCCGCGCACACAAGCTCAGAATTTCCATCAAGAAAAGTTCAATGTGAGCTTTTGGTCGGAGAAACTCTGACCGTGTGTAGGCCCCATCGGACATCTTCTGTCGGAATTTCCGACAGCAAAAATTTGAGAGCTGGTTCTCAAATTTTCAGACGGGAAAAGTTATTGTCGGGAATTCCGATCCTCTTTATGCAATTCCGACGCACACAAATCCTACGCATGCTCGGAATCATTGAACTTCATTTTTCTTGGCTGGTCAAGGTATGTCACCGTGTTCTTGACGTTCGGAATTTGACCATATTTGTGCGACCGTGTGTATGCAACACAAGTTTGAGTCAACATTCTGTCGGAAAAAAATCCACCGTTTTCTTGTCGGAAAATTCCGATTGTGTGTGTGCGCCATTAGGTTTACTTGATAACCTAAAGAAGGGATTGGTGGGGTGCAACAACCATCGGAACTGGGCATCCGAACGAAAGCTGATTTCAGAGAATAAATGATGAGCTATCGCATGATACTAGCAAAGGTATATGCTGACAGCTTATGTTGACTGTTTTGACATACAGTTGTGCTCATACCCTGGCAGAATTTATGATTTCTTGGCCATTTTTCAGAGAATATGAATAACACAAAAACAATTCTTTCACTCATGGTTAATGTTTGGCTGAAGCCATTTATTATCAATCGACTGTGTTTACTCTTTTTAGATCATAATGGCAACAAACTACCTAAATGTCCCTGATCAAAAGTTTCCATACCCCAGTTCTTAGGCTGCATTCACACTATAACGCGGCGTACGCGGCATATTTTGCCGCGATTTGTATACTTTTTTTTTTTTTTACAAAACATTTACATTGATGTCTATGCCGAACGCCGAAAGCCACCTGAAAAAAAGGGTCCGGGACTTGTTTTCAGGCGGCAGGCGTACGGCGTTTCGGCGTGAGATGTGAACCATCTCATAGACATCAATGTAAATTCGCCCCTCCAGCGGCACGAGCGTCGGGCGTAAATGCGCCTAGGTGTAAATGCAGCCTGAATACCGTGTATTGCCCCCTTTAACATCAATGACAGCTTGAAGTATTTTGTGGTATTTGTGGATGAGGCCCTTTATACTCTCAGGTGGTAAAGCTGCCCATTTGTCTTGGCAAAAGCCTCCAGTTCCTGTAAATTCTTGGGCTGTCTTGCATGAACTGCACGTTTGAGATTTCCCCAGAGTGGCTCAATGATATTGAGGTCAGGAGATTGAGATGGGCACTCCAGAACCTTCACTTTATTCTGCTGTAGCCAATGACAGGTCGACTTGGTCTTATGTTTTGGATCATTGTCATGTTGGAATGTCCAAGTACGACCCATGTACAGCTTCCTGGCTGATGAATGCAAATGTTCCTCCAGTATTTTTTGATAACATAGTGCATTCATCTTGCTAACAATTTTGACCAAATCTCCTGTGCCTTTGTAGCTCACATATCCCCAAAACATCAGTGATCCACCTCCGTGTTTCACAGTAGGAATGGTGTACTTTTCATCATAGGCTTTGTTGACTCTCCAAATGTAGCATTTATGGTTGTGTTCAAAAAGCTAAATTTTCCAAATGACTTTGTGCCAGAAAGTTTGAGGCTTGTCTCCGTGCTATTTGGCGTATTGTAAGCGGGATACTTTGCGACATTTGTGTAGTAATGGCTTTCTTCTGGCGACTTGACCATGCAGCCCATCTTTCTTCAAGTGCCTCCTTGTTGTGCATTTTGAAGCAGCCACACCACATGTTTTCAGAGAGTCCTGTATTTCACCTGAAGTTATTTGTGGGGATTTTTTTGCATCCCAAACAATTTTCCTGGCAGTTGTGGCTGAAACTTCAGTTGGTCTACCTGACCGTGGTTTGGTTTCAACAGAACTCATTTTCCACTTCTTGATTAGAGTTTGAACATTGCTGATTGGCATTCTCAATTCCTTGGATATCTTTTCATACACTACCCTTTCCCACAGATCCTTTGACAATTCTATCAGGCCAAAATCACCAGGGTATGTAAACTGTTGATCAGGGTCAGTTGGGTCGTTTCTGTTGCCATTAGGATTTAAAAAGCATAAACACAGTTGATTGATAATAAATGGCTTCAGCCAAACACTAACCATGAGTGAAAGAAATGTTTTTGTGTTATCATTCATATTCTCTGAAAAATGGCCAAGAAATCATAAAATTCTGCCAGGGTATGTAAACTGTACATACTTTGACATTTTTATCACCACAAATTCACTTAAGGCATCCATGGATTTTTTTTTTCTAACAAATAATAGCAAAGGTGTGCTTTTACCAGATTGTAATTCCCAACCTTGTCCAATGTTGAAGAATTCTTTAAAGTCATTTCAATGGAAAGAATTAAAAAAAATAATAATATTATACCGTATTTTCCGGCACACTGAACAGAGGCTCTGCTGGGAAAATGAGTGTTCCGCCTATCACGGAACAGCCTGAGGAGGCGCGGCTTTTGAATCATGGACATACTCTGCAAACAGAAGAAGGTAGGGAGATCGTCGAGGCAGGGAATGGAATGGCACAGTGAGGCATGTTACTAATGGCACAGTGAGGCATGTTACTAATGGCACAGTGAGGCATGTAATGTAATGTAATGGCACAGTGAGATCTGAAAAAAGCCTATTTCTGTCAGCGGTTGTTCCTGTCAGCGGTTGTTCTGGCTACCCCTCAGCTTCCAGACAGACTAGTATGAAGGGGGTCGTCTTATACGGCCAGTCGTCTTATACGCCGGCAAATACGGTACTTACCTGCTCTGTGCAGTGGTATTGCACAGAGCAGCTCTGATCCTCCACTTCTGGGGTCCTCTACCAGTGCTCCTGGCTCCTCCCCTCTGCCGAGTGCCCCCAATAGTAACTCTTGTGCTATGTGGACACTCAAGTACGCTCACTCCCAAGCTGCGCTCTGTGTGTCCATTCACACACTAAGCGCAGCTCGGCCCCACCTCGGCTCTCTCCTCATTGTCTCACCTAGAAGGAAGCTGCACCTAGAAGATGTTTTACCTTAATACATAGAATGCATTGTTTACAGCACAAAAAATAAAAACCGCACCATAAGAAAGCTCTATTTGTGAAAAAAAAAAAAAAAAAGAAGGACATACATTTTATTTTGTACAATGTCATACGACCACAAAATTGTCAGTGAAAGTAACGCAGTGCCGTATAGCAAAAATGGCCTTGTTAAGAGGGGGGGGGGGGGGGTAAACCTTCCAGAGCTGAAGTGGTTAAAACAGAACTAAACCCATCGATTTAACCTTTCCTAAAAACAGTTACATTCAAGACATGTCGTAAATGATAACTGTCACAGTCGCTTTATGCTCTCAACCGAACTGTCAAGCTGTCATCAAATGGCTGATGTCAGCTGATCACATGTGTAGCACTAAGGCAACTGCAGATCAAATAGCGGGGTCTCCCGGGGTTCTGTCCTGGGACCAATCCTGTTTAATTTATTTATAAACAGATCAATCTCAGTAATTGCGGATCATACTAGGTAGGGTTGTCCCGATACCACTTTTTTAGGACCGAGTACAAGTACCGATACTTTTTTTCAAGTAGTCGCCGATACCGAATACCGATACTTTTTTTAAATGTGTCCCCAAATGCAGCCATGTCCCCCACATATGCAGCCATGTCCCCCCAGCCATGTCCCCCACATATGCAGCCATGTCCCCCTAGCCATGTCCCTCACATATGCAGCCATGTCCCTCTAGCCATGTCCCTCACATATGCAGCCATGTCCCTCTAGCCATGTCCCTCACATATGCAGCAATGTCCCTCTAGCCATGTCCCTCACATATGCAGCAATGTCCCTCTAGCCATGTCCCTCACATATGCAGCAATGTCCCTCTAGCCATGTCCCTCACATATGCAGCCATGTCCCTCACATATGCAGCCATGTCCCTCTAGCCATGTCCCTCTAGCCATGTCCCTCTAGCCATGTCCCTCTAGCCATGTCCCTCTAGCCATGTCCCTCTAGCCATGTCCCTCTAGCCATTTCCCCCATACCTTTACCACCGAAAGCCGCCGCCGCCGCATCGAGAAAATCACAGCATTCATTTGAATAGCTGTTTTGCCCGCGCGTATAGACACTCCCCCTTGCTCGGGATTGGACAGATCACGATCACCCATCCAATCCCGGGCAAGGGGGAGTGTCTATACGCGCGGGAACACTATAGCTATTCAAATGAAAGCTGTGATGTTCCCGCGCAGCGTTTAACCCATGCGGCAACTTTCGATGCGGCGGCAGCGGCGGGGGGGGGGGGAGTATTCTATTTAGGTATCGGGGGTATTTGCGCGAGTACGAGTACTCCCGCAAATACTCGGTATCGGTCCCGATACCGATACTGGTATCGGTATCTGGACAACCCTAATACTAGGCTAAGCGGTGCAATAAATTCTACACAGGATGTGGAAACCTTGCAAGAAGATCTAAACCAATCAATGGGGTGGGAAACTACATGGCAAATGAGGTTTAATGTAGAAAAATGCACGGTGATGTAGGGAGTGTGAGGGACTCAACTTTTGATGGTGGGGTGACTCTTGACATCTAATGTAAAGGGGAGGGGATGCGCTGGACATATAATCTTACAAATACAACCGGCTCTTTTGAGGGCAATCATAATGCTGATGCGGCCCACGATGAAATTGAGTTTGACACCCCTGGCGTAGAGGGTTCTTTACGGTCAGAGCGGTGAGGATGTGCAATTCTCTTCCACAAGCAGTGGTTTCAGCGGGGGAGCATCGATAATTTCAAAAAACTATTAGATAGGCTCCTTAAGACCTCTTTCACACTGGGGAGTTTTGCAGGCGCTATAATGCTAAAAATAGTGCCTGCAAATCGCCCTGAAACAGCCGCTGGCGTCTCTCCAGTGTGAAAGCCGTCACACGGTCTGATTTTTTTTTTTTTAAACCTGCTCATTTTGAAGTTTGTTGTCAAAAAGCCTGATCGTGTGTATGGGGCTTAACACTGCCTTCTCCCAGGATTGCCAATGCTGTGCTCCATTTCTCCTTCACAGAGTGGGGCCACCCTAGGACAGGAAGTGCGTTTCTGGCCGGGTTTCACCAGGTGAAAACGTAGCCACCACATTTAGCCACTTCCCATCCGCAGAACGAGTTTTAACGGCCACAAGGTGGCGCCCGCTGCTTCACTCAGGTGCCGATGCGCGTGCCTGGTGGCTGCGATGTCCGCCATGCACCCGCGATCAGCAGTCACAGAGCCAGGGACGTGGATCTCTGTGTGTAAACACAGAGATCGAAGTCCTGTCAGGGAGAGGAGACCGATGGTGTGTCCCTTGTACATAGGGACAACCATCGATCACCTCCCCCAGTCAGTCCCCTCCCCCCACAGTAAGAATCCCCAACAGGGCACACATTTAACCCCCCTGGTGTTAACCCCTTCCCTGCCAGTCACATTTATACAGTAATCGGTGCATATTTATAGCACTGTTCGCTGTATAAATGTGAATGGTCCCAAAAATGTGTCAAAAGTGTCCAATCTGTCCGTCGTAATATCGCAGTCCAGACAAAAATCACAGATTGCCGCTATTAAAAATTTCATAATTATATCCCCTATTTTGTAGGCGCTATAACGTTTGCGCAAACCAATCACTATACGCTTAGAGATTTTTTTTTTTTTTTTTGTACCAAAAATATGTAGAAGAATACGTATCGGCCTAAACTGTTTGCTGCAGTCTAACTTCCTCCATGTACCCCTCCGTGCTGCCATCTCCCTCTGTGTCCCCCGCTGTGTTTCTCTCTCCCTCCATGTCCCCCGCCGTGTTTCTCTCTCCCTCCGTGTCCCCCGCTGTGTTTCTCTCTCTCCCTCTGTGTTCCCCGCCGTGTTTCTCTCTCCCTCCATGTCCCCCGCCGTGTTTCTCTCTCCCTCCGTGTCCCCCGCTGTGTTTCTCTCTCCCTCTGTGTCCCCCGCCGTGTTTCTCTCTCCCTCTGTGTCCCCCGCTGTGTTTCTCTCTCCCTCCGTGTCCCCCTCCATGTTTCTCTCTCCCTCTATTTCCCCCTCCGTGTTTCTCTCTCCTTCCGTGCTCCTCCTCCACCCCCTGTAACTGTCAGGATGGAGAGCGGCGGTAGGAGCTCCTTACTGCTCCGAATGGACAGAGTCAGTGATCACTGACTCTGTCCATTCACATAACTGAAACATCGTAAACTGTGATTACAATGTTTCAGTTTATGAATGAAGAGAAGACGCTGTCTTCACTCCATTCATTTTCAGCGTAGCGGAGGCTGCTGAGAAAGGGACTGGGGAACATGTGTCCCTACTCCCTTTCTCTGTCTCAAAGGGAAGATGTCAGAGGTCTGTTAAGACCCCTGATATCTCACCAAAGCCCCCCAACAGGGCTGAAAAAAAAAAAAAAAAATAGAATAAAAGAAATTGTAGAAAAAAATAAAAGAAAAAAAAACACACTGACACGGTCCACCCCCCCCTCCCCCCTTAAAAAAAAGAAAGCATTATAAATTAAAAAAAAATTAAAAAATTAAAAACAAATTGTTAAAAAAAAAAAAATACTGACACATGTGCCACTGTCACATGAGATTAAAAAAAAGTATCGGTACTTGTAAAAAGTGGTATCGGGACAACCCTATTTATTATAGCAAAGTAAAAGATATTGTGTGTTTTTTTTTTTCAAAATTGTCACTCTATATTTGTTTATAGCGCAAAAAATAAAAACCGCAGAGATGGTCAAATACCACCAAAATAAAGCTCTATTTGTGGGGAAAAAAGGACGTCAATTTTGTTTGGGAGCAATGTCGCACGACCGCGCAATTGTCATTCAAAGCGTCACAGTGCTGAAAGCTGAAATTTCGCCTGGCCAGGAAGGGGGCATATGTGCCCAGTAAGCAAGTGGTAAGCAGTAAACTGCAAGATTATATTTTCGTTTTTAGGTTTAGATATGCTAGAACTTCAGGGGGCTGGGCCCACCGTTACCAAAGCAAAACCAAGGTCAAGCAAGACACTCAGAAAATGCTTTCTCGGCTAGAAAAAAAATAAAAATAATAGCAGGCAACCTCATACAAAAAGACAGATTGATTCCTTGAAATCAATTAGTGCCCCAGGGTCACAGCGAGATGTAGAATGTGTATAAATATAATGATCTTTTGAAACCTGTAATATAAGAAAAAAATAAAATTGTAGCAATATCTAATAAAATCTTATGCAAATTTGACATCAACCTAATCCCTCTCCCACGTATCTGCTACATCATTTTTTTTTTGGGAGGGGGGGGGGGGAATAAAAATCGCCCATGTAGTTTGGCAGTTACAAGACAAAATGAAGAATGGATAAAAACGCTGCAGACGGACAAGAAGAGTCCATCAGAAATGCTGCCGTCACACAGCTGCTCGTGGAACGTATTTCTCTGTCTGGCAGCAAACCCAGATTCAATAACGAGCTCCAGACACACAGATTCTGTCCCTGCTTTGACTGCCAATTCTTCCATATCTGCCAGACTACTGGAAATCCAGCTTCTCTTTGTTAAACACATATACAAAAATAGTTCAATTTTTAGAGGATTATCATGCTGAAAATTTGTGATGGGGCATGTATTTTTCCTCATACGATTACCGATAAATGCAAAAACTGTTCCTTTATCATGCAAATTTCCAATAGTCCTTGCTATATAAAGTAAAAAAATAAAGCTCTTTGACAAGGCGCACTATGGCAACCCCATCCAGCTAAATTTACTCGATAAAATATCTACTTAAAGGGGTTGTAAAGGTACAATTTGTTTTTTCCTAAATAGCTTCCTTTACCTTAGTGCAGTCCTCCTTCACTTACCTCATCCTTCGATTTTGCTTTTAAATGTCCTTATTTCTTCTGAGAAATCCTCACTTCCTGTTCTTCAGTCTGTAACTCCACACAGTAATGCAAGGCTTTCTCCCTGGTGTGGAGTGCCGTGCTCGCCCCCTCCCTTGGACTACAGGAGAGTCAGGACACCCACTAACACACAGCTCCTTTCTCGATCTGCAAAATAGAGAGAGCGTCCTGACTCTCCTGTAGTCCAAGGGAGGGGACGAGCATGACACTCCACACCAGGGAGAAAGCCTTGCATTACTGTGTGGAGTTACAGACAGAAGAACAGGAAGTGAGGATTTCTCAGAAGAAATAAGGACATTTAAAAGCAAAAATGGAAGGATGAGGTAAGTGAAGGAGGACTGCACTGAGGTAAAGGAAGCTATTTAGGAAAAAAAGTGTACCTTTCCAACCCCTTAACCACTTAAGACCCGGACCATTATGCAGGAAACGGACCAGGTCTCTTTTTGCGATTCGGCACTGCGTCGCTTTAAATGACAATTGCGCGGTCGTGCGACGTGGTTCCCAAACAAAATTGGCGTACTTTTTTCCCTACAAATAGAGCTTTCTTTTGGTGGTATTTGATCACCTCTGCGGTTTTTATTTTTTGCGCTATAAACAAAAATAGAGCGACAATTTTGAAAAAAAATTCAATATTTTTTACTTTTTGCTATAATAAATATCCCCCAAAACTATATAAAAAAACTATTTTTTTCCCTCAGTTTAGGCCGATACATATTCTTCTACCTATGTTTGGTAAAAAAAAAAAAATCGCAATAAGCGTTTATCGATTGGTTTACACAAAATGTATAGCGTTTATATAGGGGATAGTTTTATTGCATTTTTTTTTTTTTTACTACTTATGGCGGCGATCATCGATTTTTTTCGTGACTGCGACATTATGGCAGACGCATCGGCCAATTTTAACACATTATTGGGACCATTGTCATTTTCACAGGAAAAAGTGTTAAAAAATGCATTGTTTACTGTGAAAATGACAATTGCAGTTTAGGAGTTAACCACTAGGGGGCACTGTAGGGGTTAAGTGTGACCTCATATGAGTTTCTAACTGTAGAGGGGCGGGGCTGGACGTGTGACGTCATTGATCATCGTTCCCTATATCAGGGAACAGACGATCAATGACACTGCCACAACGAAGAACAGGGAAGGTGTGTTTACACACACCTCTCCCCCGTTCTAAAGCTCCGGTGAACGATCACGGGACACCGGCGGCGATCGGGTCCACGGAGACGGTCACCCGAGCTTCGGACCGGGTCGCGAGCGCGCCGGCGGCGGCGCGCTTGTGTCCCCCACGGCTGGACTTAAGGAATCACGTACGGGTACGTGATTGTGCCCAGCCGTGCCATTCTGCCAATGTATATTGGCGTGAAGTGGTCCTTAAAGGGGTGGTTCCCCCTAAAAACTACTTTTTTTTATTACACTGCCCCCCCACATTACAATCCGATTAAGGCTATTATTTTTTTGATGCTGTACATACCTTTGTACAGCATATTCACCCGTGCATCTGGGTTGCGAGTCCCGCGGGAGTGGGCGTTCCCAACAGGTCTGTGATTGACGTTTTGCCCAAAAACGAGCTCCCCCCCGTCGCGTAAGCCGTGTCACGATTGGCGAAAGGAGCCGAACGGCGATGCGCATGCGCAGTATAGCGCCGACTCGCCGTTGGGCTCCTATCGCCAACCGTGACGCGGCTTACGAAATGCACTTGAAATTGCAGTGAAAGTGCACATGGAAGTGCAGTCGCTGTAGATCTGAGGGGAAGTTCTGAAATGAGGGGAAGCTCTGCTGATTTTATCATCCAATCATGTGCAAGCTAAAATGCTGTTTTTTATTTTCCTTGCATGTCCCCCTCAGATCTACAGCGACTGCACTTTCACTTGTAGTTTGAACTTGTAGTGCAAAGTGGATTTGACTTTAGTAAATAACCCCCAATGTGTCAAATGCATGCTGCCTGTCAACCGACTCTGAAAAGCGATAACAGCGATGTGAATAACGCCTTACTGTAAACAGCATAAAATGAGAAGATGCATCATGATTTCATATTCCCTGTGAAAATATAGAAAAGCAATTTTGTACGGAATGCAATCATCATCCATGGTAACTATGGCAGCAATGATACAAGGCAAGCAGCAATGTCAATAGGAAACACAATCATTCAGCATACAACAAATGACAGAGTAGCTATAGAAATCATGTGTCTGTAAGCCCAACATCAGGGGTTCAAAAGTCCAGTTTGGTGCCATTTGAAAAAAGGCCCCGCACATAGCAGTACACAACCGTAGCCTTTTGGCTGAGGTAATGAGAAGTTGCTGTAAGGATATGAACTACTGATGAATGCAGCTACCTCTGCCCTTAGTAATCAGGATATCCTGTAGTTCCTCTCTAGTAAGAAGGGCTGAAAACCCATGAGGAATCCCACATTCATATACACAGAAGGGAATGACTCAACAAAAATGAAAACTTCCAGTTCTGGTATTCACAAATAAAGGTAAACGTGTTGGCTAAATCAGCTGTTGGCTTCTAATACAGATCAGAGACTAGAATGCCATCCACCCCAACTTTTTGACATGGCAAGCGTTTTATAAGCTTGGCACTTGGAGACAGGGCAAAGGATTCATGTATAGTGCATTAAAAGTAAATATTCAATATGTGATAGAGCTAAGATGGCTCCAGCCATTAACCAACAGGAAACATCATATCATATCAGGGGTTGACAAATTTGCTTGGAATCTAGGAGCCAGCTAAAAAAGTTAGGAGCCAGAAAACACGCCCCGTCGAGCTTGCGCGCAGAAGCGAACACATACGTGAGCAGCGCCTGCATATGTAAACGGTGTTCAAACTACACATGTGAGGTATCGCCGCGATTGGTAGAGCGAGAGCAATAATTCCAGCCCTAGACCTTCTCTGTAACTCAAAACATGCAACCTGTAGAATTTTTTAAACGTCGCCTATGGAGATTTTAAAGGGTAAAAGTTTGTCGCCATTCCACGAGCGGACGTAATTTTGAAGTGTGACATGTTGGGTATCAATTTACTCGGCGTAACATTATCTTTCATAATATTAAAAAAAAATGGGGATAACTTTACTGTTGTCTTATTTTTTAATAAAAAAAAAAGTGTAATTTTTCCCCAATATAGTGTGCTTGTAAGACCGCTGCGCAAATACGGCGTGACAGAAAGTATTGCAACGATCACCATTTTATTCTCTAAAGTGTTAGGATAAAAAATATATATAATGTTTGGGGGTTCTAATTAGAGGGAAGAAGATGGCAGTGAAAATAGTGAAAAATTACATTAGAATTGCTGTTTAACTTGTAATGCTTAACTTGTAATACCAAAGGCCACCACCAGATGGCGCCAGCTTACATATCTGGTGGTAGTAACTTGTAATACCAACGGCTCACCACCAGATGACGCCAGTTTACAAAAAAAAAAAAATTTTTTTTTTTTTGCCCCCCTTCCAAGCCAAGTCGCCAGGACCCTATTTCTAGTCGCCATGGCGACCTGGCGCCCGGGATTTGTCGAGCCCTGTTCTAGTAGCCCTAGATGCCATCTAAGCATGAGTGAACCAGTCAAAAAGCGAGCAGCCCGGGAACTATGAACATAGTGCCCTACTGAAGTTCATAGGAGCCAAATCATGATTTTCCAGGTCTTTTTCAAAGCTAATTTTCAAGCTAAGGCAAGGGTAGCTATCTTTCTTAAAGCGGAATTCCGCCCAAAAGTGGAACTTCCGCTTTAAGCACTCCTCACCCCCTTACATGCCACATTTGGCATGTCATTTTTTTGGGGGGGGGAGTGGGGGCTTCAAAAGGAGTGGGACTTCCTGTCCCACTTCCTCCTTCCGCCCAGGGACCGCCTCAGCGGCTTCTCTTCTCGCCCCTCGGTTTATGCGATCTCCAGGGACACATGACAGGTCTCAGGAGATCGCCTGTCCATTCATAAAGAGCAGCGCGACTCGCGCATGTGCACTGAGTGTCCGGCCGTGAAGCCAAAAGCTGTCACGGCCGGGTGCCAATACTATGAATGGAGGCGCCGGCCCGAGAGGGGGGGAGAGGAGCGAAGCTCTGGGCAGCCGCGTCGCTGGACCATGGAGCAGGTAAGTGTCTGTTTATTAAAAGTCAACAGCTACACTTTTTGTAGCTGCAGACTTTTAATAAACACAAAAAGGCTGGAACTTCCCTTTAAAGTGATTGTAAAGGCTGAAGGTTTTTTACCTTCATGCATTCTATGTATGATGGTAAAAAAAAAACTTCCGTGTGCAGCCCTCTCAGCCCCACTTAATACTTACCCACGTCCGATTTCGATCCAGCGATGTGCACGAGACCAGAGGTTCTCCTGGGTCTCTCCATTGGCTTTTTTTGGGCAAAAAAAATAATAATTTGGGGGCTAAGCTGCGCTCTCTGCGTCTTATGGACTACGAGAGCCGGCTCGGGAATGAGCACGCACAAGTAACCCCACAGCAAGCGGCTTGCTATGGGGGCACTCAGCAATGGGGAGGGGCCCATAGCATCGGCGGGGGACATGAGAAGAGGAAGATAGGGGCTGCCCTGTGCAAAACCACTGCACAGGGCAGGTAAGTATAACATGTTTTGTTTTTATAATACCCGGTAATAAAAAAAAAAAATCTTTACAATCACTTTAATGAGCAATGGCTTTCTGAACCATATCCAGCCACAAACCTTTAAATGTTAGGAGGTACCTTGCAAGGGGGAACAATAACGCTTACACCTTTGCAAGGCAAGACCATGACTATTTGGTCAATGATGTCACCCAGGATCCACAGCGCTGTTTTCATTCCAACAGCGCCAGCTATTCTGCCATTTAGCGGTGGTAATCCAGCAAGGCAACATAATTGGGCGGTAGGTCATCACAAGGGACAGGGAAACATCATCAGGTGGCAGCTCATCTTGATTTAGGCTTCATGTTCACGAGCCTACACTGGCAGCTTTTGGCGGGTTTTTTTTTTTGCCAAAGCTCCTATACTCAATGTACACCTAGGCTTTTAGCAGAGTTTAGGAGATGCCGCGTTTAGGTTAGGTTTAACCTCCCACATCTAAAACGCAGAAAAATCATGTTCAGTATAGGAATGTTTTGACTGCCGGGTTTGGTATTTTGCCACGCTTTGAGCTTTACTGCGGTTAATTTAGGCCAGTGTACATATAGCCTTACACTGGTACATTTCTGGGTGTGTGCCCCTGTACTCATTCCCCTGGGTAATAGGCAGATATCTGGGGGCCCCCTTACTATAAAAAGGGAGCGTCCAGGTTCCTAAAGGCCACTCCCACCCACAAACTCCGCCATCCTTTTGGGTACCGAACATGGGGAAGATGCCTTGCAAGGGGAGGGAAAGTTTTACTGCCCCCTTGAAAAATACTCCTGTAAAATTAACAGGCATCTGGCCTGGTGTGGATCAGGAAGGGAAGCTGCATGCCTGCTGCCTTCTTTTCCTGGCCAGCAAAACTGAATGCTCAGATAAGGGTCAGTCCCGCATGCCTGTCAACACTGGGAGGGTAACTTGCAATGTAGGAGGTCCCAATGTTGAGGGAACAAGGGCCTCTTCCTTGCATCTGGTCTTCAAGAGGATGTGCGGTTTTGTAGAGGGGGAGCACTTAAGGGAATCTGAAAGCCCCCTTTGGAATAAGGGGGACCCCAGATATCCACCCACTCCCAAGGTGAATGAATACAGGGGTTTATTAGTACCCATCACCTATTCCCACAAAGATCTAAAGCTCTCCAGGGAATTTCCTTAATTTGCCAGGATTTTCTCTCACTTCCTGTTTTGGCTATGGGACAGGAAGTGAAGGTAAAACTCCCCAATGGGACACAGATGGCAAAAAAATGTATTGACATTTATAACCCTCCATTAAAAAAGGGGTTTTGCTTATAGTTCTACTTTAACAATTGATTCCTAATTAAACAACCCCATATCAAACAAACAATCAGAATCCATCATCCACTGACTTGACAACAATAAAGTGAATTCTGATTGTATGGCATTCTGGAATGACAAAACGTACTGTATAAGGCCCAAAGATTATAAACTTCATAAACAACAGAAGATAGCCAGCACACCCCTTATCCTCCTCCGACATACAATAATAATTTACAATGGAGGTGATCAGCACATCATGAATAATTAAGATTCAAGTACCGGTATTTATCGCATTTCTTTAAAAACAGAGCAAACTAGAGTCAATACTGTGTTCCTCAGACTAGCTGTAAGAGGCAGAAGGCTTCAGTCTCACACTGAAGATATACAGCTATGAGGCTGTAGGCACCGGAGTGCCTAGGCCCACTCACATAGGAGGAAGTACATTGCCATTTTTGTCTAGGCTCACTTAATATCCAAATGTTTCCTTATAGCAGGGCTGTGGAGTCGGAGTCGAGGAGTCGGAGTCGGGGGAAATTTTGGGTACCTGGAGTCGGAGTCGGAGTCGGCAAACAATGCACCGACTCCGACTCCGACTCCTACTAAATTTAGATTGGAATAAAATAAAAAAAAGCAAGTTTAAATGTCCCAATTCACAAAAAGTTATGATTAATGACTTCTCTACTGTAAGAATAAAGACCAATGCATGCAGTGCCTCACGTAACCGCAAAACTAACACGTTAAGTGACCGTGAAGAAGCATGCTTTTCATGTGCTTCACTATATGGCACGCAACGCACAATTAGGAGCTGCAATACTTATGCCCCGTACACACAAACACTTTATGTGATGAAAAAAAACGACACTTTCTGTGAAGTAAAAAATGACGTTTTTGAAACTTCAATTTTCAAAGACGAAGTTGCCTACACACCATCGTTTTCTCACAATGATCTTGCAAAGTGAGGTTACGTTCCACCACGTTTTACCATTGAAGCTTGCTTCATAAGTAGCTTCTGGGCATGCGTGGATGAAAAAACGGTCAATTTCTGTGAAGTAAAAAGTACACTTTTGAAAAACGACACATAAAATTGAAGCATGCTTCAATTTTTTTTGGTCGTTTTTTACAAGACATAAAACGACGTTTTCCCCCACACACAGTCAATTAAAGTGACGTTTTTAAAAACGTCATTTTTTTTCATCACATAAAGT
The DNA here is from genome assembly GCF_905171775.1 of Rana temporaria. Taxonomy (NCBI): domain Eukaryota; kingdom Metazoa; phylum Chordata; class Amphibia; order Anura; family Ranidae; genus Rana; species Rana temporaria. The sequence continues at coordinate 423,126,564 of NC_053490.1, forward strand.
GATGGTGTGTACGCGGCATTATACTTTCCATAGTGTTGTGTTCTGCTTTTACAGGGAACGCATGTTAGAGAACCAGTAAGTGTCCAAATAAAAAAATTCCAACAGGAGTTTTATAAAGCACTAAAAGAAGTTGAAAAGTATGATCGCTCATCAAAACTTACTGTTGAAGAAGCCATCCTTGTTTATCCAGAGATCGTTAGTGATGTGGCCAGAATAGTTACTGCAATGCCACCCACCCAAGTCAGTGTCGAAAGATTATTTTCAGCCCTAAAAATAATAAAGTCTGACTTAAGAGCCTCTATGAAAGAGGATCTGGCAGAGGCAATTCTCTTCCTTAGAACTCTACATTGAATTGATTTGCATTTGCTAAGCCTATAACTACATTTCAAGATTAATATAAACCATTTCTAGGTTTTACAGATTTTGTTTTTGGTTCATTATAGATAAGCTTTGTTTTTGTTCTAAAACAACCAAATAATGTGGTTTGTATTTTTGAACTGGTAAAGATCCTGTTCCTGATGTTTATGCCTGCTGCTACTATCCAGTCACTTGATTGTTTTCATTGTGTTTGTCTTTTGCTTAAACTGTGCAATACAGTAGACTGTTGGCTTCCCAGCCAGTAGTCCTGTGGTAGGTTGCGTTTCTTTCCCTCAAGGAATGTATAAAATACATTCGCATATTAATACAGAGGAGTCGGAGTCGGAAGTACATAAAACTGAGGAGTCGGAGTCGGAACATTTATCTACCGACTCCACAGCCCTGCCTTATAGGATAGTAAATATTAACTTTTGGAATTTCTGTCCATTTTAAGTTAAAGGGGTGGTTCACCCTAAAAACTACTTTTTTTTATTACACTGGCCCCCCACATTACAATACGATTAAGGCTATTATTTTTTTTTTTATGCTGTACATACCTTTGTACAGCATATTCACCCGTTGCTTCGGGGTTGCAAGTCCCGCGGGAGTGGGCGTTCCTAACATGTCTGTGATTGACATTTTGACCAAAAACGAGCTCCCCCCCGGGTGAATATGCTGTACAAAGGTATGTACAGCATCAAAAAAAAAATAATAGCCTTAATCGTATTGCAATGTGGGGGGCCAGTGTAATAAAAAAAAAGTAGTTTTTAGGGTGAACCACCCCTTTAATCTTAAAGGATCACTAAATATTTTTTTTTTTTTTTTAAATAACAAACATGTTCTACTTACCTCCACTGTGCAGCTCGTTTTTCACAGAGTGGCACCGAACCTGGTTTTCTGGGATCCCTCTGTTCCCCCCCTGCAAGGACTCAACACCTTCATGCGAGCTCGCATGGAGTTAAGTTCTTGTGGGCGTGCTCCCGTGATACAGCCGGTGGCCATAGCCGTCGACTGTATCACTCGGCCCCGCGCCGAGTAAAATGCATTAAGGTGAAAAAACTTTTACCTTCACAACCCCTTTAAAGTGATACTGTAGATTCAGTTTTTGATTTATTTTTTAAAAACAAACATGTCCTACTTACCTCCACTGTGCGGTTCGTTTTGCACAGAGTGGCCCCGATCGTCCTCTTCTGGGGTCCCACGGCGGCTCTCCCCGCAATAGATAACCCCCTCTGGGAAGCTCTCTCCCAAAGGGGGGTTACCTTGCGTGCATGCTCCCGTGTCATACACTTGGCATCCATAACCGCCGAGTATATGACTTGGCAATGCCCCCCGCATCATTCAAATTTGATTGGCAGCAGCGGAAGCCAATGGCTGCGCTGCTATCAATCTATACAATGAAGAGCCGAAAAGACGTGGGGAGAGCGACATGGGATCACGCCCACGGAAATTCGAAGGGCTGGGGTGCCAGGCACAGCAAGGTGTTTTTTTTTCACCTTGATGTACAACCCCTTTAAGCTGAAAAAGAAGCACTTTTCACATTCCCAATTATGCTACTATAGCAAACATTTTGAATTCCACGGAATATATAAACCTAAATGAAAATGAGAAGTTGTATTTTGCTAAGAAGCTCCAATTTTTACTAGCAGTGACTTCAAATACGTCCAAGTGTTTTTAGAACCGTCATCCCATTTTGTGAAATGAGCTGCTTCTGCTGGCAGAGAATCAGACAGTAAAATATTGATGTGCGTAACTTTCAGAAGAACTTACAGCAGAAGGGAATTCGATGAGAACTCGGCTATGAGTAATGGTATAAACTCTTTACATTCTAAGTACAGTTAGTCATCAAGCAATTTAATAAGATGTTCTCTCCTTCAAATCAATTGAAGTCCTCTTATTTTCTAGGTTATTAAAAGACCAATGAGGACAATCGTATTAATTTCAACTTGCTATTAAGAATTAAGAGAAGAATGGGAATCAGGGTTACTGCAGATTAATACTTACCTAGGTGGATGCATCTGTCCCCCACCGCCTCTGCACTGAGAACCGAGCGATCGAACATCGCCGATTGCTCGGTTCTCTCACCTCCAATAGAGGAGAGCTGCTGACTGTCAATCAGCATCTCTCCACGCTCATTGGAGCACTGAGCTGTGGAGGGACGGGGAGGGGCCGTCTCGGCAGCTCGCTGAGAGGCTGAGGCGGCCATCAGTCCAGGCAGCTGGCGGATCCAGACTTCTGAGTCGGGATTACTTCAGACCACTCTGAGGCGATATTGGGGTAGATTCACGTAGAATGGCGTATGTTTGTGCGGGCGTAACGTATCCTATTTACGTTACGCCTCCGCAACTTTTACAGGCAAGTGCCGTATTCTCAAAAAAAGTTGCGGCGGCGTAGCGTAAATAGGCCGGCGTAAGCCCGCCTAATTCAAATTGTGAAGAGGTGGGTGTGTGTTATGTAAATTAACCCTGACCCGACGTGATTGACATTTTTCACGGACGCCTTACGCAAATGACGTAAATTTTTCAAATTTCGTCGCGGGAACGATGGCCATACTTAACATTGGTACGCCGCATAGGAAAAGCCTAACGTAAACGGCGTAACTGTACTGCGTCGGCCGGGCGTACGTTCGTGAATTCGCGTATCTAGCTGATTTATATATTCTAGGCGTAAATCAGCGTACACACCCCTAGTGATTATGCAGTTAAGATCCGACGGCGGAAGAGACTTACGCCGGTCGGATCTAATAGAAATCTATGCGTAACTGATTCTATGAATCAGGCGCATAGATACGACCGGCCAGACTCGTATCTCCTTTGTGAATCTACCCCTCAGTTTGCATATGTTGCACTATACAAGTTTCTCACTCACTCGCTCTCTGCTGAAAAAGGGTCACAGGAGTGCAAAATGAATTGCACCCCTGTGACCCGTAGGAGAAGCCCAGCCAAACGAGCTCAGGCTGGACTTTAAAGAAGTACTTTAAAAATAATAATAAATTCTCGGAATTTCCGACAACAAATGTTTGAGAGCTGGTTCTCAATTTTTCCTACAACAAAAGTTCTTGTCGGAAATTCCGATCGTCTGTATGCAATTTCCCGTCGCACAAAAATCCTACGCATGCTCGGAATCATTGAATTTTATTTTTCTCAGCTCGTCGTAGTGTTGTACGTGACCGCGTTCTTGACTTTCGACATTTGTGTGATCGTGTGTATGCAACACAAGTTTGAGCCAACATTCTGTCTGAAAAAAATCCACGGTTTTGTTATCGGAATGTCCAATCGTGTGTACGCGGCATTACTCCCTACTGTCCAGAAGTGGCCATTGAAGGGAAACAAGAAAATAACAAGACATTGTAAATCTTGCAGCTTGGTGCTGCCCCAGGTACCTGTTTACCACAGTGCCCCATGATAAATATAGGCCTGGTTTTAGGATGTACCAATATTTTTTAGCAAAAACTGAATTCAGATGACATCAACCTAGAGTTAAAGCTCTGGGAATGATTTTTTTTTATATTTGTCTGAATGTCTTTCTTGCAGGCACAGGGTGGTATCTGATGGGAAGTGCTTGGCAGCAAAATTATGAGATGAAGCAATGAAGCTGTCTGCACATAAAAAGAATCAAGGGCACCATCTATCTCCACCGACTAGTCAATTAATCTCAGCCCTGTTGCTTCAGCAAGTCATTCTGCCATAACAATGATCACATAATAATATTTTTAGATTTTCTTGCCTTGCAACAAAGCCCCGACTTCTAGTGCTGCCAGCAGAGCTTGAAGTTATGAGACTGCAGAGAATTTGTGACACGCAGTTTCTGCGTTTTCCAAGACACGCACTGAATGTTAATGGCTCGCACTTTACGTAATTTTACCAAACTAATTAACATTAGCAGATCTATAATGCGAAGGATGAACCTAATTAACATGAGCCGATATATAATGCTAAGAATGAAGCAGTGCAGGAACATACTGCCTTTAGAGCCAGAATTGCCATTGAGAAAAAAAAAAAAAAATCTTATGTTAAAGAGATCAAATAATTTACTGTATAGGGAAGGTGGCCAGCATTGAATGAAGAAAGTTTCTTATGGTTTCAAGCTTTACATTAGCTTTTACAACAGTCTACACCAGGGGTCTTCAAACTGCCTAAACAAAGCCAGATTAATGCTTAAAGTGGATGTAAAACCCCCAAAAAATGTATTTATTTTTTGATGTCACAATGTACAGTATACGTTTTCCTATCATATGTGCCCAGTCTTGCCACACAGAGTTAATCCAGCTCTGAGTAATCATCTTTTATTGTTCAGTGAAATACCACAGACTTCCAAAGTCCTTGCTTCTGAAAAAAAGTGCACAATTCACATCCCCTCCCCTGTGTTTTGTTTAAATGTTTTCAAAATATGGGGTGAGTCACAGTTCAGTGCCATGAGAAAATGCAACAGCCATCAGAATATACATAGAGCTGGAGGGAAGAGGGGAGGGGGATGTGAATTGAGCACTTTTTACAGAAGCTGTGTATGTCTGCAAGCAGTGCACAAGATATGTAAATAACCTGTCACTCAAGCAAGGACTTTGGTTTTTAGCTGGAAGTCCGTTTTATTTCCCTGAACAATAAAAAAAAAGAGGATTGCTCAGAGCTGGATTAACTCTGTGTGGCAAGACTGGGCACAGATGATAGGAAATCTTATTCTCTACATTGTGACCTCAAAAAAACAAAAAAACAGTGGGTTTACATCCACTTTAAGACTTAGGGCCCTTCCACACGTACGGACAAACGGTCTGTTTTTTACAAATCTGTTTACAGACTTGTAATGCATCCCTATGGGATTGCAGACGTTAGCGGATTGAGCATCCGCTAACGTCCGCAAAGATCCGCATTTGCGGACGGAAGAAAACTCTATGTTTCTTCCGTCTGGCGGAACAGATCGGATGAATACGGACACACGGTCCGCATTCATCCGATTCCCCATAGGGGAGAGCGGAGGAAAGACAGGGCGGTCTCTGCACAGTGTGCGGGGACCGCCCTGTCCGCCGACAGCTCAGCGGGGATTTACGGATGACCTTCGCTGAGCCGACGGACACACACGGGGCGGATCAATACGGATCTGCTCCGTGTGAAAGGGCCCTTAAGGGGGAAGGACTGTGGCCAGTAAAATTTGAAAATGCCCAGGCATCCATGGGAGTGCACAATGTCTCAGGCTTGGTGGTCAATGGGATTTAAAAAATGTGGTCAGGAGGAGGATTAGTGCCCAATCATTTGCTTTAGTGGCAGCAACAGTGCACCATTGTTTGTGTCAGTGGGAGGAATGATGCCCCAATATTGGAGTCAGTGGGAGGAATGATGCCCAATTATTGGGGTCAGTGGGAGGAATGATGCCCAATTATTGGGGTCAGTGGGAGGAATGATGCCCAATTATTGGGGTCAGTGGGAGGAATGATGCCCCATTATTGGGGTCAGTGGGAGGAATGATGCCCCATTATTGGGGTCAGTGGGAGGAGTCATGCCCCATTATTGAGGTCAGTGGGAGGAGTCATGCCCCATTATTGGGAGGAATTATGCCCCATTATTGTGGTCAGTGGGAGAAATTATGCCCCATTATTGGGGTCAATTAAAGAAATGATGCCTCATCATTGCCATCAATAGAACGAATAATGCCTCAAGGGCCAGACAAAGGTAAGGAAAGGGCCACATTGGGCCCTCAGCCCGCAGTTTGTAGACCACTAGTCTACACAATGCATAAAAAGAACCGAGATATAATTTCCGCAAGATAAAACTTTATTAAACTGAATTAGTTAGGCCCCATCCACATTTGCAATTTAAGCCATCAGCAGATTCCTGCAGCAAGAATTTGTGGATTCCTTGGCAGGTGGTTATTATTACAGGAACTTACGGTATATAGCGCCATCAAATTATGAAGCGCTTTACCCATATTATATATTTATATATTATACGTTTTCATCAGTCCCTACCCTCAAGGAGCTTTAAATCTAAGGTCCCTAACTCACATTCATACACATACTAGGGCCAATTTGAACAGGAGCCAATTAATCTACCAGCATGTCTTTGGAGTATGAGAGGAAAACAGAGTACCCGGAGGAAGCCCACCCGGGCACAGGGAGAACATGCAAACTCCAGGCAGGTAGTTCTGTGGTTGGGATTCAAACCTACGTGGACAGCTGCAGTCGGGAAGCTTGTACAAAGCAATGACAGGCTGACAGAATCCATGGCTGTCCACTTGTGTGCGCACATCCAGCGGGTACCTGTGGCTAGGCACAGATGATCATCCCTGGACGCAGTCTGTCTGCCTCCATGGCCGATCATCTGATCACCTGTTCCGACAGGACAGTGGAAGAGAGATGGAACATTGATGAGGTTATCTCTGTGCTCACTCAGCCCTCTCTTTCTGTCAGCACGTTCGCTGCCCCTAATTTTCACCCACCTAGGGTGTCCACATTTCCAAACTACTATTCATGGACACCCCCCCCCCCACCCCCTGCCGGGTTTTTGTAAGCTGCGCTGCGGTAGCTTATTTTCGGGGCATTCGATCAGCTGCTCAGTCCTCCCTATGTTTTCTGCATTCTAGACTGCTCGCTGTGTTAGTTTCATTTCGGGACACTGTACTGTCCCAGAATGAAGGTGCCCGGGACAGACCTGCAAAATGCGGGACTGTCCCGGGCAATCTGGGACATGTGGTCACCCTAGACCAGTGGTTCTCAACCTCTCTAGTGCAGTGACCCCTTGATAAAATTTCCCAAATTGTGGGGACCCCTAACAGTAAAATTATTTTCATAGCGAGGGTTGTCAGCACCCAAGGCAAGACAAGTAATTTGCGCCCCTAAACCACAGACATTTAGCGCTCCCTGAGTCCCTTCCACTCGTACAGTATTAAAACCCCTTATGGCACATTTTAGGATGTATCACTCTCTTTGTTCTCCTTTCTTTCCCCTTTATCTCGCTCTATCTTAATTTTTTTTCCCCCATCCCTCTCTCTGGCCATTTTCCTTTTTCTATCTCTTATTCTTTCTCCCCCTTTTTCTTTGTCCCCCCCCCCTCTCTTGCTCTACCTTCCATGTATTCTCTATTTTTATTCCTTCTCTTACTCCTTGGTGGTGGGGGGGGGGGGGGAATGGGGTGAGTGGCAGTGCTGGCAGGGAGTTGGGATCAGCCAACTTGGGTGCTCTTAAACAAGATCATCTGCTAATCTGAGAACTGTAGTGGGGACTTTTAATGGCAACTATAATCGCAGGTAGTGTTACTCACTGTGTCTCCGACTTTGTGACACCTATGCGGAAATCAGGAGATGGGGTCTCCTCCAGCCCCTCCCACTTTACATACCTTACCAGTCAGTTGACCTCTAGTCTCTGCCCCCAGCCATGCCCTGAACTGAATGGGCGGCTGTAAAAAGGCTGAGTGGGCGGCCGCGGGCTCCAGGGACAGCCCTGCTGGGTGGCCACAGGCTCCAGGGACAGCACTGCTGGGTGGCCACAGGCTCCAGAGACAGCCCTGCAGGGTGGCCGCAAAAATGCTGGGGGAGCCAGGAACAGCCCAACATTTGGTGACCCCTGGCAAATCATCAACCGAGTGGGTCCCGACCCCCAGGTTGAGAACCACTGCCCTAGACCCACCCTCTCCTAATCTGAGTACATTAAATGTTAGAGGACTAAAGAAGGAAGGTCTCATCACCTGCATTATATAAAATATATTTAACTGTACTAATTAGTATTTTCAATGTCTGTTTGGAATTCATCTTAAATAAAATATCAGCTCCTCCCCTGCAGACTTTCCCCATGTCCTAAAGAAGGGGCCTGGATTCTCTCATGTTGTTGCCAGACACAAATTCCCACAAGGAAGGTTGCCTCCAATGCAAAGAATTGCTGTGTCAGAAAGTAAACACTTAAAGTGGTTGTAAACCCACTTTTTTTTTACTTCTGCCTACAGGTAAGCCTATAATAAGGCTTACCTGTAGGTATAAAGAATATCTCCTAAACCTGATTGCAGCGGCGCATGTGCAGGGGGGATCCTCGGCTGAAGGGCCGGCCCCGCCGACCCATGCCAGAAAGAAGTGACGTCTTAGCCACTCCAGCCAATCACAGCGCTGGAGCGGCGATACCCGGAAGACACGCTCGGCGTGGACCAGGTAAGTTCCCTATCTCGTTCCGAGGTAAGTATTTCATAATGAGCTAATATGCGGTGCATACTAGCTCATTATGGCTTTTGCCTTGTAGGTGTAAAAAAAAAAAAAAATGTATATGCGGGTTTACAACCGCTTTAAATTAACCACTTAAGCCCCGGACCAATATGCTGCCTAAAGACCCAAGGTGTTTTTACAGTTCGGGAATGCGTCGCTTTAACAGACAATTGCGCGGTCGTGCGACGTGGCTCCCAAACAAAATTGGCGTCCTTTTTCCCCCACAAATAGAGCTTTCTTTTGGTGGTTTTTGATCACCTCTGCGGTTTTTATTTTTTGCGCTATAAACAAAAATAAAGCGACAATTTTGAAAAAAATGCAATATTTTTTACTTTTTGCTATAATAAATATCCCCCAAAAACATATATAAAAAAAATGTTTCCCTCAGTTTAGGCCGATACGTATTCTTCTACCTATTTTTGGTAAAAAAAAAAAAAATCGCAATAAGCGTTTATCGATTGGTTTGCGCAAAATTTATAGCGTTTACAAAATAGGGGATAGTTTTATTGCATTTTTATTATTTTTTTTTTTTTACTACTAATGGCGGCGATCAGTGATTTTTTTCGTGACTGCGACATTTTGGCGGACACTTCAGACAATTTTGACACATTTTTGGGACCATTGTCATTTTCACATCAAAAAATGCATTTAAATTGCATTCTTTATTGTGAAAATGACAGTTGCAGTTTGGGAGTTAACCACAGGTGGCGCTGTAGGATTTAGTGTACACTTAGTGTGTGTTTACAACTGTAGGGGGGTGTGGCTGTAGGAATGACATCATCGATCGAGTCTCCCCTATAAAGGGGATCACTCGATCGATGCAGCGCCATAGTGAAGCACGGGGAAGCCGTGTTTACATACGGCTCTCCCCGTTCTTCAGCTCCGGGGAGCGATCGCGACGGAGCGGCTATAAACAAATAGCCGCGCCGTTGTCCCGGATCGCTCCCCGAGGGAACCCGACCGCCGCATGTAGCGGGGGGGGGGTCCCGATCGGACCCCCGACCCACGTCTAGGCAGGCACGTACAGGTACGTTGATGTGCCTGTCCGTGCCATTCTGCCGACGTATATCTACATGAGGCGGTCGGGAAGTGGTTAAATGGTCAGTGACATTAAACTTGGCGTTGAATAGAAGTGAAAGTGGGCTGGCAGAGAGGAAGACGCATTTCTGCTTTAGTATGAGAATTTTTAGTTGTATTAATATACACTATTTATGTGGCTTTAGTGCAAAGTTCACCTTTGTGGGTAGAATTTCACTTTTCATAATAAATAGAAGCCTTTTGTAGAGAAATTTCTGCCCTGGCCATCCCAATGTGCTTATCTCTGACTTAGCTTTAAAATTTCATCTGTTTGGAAAATGTTTTTGGCTTCCATTACTTCCTGTAGATTATGCGACATCCTGGAAGTTTTAAATCCCAGAATGCACTGGCTTGCTGCATCACAGAAGAGGGCATGATAGGGCGTGTTCACCACTCTGGAACGCACCTCTCTTATCGCAAACTGAATGGAGTGTTCAGATGGGTCCTCCTATTCCATAGTTTTGGTAAATCTAATGCCGCATACACACCATCACTTTATGTGATGAAAAAAAACGACACTTTCTGTGAAGTAAAAAATGACGTTTTTGAAACTTCAATTTTCAAAGACGAAGTTGCCTACACACCATCGTTTTTCTCACAATGTTCTTGCAAAGTGAGGTTACGTTCCACCACGTTTTACCATTGAAGCTTGCTTCATAAGTAGCTTCTGGGCATGCGTGGATGAAAAAAACGTCTTAGAAAACGACGTTTTTTGCTACACACGGTCAATTTCTGTGAAGTAAAAAGTGCACTTTTGAAAAACGACACATAAAATTGAAGCATGCTTCAATTTTTTTTGGTCGTTTTTTACAAGACATAAAACGACGTTTTCCCCCACACACAGTCAATTAAAGTGACGTTTTTAAAAACTTCATTTTTTTTCATCACATAAAGTGATGGTGTGTACGCGGCATAAGAGGACATTGTACCGGGATTGTACAGATCGCATAGTGTATAGCCATCTTTATACAAGTATATAGTAGGGAGTGGATGGAGACACTCAGCTCTCAGGTCCCATTCACATTTTTTTTTATTGGGGCGTGACAATCACCCCAAAGATCCAGAACTTCTTTTGGGGTGGTGCGTTTTTTTACCACGCTTTTTGATGCATTTGCATGAAATTTGTCACATGCCAAAAAAATGTCTGTTACCTGCGCTTTGGGTGCCATTAACATCTAACAGCAATGCAAGAGCGATGTGCGTCATTGCAGATCCTTGCAGTACATAGCAAACCCGGATCCTGGCTCAGGCCTAGGGCAGCACTTTGCAGGGGGCAGCACAGAAAGCGTCCCTTCCGTCTTGCACTACACTGTTAGTGTAACACAAGCTGCTTCTAATTTTGACTGTCCTATCATCCTGGACCACAAATCCTCCTCACTGTGCTATATATTGACTGCTGAGGCGCAATGAGCCCAGGTACCCCTTACTGCAATATCTATGTACATAAAAACCTTCACCCTATTAAATAAACACTCTTACAACCATTAGGTTGGAAAGGGCAAGGCCACAGCTTTATTAAAAGCAAACATAACATTTTGAACATTTCATAACCAGTGCCAGTTACAGTTGTACTGTGAGCACACATTTCCAAAAGGGGGGGAGGGACCTGTCCTTACCATAAATGCTGGACAGGCCGCCTACTTCCGGTGTCCATCAAGGGCATGGCCCATTACAGCCATTTTATGCTGGCAAGGTCAAGAAAACCGCAGCAAGCTGTGACATACCATAGCAAAAAGGAGCGGGAGGATGGGCAGCTCTTTCCAGCACGTTTCCGAAAAAACACAGAATTCCCTAGGGCGATCCCTTTTACCTGAGCTCAGGCCCATCCCATCCCCCAAATTAACCAATCCTTAAAGCGGGGGTTCACCCTGTTAAAAAAAAAAAAAGTTTTTTTTTATTAGACCATTACATTCGGCATCGTAGCGCGAGCTACGGTATGCCGGTCTTACATTTTTTATCCCCGTACTCACTGTGCTATCGATGATTGAAGAATCCGGGGAATGGGCATTCCTATGGTGAGAGAAGGTGATTGACGGCCGGCCCTGGCACGTCACGCTTCTCCGGAAATAGCCAAAATAGGCTTGGCTATTCACGGCGCCTGCGCATAGCCTGTGCGCAGGCGCCGTGAATAGCCGAGACCTACTCCGGCTGTCTTCGGGGAGCGTGACGTGCCAGAGCCGGCCGTCAATCATCCTCCCTCTCCATAGGCACGCCCATTCCCCGCGGGAGTTGGATTCTTCAATCATCGATAGCACAGTGAGTACGGGGATTAAAAATTTAAGACCGGCATACCGTAGCTCGCGCTACGATGCCGAATGTAATGGTCTAATGATGGAAAGGAGGGTGAACTACCGCTTTAAGTGACGACCACCTTGTCCAATACCTGGCCATGCCCCCATCAGTCAAGGCTCTCTTTCCCCAAGGGGCTCAAGAGGCCTTCATTTCTGCTGCACCATTGGCATGGTTATATCATCTTAGTCCTCTCCATAAAATTATCAGAAATTTGTGCTTAAAGTAAAACTATAGGCAACACTTTTTCTTTTCATTTTGGATAGAGTAAGGGAGGGTTATAGCCCCTGTCAGTTTATTTTTTACTATCTCTGACCCATTGCAGGGATTTCCCTTCACTTCCTGCCCCATTGCCAAACAGGAAGTGAGAGGAAATCTATGCAAATTAAGGGAATCCATTGCCCCCCCCCCCCCCCCAGGCCCTAAGAAATAGTGTCCCCACTTGAAAATGTCAGGTTGGGTCTTAAATAGAGTTGAGCAGACACCTGGATGTTCGGGTCCGAACCCGAACTTAAAAAAAAAAGTTTGGGTTCGGGAACCCGAACTCCGAACCCCATTGTAGTCAATGGGACACAGACTTTTAGAAAAAAAAATGCGCGGAGGTCTTTGAGTTAGAGGAGGTCTTACGTCACCGCGTTTTGGACAGTCAGAATTTGGTCTGACAGTGTGCATGCAAGACGGCTTGAATGGAATTCCGATGGAAAATTCCATTGGATTTTATCCCATCGGAAATTCCGATCGTGTGTACAGGGCATTACAGACAGCTAAAAATATTATCGGTGTCATGCCAATGACTCTGCCCAGTGGTGTTGGCCTAGGCTCTATGCAGGCACCATGAAATGTGAGTTCAACCAGTCACAACTCACGACGCCCTTAGGAAGCTTTGGATCAACCCTGGGTTTTCATGTAACCCCGATTGTGAATGACCGATAGAAAAAAATGCTGCATATTTCAAATAGGAATGGATTTTTTTTTTTGATTTTTTTTTACCATTGTTGAAAAATAACTAAACTATCACATTTTATTTGAATTGTAATACCATTGTTGAAAAATAACTGTATCATGTTTTATTTTGCCGTTTTAATAATGGTAAAGCAACAATACAGAAAATGTATACACAGTACTTGCAAAAATGACATGCAGAGGAGTTGAAGCCGGGATGAATCACCTATATCTCAAATATCAGATTGTTCTTACAAACGTGATGATGTAAAATGCGATTTAAAAGAATACCATTGTGAGCTCTCCGTGCAGAACTTCCCTCTACCCAACATCTGCTGTGCGGAGGAGGATTGTGCAAACATAATATAAAGAACAACTATTCAAAATCACTATCAAATTAACCCCAAGAAAACAAAACAAATGTATCCTGCTCCTTTAAAGCATGTTATATGACACAGTGCTTGTCCTGTGTCATTTGGCCCCCTGTAACACCTAAAAAACCTGGCTGATTCTGACAGTTTTTCCCCACCCCTCTGTAAACTGACCACGGTGTATCATGGCTGCTGAGACCAGACACCGTGGTCAGTTTACCTGCCTCCATCATCAGCAGCCTGCCATCTGCTCTCCTCTCTGCTCCTGTGTCCTCCTCCCCCCATCGTCTGTGTGATCCACGCCGAACGCCTGACGCCTGCAAAAAGGTCCCGGACCTTTTTTTCAGGCGTCTTTCGGCGTTCGGCTAGGAGATGTGAACCATCTCCATAGAGGGGGTCACAGGCTGCATTCACAATCGCTGCGTTTTGTCGCCGCGAATCGCGGTACAAAACGCTGCTATTTGCCTCCGCAATTCGCGGGACAAAAAGCCGCAATTCAGTACGCTATAGTGTGAATGCAGCCTAACTGACAATTGCATGGTCATGCAACGCTGTACACAAATAAAAGTTATTTCCTTTTTCCCCCACAAATAGAGCTCTTTTGGTGGTATTTGATCACCACGGGGTTCTTTATTTTTTCCTCTATAAAAAGAAAGACTGAAACTTTTGAAAAAAAATTAAAAATTGTACTTTCTACTTCAAAACATATCCAATAACAAATTGTAAACAATCTAATTTCTTCATACATTTAGACCAATATGCATAGCTCCCAACTGTCCCTGATATTGAGGGACTGTCCCTGATTTGGAAGAAAGTCCCTCTGTCCCTCTTTCCGCCTCATTTGTTCCTCATTTTGTTTTGATCTATATAGTGGTGTAGAAAATGCACTATTTAGCTTTCAAAAAGTGTTGTTCAATTCTAAACCTTTCATCGAATTTCCAAATTGCTGCATTGTAAATTTCAAAAGCCAATATAAAGGAATAGTGGTGGTAAAAAAAGCACTAGTAAGAACCGAGCGCTCTGTCCTGTATTCCTCCTCGTCGATCAGCACGTGCTGGCGGTCATCCATTGGCTGGCACCTGCTGATCAGCTTGTGCTGTGACTAATCATAGCACAGTCAGCGCACCCCCTACCCAGAAGAGCAGAATAACACACACACACACACACACACACACACACACACACACATATATATGTACACATAAATACATACATTTACACATAAACACGTGATTCTGCACAGCCGGCCCTCACTGTAGCAGTAAACCTACAGTGCGCAATCGGCAGGTGGATTTATAGTGGGTGTTCACTGCTTGACCCCAGTTGCATGTTATATGCGATTTCAGGTTACTGCAACAGCTAGTCTCCATCTACTGTTATCTACTGTAAATAAAGGTTTATACTTGGACATTCGTTTAATGAGGGGCCAAGATATTGTAACTAGGTCTGAAACTTAACTAAGGGATTAAACTGTGAGTACGGCGCAAAAAATAAAATAAAGGCATACTGTAGCTCGCGCTAGTATGCTGGATGGCATGGTAGAAAAAAACATTTTTATTTTTTTAGGGTGAACCCCCGCTGGCGCATACTTTTTCACACATTACTTTGGTTGGTTAATGTGTTTTATGTCACAGAGAGGGGAATCAAATGAGTGTGCATCTATTAAAAGCAGCAAATCCGCATTTATGTTTCAAATACATAGTTAAACATTTGAACAATCTCATAAAACAGACACTACACCGTGTTTACCCTCAAAAGCATATACACTGGGATTAGTAATTGGACAAATTGATTTGGTT
Organism: Rana temporaria; assembly: GCF_905171775.1. Lineage (NCBI taxonomy): Eukaryota > Metazoa > Chordata > Amphibia > Anura > Ranidae > Rana > Rana temporaria. The sequence continues at coordinate 423,141,577 of NC_053490.1, forward strand.
AACCGGAGTTGTATACAAGCTTCAGCGTGGCTCAAACATTCCATTCAATTTTGCGCTGTAAATCCTGCATTATGTACAGAACATTCCAGGACAGAATTGATTCAGCTATACAGCTGAGCAAATGCTACCAACATTTAACTCATTACTACAGTCTTGCCCTGGACACCTTTGCTTTCGTGTTGGAGAAAGTAATTGACTACAGAGAATAAATGGATGTTACAATCCAATCCAAATAACACAGCAGAGGATCTGAGCAATAAACACTACTAATCTGCCCTCGCCTTGGTATTTTTAGGCCCGGTTCACACTGATGCGAGTGCATAACAAAATGTGATGCGTCAAACATTCTAAATTCGCATGTCGTTGATTGTTTTCAATGACTATCGTTCACATACATTCGTTGCGATTTCTCTACGAATGTGATGCGATAAAAAAAAAGGGTCTTGTGCGAGTTTACAGCGCTGCAAATTTAGTCTCCATAGACATCAATGTAAATTGTTCTGGAATTGCATTGATGGTTCACATATGTGCGAATTCCACCACACTACTCTCCACAAACACCAGGAAGTTCACAGGAAGTTAACACCTTTTTTTTTTTTTTTTTACATTATGGATTCCATTGGCTAGAACATCAATTGCAGCTATGTCCAACTCCTGAAATTTGCGGTAAAATTGTGGTAAAATTGCACCTCACACAGGACAAAAAACGGAACAAATTCACAGCGCAGCAGTGTGAACAGAGCCTTAAAGGGGGTTGTAAAGGTAAATGTTTTATAGGATGCATTAAGGTGAAAAAACATCCGATGGTACCGCCCCCCGAACCCCCGTTTTACTTACCTGACCCCTCGAAAGTCCCGCACGTGATCCTCTTTGGTTCCCAGCCTGGCCGTTGATTGGCTAGGCTGGACGGATTGATAGCAGCGCAGCCATTGGCTGGCGCTGCTGTCAATCACAGCAGATTGACAGCTGGCGCCGGGGGCGGGGTCGAGTGATGCAGTCGGCGGCTATGCCCACCGCTGTATCACAGGAGCGCGCTCGCAAAAGCTTTCCACCATGCAAGCTCGCTCGCATGAAGGTGGAAAGCTTTTGCGAGGAGGAGCCGAGACAGCCGCCGAGGGACCCCAGAAGACAGGGTTAGGGGATACTCTGTGCAAAACGAGCTGCACAGTGGAGGCAAGTATAACATGTTTGTTATTTAAAAAAAAAAAAAAAAAAAGTTTGCCTTTAGTGACCCTTTAAACAGATTTGTGAAGATTAGAGCTGTTACTCAACTTGTTTTCAGTCGTGGCACCTTTAAAAGTTTGCAAAATCTCAAGGCACCCCAGTCTAAAATATAAAAAATTGAATTGTTACATATCAATAAGAAACCTTAGCCTGGGACGATGCACACAACCACCTCGATGAAATGAAAGATCAAAAGCCCTCCTATCCCAATGGAGACCACACTATACATAAGAGCCCCATCATATCAGAGGACCCAAATCACACAGTCCCTCCATCAAACAGCCTCCCTCTTCCCCCATAATCACACAGTCCCCTCTAGACATCAGTTTTGACTCCAGTAGGAAGTCTGGAGATGATGGACTTCCATCCTATCCTGAATGCTAAGGCAGACCTGCGTACCACCTGCCCAGGATCATGACGTCAGGCTGGCATCAACACCATTGCAATGGATGACGCTGTGCATCCTAGAGTGTCGCTGCTTGTTATGGTGTTGAAGGATGACCTGCCCGCACCACGGCAACTGATCCCACTTATCCAAGGCAAACTGGGTTCTGGGCTTGTGGCACCATGGAGTCCAAACACCCTGGTTGAGAAACATTGGATCAGAGCAAACAGGACTGTACACAACAACCAATCAGTTATGTGATTTAATCCTCCAACAGGAATCGGACATGTTGCAAATTTTTGTAAAAATGAATGATTTTCTAATCGGTGATGGGAGAATCGTGCGAGAAATGTAATAAAAAAAAAAAAAAAAAGATTGCGCATGTGCAAGAAAAGAAAATTCCCGGAGAGAAAAGAACGTTCCCAGACACAAAAATTCTTTTCTGTAGCAACATGAAGGCTTGGTCGGCCGAATTTCAAAAATGAATGGTGGCATCATCGGATCACAAAAAAAAAACTCAAGTCAGATGAAAGTAGGACCGATGACAGTCATACAACAGTCGTGTCGCACCAGTGTGAACCGGGCCTATTACCATAACAGAACGTCCTCGTCCAGCTAATGCACTTCCGAGGGCACCTATAAAGGGCAGTGTGTTGTCTGGCCATTCAAGAACCTGCTGGGACCAATCACAATTCAGCTTTAAACTCTGGGGCAGATTCACGTAAGTCCGCGCAATGATACGGCGGCGCAGCGTATCGTATTTACGCTACGCCGCCGTAACTTACAGGAGCAAGTGCTGTATTCACAAAGCACTTGCTCCGTAAGTTGCGGCGGCGTAGCGTAAAAGGGTCCGGCGTAAGCGCGCGTAATTCAATTGTGGAAGGGGGGCGTGTTTTATTTATATTTATGATGACCTGACGTGATTGACGTTTTGGTTTCGACGTGAACGTAAATTACGTCCAGCCCTATTCGCGAACGACTTACGCAAACAATGTAAACAATTCAAATTTCAAAGCGGGAACGACGTCCATACTTAACATTGGCTGCGCCTCTTAATAGCAGGAGCAACGTTACGCCGAAAAAGCCTTAATGCAAACGACGTAAAAAACGAACGCCAGGCGCACGTACGTTTGTGAATCAGCGTATTTAGTAAATTAGCATATTCTACGCAGACAACAACGGAAGCGCCCCTAGCGGCCAAAGTTATATTGCACACAATTCTACGCCACCGCAATCAAGTTACGTCGGTGGAGGAAGCCTATTTTTTCAGCGTAACTGCCTTTGAAAATCGGCGTAAAGCTACGCGGGCGCGGAATTCAAATTACGGCGGCGTATCTGGAGATACGCCGCCGCAAAAGGTATGTGAATCTACATGATGCTCGACTAAAGCATTGTACACACGGTACGATTGTTGGCCAACCGAGCTTCTGATTTTTGTCAAAAGGGCGTGTGCTAGGATCTTGTCTTGCATACTAACGTTACACAATGGTCGTGCCACAAACACAAACGTAATGACGTACTACAAGGAATTTCAGCTCTTAAGCGTCACCCTTTGGGCCCCTTCTGCTAATTTCGCGTTTGGTGAGCATTGACGGATTTGTGTACTGACCATACGCAAATCTGATGGCAAACCGCTGTCCGTCAAAAATTTACTAGCCAGTCATTCAACATTTATTGGCGGAAAGTTGGACAATAATTGTCAAAAGGAGCGTACTAACGGTAAGATTTTAGGTCAAGTCAATCCCCTGCCAACAATCGTACCGTGTGTACAAGGCTTTAGGCTTAGATCGTCCCATGTATGGCCATGTTGACATCCAGCATTTTATTAGTGTGAAACATTTGGTATTCACACCGTATGCCATGTCAGTGGAAGTGCTAAGTAATGGATTTGTGGTTTATGTAGAGAAGTTAAAATCCAATAGATACAACCGCTGCTGTGTAACGTCCACATTGTTTGCTAATCTGCCAGGACAAAACATTGTGACGGAGCAGCAGTAAAAAGTTGTCTGTGCCAGCAGGGGCTGGGTGGGATTTTGCCTCTTGCTCGGTCGTGTTTAGAATGCTTTATTGAAGCTTTTGTAGAAAAACAGGATTAGGAGTTCTGTCACAAGAGGGTACGCAATGCCTATTTGCTGCCAATTCAAATTTTATAATCACATTTTACCTGTCCTGCATAAAAAAGGAACCAATACTTTCAGGGCAGGAAAAGAGAATGTCAATACAATACAAGTAGGTCCAGTAAATGGAAACCTCCCGAACTACAAAAAGGTTGTAGGGGTCTATAAGCATCTAAAACCGGATTCTTCAGAAAATAAAATTGGAATGTCCAGTTCAAGGTATCATACATTGAAATTTCAGGCTGGGTTCACAGACACCCCTCCGACAGATGCGGCTCGCAGCAGGGGTCCGGTGCATGCCTGTTCTCTGTTCCCAGGACAAAATCGGGGCCAAATTTTTGCCTGAACTAGGCCCTGAAACAGAGCCAAAGACACACAGCGTTCCTGTGCAAGCCGCTCCGCAGCCGCAATGGAGATATGTGAACCGGCTCCATAGAGAGTCGAACATAATCTCCTGTCATGCAAATTGGATGTGGGGAAATCTGTGTCCAATTCGCATAGGTGTGAACCCATCCTCGGATAGGCCCTCTTCTAATGCTGGCTATAAAAGTCATTGTCCAGTTGTACAATGCTGTTTAACCTCCCTGGAGGTATGATTCTGTCTGGAATTACGTACCAAAAGCGGTACAATTATTTTGCAAGGAAATTGGCGTTTTATACTGTAGGCCAGTAATTTTTAGAAATAACTCACTTAAATCTGACCAAGCAAGAGTCTTGTAGGCATCCCGGGTATGAATTATTTTTTTTAAAACAAAATTATAAATTAAAATATAATAAATAATTATAAATAATTATAACAAATAATAATATAATTATAATAAAAATTATTCAATAATGTAATCAACTCAAAATCACTGAAATTTGCAGTTGCAGAATTGTCGCTGTCATTATTTTATTTTTTTTATGACGAATTTCCCCGCAAATCGCTATCGCACATTTCTGCAAGTGATTATAATTTATTATCGCTGTTTTCTAGCTGATCTAAAACCATTTTTGACATAAAGGGACACTTTTGGACAATCTACAGTTTTTAGGCAGAAATTACATTTTTTATTATATAAAAGAACATGTAGGGCACTGGGCAGACCACTAGGGACAAGGGGGGTGTGTATTTTTTACATACAGTACTGTAATCTATAAGATTACAGTATACTGTATGTAAAGTGTTTGTTTACTTTTTTGAATTTGGCGCCGTTCTCCGTCCCCGTGCGTCATAACGTCGCAGGGAACGGAGATCGGCGTCACACGGGGACTGTGAATCGAGCGAGGAGGACCCGCTCGCTCACACAGCGGGTGGCATCGCTGGATCCAGGGACAAGGTAAGTAAACCAAGCCTGTGGATCCAGCGAAAGGTAAGCCCGTCCAGCCCGAGCGTGACTCGGGTTTACCGATCCTAACATGAAAAACCAACCCCGAGTCACGCTCGGGTTTACCGTCAGGGGGGTTAATTAAAATGTGCATTTTACAAAAGATATAATTACATTCAATTTGCATTCAGGCAGACCCTGGATTGCTTCCGATAAACCTAAAGCTAGCCATTGATGGATTGAAATGCCACCACTTCAGCAGGGACCGACCGAACTTCAATCCATGTGTGGCTGCTCCTTCTTGACAGAAGTCGCTCAAACAGGTCATATTATATTGTACTGGTAGATCACAAGCTTATTGTACAGAAATTGTATGGTCAAATTGTAACATATGCAGCGACCCTTAAGATGGGCACACAGGCTTTGATTTTATTATCCAATAAAATCACAAATGTGATTTGATCAAAATAATCAACTTCACAATAACCATAGCTTCCCTTGATTTATACTCAATTTAAAATCGGATTAGATCAAACTGAAGTGGTCAGCCAGAGCGGAAAATTGTCAATCGTTTTGCACCAATTGGCAGCACTGAGATACTTTGTTCATATTTTGATTGAACAAATCATAAGATTACATGGCAGAAACAGATATACAATTGATAACTTACGATCATATATTGACTATTGGTTGCAATCCACTTCCCTGTGTGTGACATATCAATCAAATGGACCGTTGACTATATTTCGATTACTCCTATCGGAGGAGATGATCGAAAAGAAAAATCGATCATTGATCGAAGCATTTATGGCAACCATAAGGCATGGCAAAGATGGTCAGATTTCTCTCCAGGAATAAAAGCAATGAAACATCTGCCCAATATCAAGACCCACCATGTTCACACATGAAACGTGGGTATGGGGGTCTGGGTGTCCCAAACTTCACTAAATATTTTTTGCACAGATAACTGCAATAATCTCCATCTACACTGTGAATCATGCCCCTCTGTGGGTTGATTTGGAAGCATTTCTTTTCCCCAATTTCTCTTTGCTCTCTCCCATGGCTCTCTTCAAAATCCAGACCTACATGTATAAGCCCCTTGATGCGCCACACACTTAGGGCCAGATTTAGGTACAATTACGTTACTCCTCGGTGGCGTAACGTATCCCATTTACGTTACACCGCTGCAGGTTTACAGCGTAAGTGCCTGATTCACAAAGCTCTTGCCTGTAAACTTGCGGCGGTGTAACGTAAATCGGCTCGGCGCAAGCCCGCCTAATTCAAATGGGGCGGGCACCATTTAAATTAGGCGCGTTCCCGCGCCGAGCGTACTGCGCATGCTCCGTTGGGTAAATTACCCGACGTGCATTGCGCTAAATGATGTCGCAAGGACATCATTGGTATTGGCGTTAACGTAAATGGCGTCCAGCGCCATTCACGGACGACTTACGCAAACGACGTGAAATGTAAAATTTCAACGCGGGAACAACGGCCATACTTAACATTGCTTAGAACACCTAGGAGGTAGCCCTAATTTTACGACGCGTATCTTGACGGAAACAACATAAATTTAGATCAACGGGCATCGTGGACGTTCGTGAATCGCCATAACTAGTCATTTGCATATTCTACGCCGACCGCAATGGCCTCGCCACCTAGCGGCCGGCCTAGAATTGCATCCTAGGATCCGACGGTGTAAGTCAATTACACCTGTCGGATCTTAGGGCTATCTATGCGTAACTGATTCTATGAATCAGCCGCATAGTTAGGACGGGCGGATCACAGAGATACGACGGCGTATCAGGAGATACGCCGTCGTATCTCTTTTGTGAATCTGGCCCTTTGAGCCTGGGACTCTGTTAAAAAAAGAAGCAACTTAATTTCCATCACTTGCTGCTTCTTCCCCTTTTGGGCAACCCATCATTCCCTCCAGGATTAGAATACTCTACTGCATTTCACTGGTGGCTTTCCCACAACTTCAATTATGTCCACTCTTATTTCTGGTCCCTCTGTATACAACTGGGCAGAAAATCAGGGAGAAATACCCAGCACCACCCACTGAGCCCTTAAGGTTCCTACATATTAACCACTTGTTAAAACTACCAACAAAGAGCAAGTTTCAACTCAATTTTTCTTATGTGAACACATTTGTCACCACGCACCTCTTTCTCCCAAACTTATCTCTATTATCTATTCGCAGATGAATGATCCTAAAAACCCTGGTGGCCACGTCTAAATTCCTAGGTGGGAACATGACCTAAATGGCTTCAGAGATATAATGGATTGGATACAAATTTTGACCACTACTGTCTCTTGCTTTATTAACACTCAAAGTCTACAGGTGGTACATGGTCCCAACTCGCATAGCACACTTTTACTCAAATTCTTCTAGCACCTATTTTTGGTTGGGGCTGATCCCTCCCAGGCAATGTACTCCATACGTGTGGGTCGTTCTCTATGCTTTAGCCCTGGTTCACACTGGGCTGCGGGAGTGAAGCCGTGCGAGTTCAGCTGAACTCGCACAATTTCACTCCCGCCGGCAGTCCCGATTTCGGCCGCGATTTAAGAGACATCTGTGCAGGTTTCTGCACAGATGTCTATGTAAATCGCGCCCCAAAATCGCAAAAAGTAGTACAGGAACTACTTTTTGAAATCGGTGCAGTGCCGCAGATGCGGCGTCGCACCGATTAGGACAGTGTCATTGCCGACAATTGGCGGCAAATGCCGCCGATTTGAGATGCGATTTCACATGTGAAATCGCATCTCAAATCGAAGGAAATCGTACCCAGTGTGAACCTGGGCTTACAGATTTTGGACGAAAATCCTTAAAGAGGAGTTCCACCCAAATTTGGAACTTCCTCTTAACCCACTCCTCTCCCCCTTACATGCCACATTTGGCATGTAATTTTTTTTGGGGGGGAGTGGGGGCTTCAGCACGAGTGGGACTTCCTGTCCCACTTCCTCCTTCCTGTAGGCGACTAAGCTTAATCGCCTTCAGGAAGTGGCTGCTGTAGGCGATCGCCTAGGACACGTCACAGGTCCTAGGCGATCTCCTGGCCAATTACACGGCGCGGCGCCGGGCCGCTCGCGCATGCGCAGTGCCGCATGCGCAGTGGGTGCCCGGCCGTGAAGCCGAAAGCTGTCACGGCCGGGTGCCCACACTGAAGATGAAGACGCCGGCCGGGGAGGGGGGGAGAGGAGCGGAGCCCCGGCCGGCGCGTCGCTGGAGCGCTGGAGCAGGTAAGTGCCTGTTTATTAAAAGCCAGCAGCTACACTTTTTGTTGCTGCTGACTTTTAATAAACATACAAATGGCTGGAACTCCCCTTTAAATTATTACAAACCTCCTTGGTACGTCCTATTACATCTGATGACACCAGACCTCACAAAGTCCCAATTCAAACTGGCCACGTCTCACGTGCAGTGAAACAAAGGGCCAGATTCACGTAAAATCGCCCTATTACATTTACATTACACCGCCGCAAGTTTTCAGTGTAAGTGCTTGATTCACAAAGCACTTGCCTGTAAACTTGCGGCGGTGTAGCGTAAATCTGCTATATATATTTTTTTTTAGCAGACATCCTAGGGAATAAAATGGCAGTCATTGCAATACTTTTTGTCACACCGTATTTGCGCAGCGGTCTTACAAGCGCACTTTTTTTGGATAAAAATCACTGTTTTGAATTAAAAAATAAGACAACAATACATTTTGCCCAATTTTTTTATATATTGTGAAAGATAATGTTACGCCGAGTAAAATTATACCCAACATGTCACGCTTAAAAATTGCCCCCGCTCGTGGCATGGCGTCAAACTTTTACCCTTAAAAATCTCGATAGGCGACGTTTAAAAAATTCTACAGGTTGCATTTTTTGAGTTGCAGAGTAGGTCTAGGGCTAGAATTATTGCTCTCACTCTAACGATCGCGGCGATACCTCACTTGTGTGGTTTGAATACCGTTTTCATATGCGGGCGCTACTCGCGTATGCGTTTGCTTCTGCGCGCGAGCTCGTCGGGACGGGGCGCTTTAAAAACATTTTTTTTGGTTTTCTTATTTATTTTTATTTAGTTTTATAATTTTTTACACTGAAAAAAAAATAAAAATAAAAATTGATCACTTTTATTCCTATTACAAGGAATGTAAACATCCCTTGTAATAGAAAAAAGCATGACAGGTCCTCTTAAATATGAGATCTGGGGTCAAAAAGACCTCAGATCTCATAATTGGACTTAAATGCAAAAAAAAAAAAAACAAGTCATTTTTTCAAATGACAAAAAAAAAAAATGTTTCTTTAAGAGGCTGGGCGGGACTGACGTTTTGACGTCACTTCCGCCCAGCAGAGCTATGAGGACGGGTGAAGGAGATTTCTCCTTCAGTCCCATCCCCGCTCAGCTGCCGGACACATCCGATCCCCTCCGCCGCTACCGACGGCTCCGGTAAGCGGCGGAGGGCGCGGGAGAGCGGCGGGCGGGGGGGGCCCCTCTCCCGCCACCGATAACGGCGATCTCGCGGCGAATCCGCCGCGGAGACCGCCGTTATCGTGTACACCACCGCCCCCTGAAAAGATGAATATCTCGGTTGTGGCAGCAGCTGCTGCCGTTATCGAGATATTCAACTTTAAAAAGAGGACGTCTTTTTGACATGGGGCGGTGGTCAAGAGGTTAAATTAGGCGCGTTCCAGCGCCGAACGTACTGCGCATGCTCCGTCCCTAAAATTTCCCGACTTACGCAAACAACGTGAAATTTCAAATTTCAACGCGGGAACGACGGCCATACTTAACATTGGCTAGACCACCTAGAGGGAAGCTTTAGTTTTACGCGGCGTATCTCTACGGAAACTACGTAAATTTACAGCGACGGGCAAAGCGGATGTTCGTGAATCGGCGTAACTAGTCATTTGCATATTCTACGCCGACCGCAATGGAATCGCCACCTAGCGGCAGGCCTAGAATTGCAGCCTAAGATCCGACGGTGTAAGTCACTTACACCTGTCGGATCTTAGGGCTATCTATGCGTAACCTGATTCTATGAATTAGGCGCATAGATACGACAATCGTATCTCAGAGATACGACGGCATATCAGGAGATACGCCGTCGTATCTCTTTTGTGAATCTGGCCCAAAGTATTGAAAAAGCTTGGAAACAAATATTTGTTCCCATTACGGAAGTCCATCGCCGCATAAACGCTTTGTCAACGAAAAGCTTACTAGCATTCTCTTGGAAATACACAAGAAATTCCTGAAAATCTGGGCCACGTGGATACAATACGCTCATACCGCCATGTCCCCAGTAAGCTATGCACTGCTATAGCCACTTAAAGCCCTATGTCCCTGGCCAGGGGGTGTCCCGAACGTTCTCCTGCTCCTCTTTTTCCCTTTCTACTCTGATCTACTCTCCCCCCCTTTGTTTTCTCCCTTGGCCCCCCTCTTTACTTATAAGTCTCATTGCCATTTTCTAAACAGCGGACACGCTATTTACATTTATCCATTTTATAGCTAACCCACAATTTACTCCCCAACCAACTCAAGGTCGTTTAATACCATCCATATACACGCCGGTGAGGCCCACAGACCTTAACCACTTCCATACAGGGCACTTATACACCTTCCCGCCCAGACCAATTTTTAGCTTTCAGCGCTGTTGCACTTTGAATGACACTTGCGCGGTCGTGCTACACTGTACCCAAACTAAATTTTTATCATTTTGTACCCACAAATAGAGCTTTCTTTTGGTGGTATTTGATCACCTCTGGGATATTTATTTTCTGCAATTTTTTTTTAAAAATGACCGAAAATTTAGAAAAAATAAAAAAAAATTGGTTTCTGTTATAAAACGTTGTAAATAAGTATGTTTTCTCCTTCTCTGATGGGCACTAATGGTACTGCACTGACGGGCACTGATAAGGCGGCACTGATGGGCACCGATGAGGTGGCACTGATGTGGTGGCATTGATGGGCACTAATATGCAGCACTGATGGGCGTCACGGATGGGCACTGATAGGCGGCATGGATGGGCTTGGATAGGCGGCACGGATGGGCACGGATAGGCGGCACGGATGGGCGCGGATAGGCGGCACGGATGGGCGCGGATAGGCGGCACGGATGGGCACGGATAGGCAGCATAAATGGGCACTGATAGGCGGCACGGATGGGCATAGATGGGGCACTATTGTATGTGTTGTACTAATGGATGCCAAACAATGCCTGCCAATCAGTGATGCCCATTGTGGGCACTGATTGGCATCCATTGCGGCACTGATTGGCATCCATTTTTTGTGTCCTCATCCCTGGTGGTCTAGGGTGGCATACCTTTATTTTTTTAATCCCTGGTGGTCCAGTGGGCATCCCTGGATGTCCAGTGGGCATCCTCGGGGGGGGCTGTGCTGATAATCGATCAGCACAAACCCCCCCCTGACACAGGAGCAGCCGATCGGCTCTCCTCTACTCGCGTCTGACAGACGCGAGTGAGGAAAAGCCGATTACCGGCTTTTCCTGTTTACATCGTGATCAGCCGTGATTGGACACGGCTGATCACGTGGTAAAGAGTCTCCGTGAGAGACTCTTTACCTTGATCAGTGTTGCGGGGTGTCAGACTAACACCCTGCAACAACGATCGCCGCGATGCGCGCCCCCGGAGCGCGCAGCGGCTCAGAATCCTGAGGACGTCATATGACGTCCAGTCAGGATTCTACAACCACTTTGCCAACGTCAATTTGTCATTGGCGGGCGGCAAGTGGTTAATGTTGTATGGCTATAGCTATATTTCAGATTTAAATGGTAAGGAGATATGGAATTGTGTCACTACAAATACTTATTCATTTGTCTGTGTAAATTTCAGCTATTGAGCTTTGCAAGCGATCAGCTTGTTTCAACAACGCAGCAAACATCAACCTAGTAAATCTTTAATTAAAAAAAATATATATCTCTAAGCTGAAAAAGTTAATAAGAAATATTTTGATCCAAAAAAATATTTTGACATTTCCTTTAACAATATGGTCACTTTATGTTAAACCTTTCATAAACCTAAAGGGGCAGATTCACAAAAGAATTACGCCGGTGTATCTATTGATACGCCGCGTAATTTTAAATTTCCCGCGTTGTATCTTTGTTTTGTATCTACAATACAAGATACGACTGCATCTCGGATCGATCCGACAGGCGTACGTCTTAGTACACCGTCGGATCGTAGATGCATTTTTCCCCCGGCCGCTAGGTGGCGTTTCCGTAGAATTCCGCGTCGAGTATGCAAATTAGCTAGTTACGGTGATCCACGAACGTACGTCCGGCCGGCGCATTTTTTTACGTCGTTTGCGTTCGGCTTTTTCCGGCGTATAGTTACCCCTGCTATTATGAGGCGTACTTAATGTTAAGTATGGCCGTCGTTCCCGCGTCGAATTTTGAATTTTTTACGTCGTTTGTGTAAGTCGTTCGCGAATAGGCATTTGCGTAGAATGGCGTCACCGTCGTAGGCATTGGCTTGTTCCGGTTTTATTTCACTGGGATACCCCCACGGACGGCGCATGCGCCTTTAAAAAAAAAAACGTAGTTTACGTCGGGTCACAACGTATTTACATAAAACGCGCCCCCATCACATCCATTTGAATTCCGCACCCTTACACCGCCAAAGATACACTACGCCGCCGTAACTTACGGCGCAAATTCTTTGAGGATTCGGAAAAAAAAAGTTACGGCGGCCTAGTGTATCTTCGATATGCTACGAACGGCGGATATATGCGCCGATGTACGTGGATCTGCCCCAAAGTATGTAAACTGAGCATATGTACACAGGAAGAGGTTACAGTCAGTGAAATGAACAGGAGATCCAGAGGCATAGGCAGCTGAAATTATAAGCTTGGCCTGTCTTCCCGGCCCTTCTTTCCTATAAAATCAGTTAATATGATGAATATCCTCACTGACTACTTGGGATGCTTTAGTCATAAAGCGCTGTATATGTTACATTTTGTCCTCTAGCTCTATTATAATCCAATACACCCCAATCAAGTGCATAGAAAACTACAATAAATTTGAGCTCTACCCAGTGTTTGACTTGAAATCACATACAGGGCTAGATTCAGATAGGTTAGCGGATCTTTAGATCAGATTTACGTTATGCCGCCGCAATTTTTTGAAGTGCTTTATTCAGAAAGCACTTGCCTCTAAAGTTGCGGCGGCGTATCGTAAATCCCCCGGCGGAATTCAAATTCTGCGGCTAGGGGGCGTGTACTATTTAAATCAGGCGCGTCCCCACGCCGATCGAACAGCGCATGCGCCGTCCGCAAATTTTCCCAGCGTGCATTGCTCCAAATGACGTCGCAAGGACGTCATTGGTTTCGACGTTAAAGCGGTAGTTCACCCACAATCCCATGATGTTACCATCGAGACAGGCATTGTAGCGCGAGCTACAGTATGCCTGTCCCGATTTTTTTAACCCCGTACTCACCTCGTAGTCGTCCATCGTAGATTTCGGCTCCCGCGGGGAATGGGCGTGCCTATGGAGAGGGAGGATGATTGACGGCCGGCCCTGGCACGTCACTCTCCCCGAAGACAGCCGGAGTAGGTCTCGGCTCTTCACGGCGCGTGCGCACAGGCTATGCGCACGCGTCGTGAAGACCAAGCCTATTTCGGCTATTTCCGGAGAAGCGTGACGCGCCAGAGCCGGCCGTCAATCATCCTCCGTCTCCAGAGGCACGCCCATTCCCCGGTATCTTCGATGGACGACTACAAGGTGAGTATGGGGGGAAAAAATTCGGGACAGGCATACTGTAGCTCGCGCTACAATGCCTGATTTAAAGGTAAAAGAAAAATTTTTTTTTTTTTTCCCGTCGATAGGGTGAACCCCCGCTTTAACGTAAATTACGTCCGGCCGTATTCGGGAACGACTTACGCAAACAACGTAAAAAATTCAAAACTTAGCGCGAGAACGACGGCCATACTTAACATAGGTTACACCGCACTTACCCCTGCTATAGCAGGGGTAACTTTCCGCCGGAAAAAGCCGAACGCAAATGACGTAAAAAAAAAGCACCGGGCGGTCGTTCGTTTCTGAATCGGCGTAAATGCTCATTAGCATATTCGACGCGTAAAAGATATGGAAGCGCCACCTAGCGGCCGGCCTGGAATTGCAGCCTAAGATCCGACGGTGTAAGTCACTTACACCTGTCGGATCTTAAGCATATCTTTGCGTAACCTGATTCTATGAATCAGGCGCATAGATACGACGGCCGGACTCAGAGCTACGACGGCGTATCAGGAGATACGCCGTCGTATCTTCTTTCTGAATCCAGCCCACAGACTTCAGGTTTCCTACCCTCCCATGCTTCTATAGGCTAGTAGATTTTCAAACGTTCATAAAAAAAATTTGTACAAAAATTCTTTGTACATTTGATGGCTGAACGAATGTCATTTCAAAAGCACTTCAAAATGTAATTTATGGAATGTTCATTTCCCGAACTAAACCCATATTCACTTTAAAAAATCATTAGTTTGAAAAAAAAAATTCCCATCTGGCTCCTTCGACTTCTCATCATTGTGGTTGAAAACGAACATGGAATTGACCCAGCTAACACTTAGGAAACTGAATTAAAGCGGAGTTCCACCCACATTTTTAAGTCTTCGCCATTCAGCAGTAAAGTGTGCAGTGATTGCAACTTGGCATATCTTTTTTTTTTTCTTTTACAGAATCACTTACTGTATTAATTCCAGGGATATGCAAATAGCAGACCTCCAGCTGTTGCAGAACTTCAAGTCCCATGAGGCATAGCAAGACCCTGACAGCCACAAGCATGAAAAAGAAAAATGTGAATCTGCGCTACAGAATATTTAAAAATAATTAGGCTCTCAGGTGTTTGAAAAGTATATATTATAATGAGTATAAGGGGCTGCCCCTGCAAAAAAATCCCCAAAAATGGAGAAAAGTATGAAATAATATAAAAAGCAGGTGGTGGCGCCAACCTAAAGTGTAGATTAATGTCAAATAATAATAAATGTTGTATGGGTGATACAATGAGACCAAAAAAGGTCAAAAATTGCTGCGTGGTGATCCAAATAACAAACAGAAATTTTCAAAATACAAATAATAATAAAAACAAAAAGTGTTCCAGTGCTAAAATCTCATTCCATCTCTGCTTCATGCAAAAAGATTGAGTGAATCAATGAATATAGATATATATATGGTGCAGTGTGCTTTCAACAAACAGTATTCATACTGTGAGTAAAAAAGTCTTTACGCAAAAAGTTCCATGCATTAAATAAATAAATAAATAAATGAAGGTGCTGTGTGCTTCTTCCACGTGAAATCAACGTAGATATAAATCTTCTGTGCAAAAATCGTGCTCACTCCCTGTGGTCCCGCACTCACCAGATACTTGAACCCCTGCAGGGGTAACAGGCGTTCACAGTATAATATACTGACAAATCCCTGGATCTTCCCAGAATCTAAAAAACTCCACCGCTCAGAAGAGGAGACAAATAGATTGCCCAATAGCGTGATACCGTTTTTAAAGTGATGAACAATTTCTTTATTCACATTTAACAGGGTACTCACATTTTAGTAGAAAGGTTAATACACATAAAACATAAAACGTGCTGTAGCTTAGAATAGCGTCTGCTCTACCGGTTTCGTCGATCTGACGTCATCTGGATGAGGCTCCAGATGAGGCGCTCCAGATGACGTCAGATCGACGAAACCGGTAGAGCAGACGCTATTCTAAGCTACAGCACGTTTTATGTTTTATGTGTATTAACCTTTCTACTAAAATGTGAGTACCCTGTTAAATGTGAATAAAGAAATTGTTCATCACTTTAAAAACGGTATCACGCTATTGGGCAATCTATTTGTCTCCTCTTCTGAGCGGTGGAGTTTTTTAGATTCTGGGAAGATCCAGGGATTTGTCAGTATATTATACTGTGAACGCCTGTTACCCCTGCAGGGGTTCAAGTATCTGGTGAGTGCGGGACCACAGGGAGTGAGCACGATTTTTGCACAGAAGATTTATATCTACGTTGATTTCACGTGGAAGAAGCACACAGCACCTTCATTTATTTATTTATTTATTTAATGCATGGAACTTTTTGCGTAAAGACTTTTTTACTCACAGTATGAATACTGTTTGTTGAAAGCACACTGCACCATATATATCTATATTCATTGATTCACTCAATCTTTTTGCATGAAGCAGAGATGGAATGAGATTTTAGCACTGGAACACTTTTTGTTTTTATTATTATTTGTATTTTGAAAATTTCTGTTTGTTATTTGGATCACCACGCAGCAATTTTTGACCTTTTTTGGTCTCATTGTATCACCCATACAACATTTATTATTATTTGACATTAATCTACACTTTAGGTTGGCGCCACCACCTGCTTTTTATATTATTTCAGCCACAAGCATGACACCCAGAGGCAGAGGCAGGACTTGTAGTTTTGCAACAGCTGGAGGTCCGCTTATTGCATATCCCTGCTGTATTCTATTGTTACTTTCTCCCTCAAAGCCATGGGCTTGCGCATCATTTCCGGCTTTGCAATGTCTCCTGGGATGTGCGTGTCATCAATCCCAGGAGACAACAGTTTTCTGTAAATAGCTTATCTTCGTAGCGAAAAACAACAGAGCAGGCACTTACTCCGTCACCCCCCAGTGTTATAGCAACAAGATAATCTTCCTGCGCTACGCCGCGTGTATACTGCGCACGAGCGAGTTCTGGAGGTGCATGCTGGCTAGCCAGCATCACCCATATCCCAGAAGAGAATGCTAGTGGGATTCACATGCCCACAGTAACGATGGAAGTGCTCTGCAGAGCCGAAATCAAAAGTAAGTACCGTATTTATCGGCGTATAACCGACACCCCAATTTTCGGGAAGTTTCAGGGAAAAAAAAACGTAAAAAAAAAAAAAAAACACTTTGAAACAAAATAATGGTCAGTGCCCATCTGCAGCCTCAATGCAGCCTATTTGCCCATCTGCAGCCCGTCTCTCATCGATGCAGCCTGATGCCCATTTGCAGACTCACCATCTCTCGTGCAGTGCAGCTGTCATCTCGTAAAGCCGTCACTCGGCTCTCAGCCGCGTCACCAGTCACAAACACAGTCCCGCCTCCGCCATCGGCATTGGACCAGCTCCTGTGATTGACAGAACCCCGGTCCAATGCCAGTGGCAGAGGTGGGACTGTGTGTGTGAAGTCAGAGCCGAGTAAACAGGAGATGACGGCTCTGTGAATTCCGGCGGCGCTCGGCAGCGCTCGTTCCCCTCCGAGTCCAAGGTACACTATCGGCGTATAACACGCACTCGTGATTTCCCCCCTATTTTCAGGGGGACAAGGTGCGTGTTATACGCTGATAAATACGGTAATTTAAAAATCTGTGAATTGAGCAGTGAATTGTTAAAATTACACGCATTAAAGTAATTAGAAAAGTGTAGCAGAATGAATTACCTAAAAAAAAAAAAAAACTCTGCTTTAACTTTCCTAATATGAAAAATTTCAAGCCAGACTCTACTAGTGTATAGTCAACTTTATGCAGTGATTGGCTGCATTACACAGGAGTAAACTTAAGCTCCCTGGGGGCGTGCTTTGCTAAATTATAAGGGGGGGAGGGCGACAAACCTGTAGATTTATTACACACAGTCTAAAACAAAGTCTAAAACTTGTGGTTAATTAGAAGTTACTTTCCTGTGTGCTATTCCTGACCACACAGCAGACATCACATGAAATGTTATATATATATGTATATGTATATGTATATGTATATATATATATATATATATAATGTGTGTGTGTGCTGCGTTTCTAACAAGTAACCTTGTATATAAAGTGATGTGTCTGTTCAACGAGAAAATGCTAAACAAACAGGTGCAAGCGGGAAAAATGTTGTTGCCGCAAATGTTCCTTGACAGAAAATAATGAGTTCAGTATTTGCCTAGAATGTTAAAGTGTGCGAGTGTCTTACAAAATGTAAAATTAGAATTATAATTTTAACATAGTGTGCGAATGCAGATATCTTTCTCCTACGACAAATTTAAAGTGACCTGTACCCAAAAAAAAAAAAAAAATGCACCAACACCACACCTCCCTATTGAAATGCATTGAAAATATGGCAAAAACGCATCAAAAAACACACCTATGTTGTGCTTAAATGCAGTTTTTGAGTCACATGACCTATGAAAAATGCACCTTAGACGAGGCAAAAAAGACATTTACGCGTTCATACATACTAGTGTAAATGCAGGCTTAAAGTGGTTGTAAAGTCAGAAGGTTTTTTGTCTTAATGGATTCTAAATTCACCCTAAATGGTGCCAAATGCGGTGGCAGTGGTGGTGGGGGGGGTTGGGGGTAGAGGCAGACAAGCAGAGATTCCCCTTTTGGGTGGAGCTCCGCTTAAGAGCCGGTTCACACTGGGGCGACCTGGGATCCGACTTCAAGTCGCGCGGTCGAGAAAATGAATGGAAGTGAATGGGAGCCGTCTTAATGCACACTACTGAAGTCGCTCCGACTTCAGAAAAGGTTCCTGTACTACTTCAATCCGACATCTAGGCGACTTGTACCCATTGATTTCAATGGAAGTCGCCTCAGAAGTCGGATCCCTGTCTTAACTGAAGCAACAATACAGGAAGAGAACATACATTTCTCAGGCAAACCCCTCCCTCCCACAGAGCTGATTGTTGTTTGATTGGCCACTGGAAAGCCTCCTGTCCTGGAGGCGACTTGAAGTTGCCTTGTAAGTTGCCTGATGATTCATACTCAAGTCGTGTCTAAGTTGCCTCCCAAAGTCGTGCTGGAAGTCGTGTCTAATAGCTAGATTCAGAGAGACTTAGGCTGGCGTATCCGTAGATACGCCAGCCTAAGTCAGAATTTGCATCTGCGCTAATTTAAGCGTATTCTGGTAACCAGATACGCTTAAAATTAGGCTCAGATACGAGCGGCGTAAGTGTCTTACACCCTCGTATCCGAAAGTGTAATTTTTAGGCTGACCGCAAGGTGGCGCTTCCATTGCGGTCGGCGTAGAATATGTAAATCACTAGATACGCCTATTCACGAACGTACGCCCGGTCGATGCTGTACAGATACGCTGTTTACGTAATGCATTATCAGGCCTAAAGTTATTCCATCAAATAGCTGGAATAGTAATGTTAAGTATGGCCGTCGTTCCCGCGTCGAAATTCGAAAATTTTACGTCGTTTGCGCAAGTCGTCCGTGAATAGGGATTTACGTCATTTACATCCACGTCGAAACCAATAGGCCCGTGCGGCGTACGTTGCCGCAATGCACACTGGGATATGTAGGCGTTCCAAAAAAACGTCAATCAGGTCAGGTCAACCAAAATTAACATAAAGCACGCCCCCTCAGCCTATTTTAAATTAGGCGCCCTTACGCCCGCCCGCTTTAGGCTACGCCGCCGTAACTTAGCAGGCAAGTACATTGTGAATCATGTACTTGCCTCGCTAACTTGCGGCGGCGTAGCCTAAATGCCATAAGCTACGCCGCCGCAAGTATGCGCTCACCATCCTGAATCTAGCTATAAGTTTCCTCCCAAAGTCATGCTATGCTAGAAGTCGTGTTGCCCCTGTGTGAATGGGCTCTTAAGTATGCCGTGTGAATGAAAAAATCTTAAAATGTTACAAGTTTTTATTTTCAGCATATCTAATTTCCTTTACTTTGCTTTTTATAAATTGACCTCTGAATTTCAGTTAATTAAACTGGTGTCATCCAGAGAAACAAATCTGTCTCCAAACAGACAAACTCCCTTGAGACTCATAAGAGAACTTTGGTCATAATTACAGATTGAGACGATCACTCTTCATATTCCTTGTACTTATAGATATAAGATCTTTTAATTTTGAAAATCTGTGCTATGGTGACGAAGGGAGGGGTCTTCAATGTCTAGGTGGATGTACACATGTGATGAACTTGGCGTTATTCATATAACAAGACCAGCAGTTCTTATTTGTGATGTGATGTCTAAACTTTTTTGTATTTAGATCATGGGTGCTCAACCTGTGGCCCTCCAGCTATTGTGGAACTACAAGTCCTATCATGCCCCCTGCCTTTGGGAGTCATGCTTGTATTGCCTCATGAGACTTGTAGTTCTGCAACAGCTGGCGGGCCTCAGGTTGAGCACCCATGACTTAGATCAGTGGTCTCCAAACTGTGGCCCTGGGGCTGGACGTGGTGTGATGGACTTGAAACTAAAATGAAAATTTTATATTATGATTAGAACCATTAAAATGATTCTCGGTTTATATTTTCATATTTCTTTTTATATATGCATATGTATGTATGGGAATGAACAATACTGCTTATTTTCCTTGATAAGATTTATCAGATATTGCTTTAAAGTTATGAACCCAGCATTGAAAATATGAAGAAGCAGATATTACCTTGTAAAAGTTACCATTTGAAATGGAGTAACAAAAGGACATGTTATTAAGAACAGAGGTCATCCCCCCACTCTCCACTCTAAGCTCTCACTCCAAAGCCACCCCTCCCTTCTAGATTCCTCAGTTGTGACAGGAAAAGCCTTCCCATCCCCCTTCTACACACCCAGAAGGAATTTGTGTCTCGTGACGTCGGAAGGAACTTTAAACTTTGTAACAAGAACTGATTTGTGCTATATGGAGAGGCCCTTATATGAACTGGCCAATGACAGCCTCACAAGGGGGTGGGTGAAATGGGTGTGTATGTTTTGTGATATTCTGTGGTTTAAATAAAGAACCAGCAGGTTTTGCTCTTCCTGTTTGGGATCGAAGCCGAGAGGTGAGCATCATGTGGTCTGTTTTTTGATTGCATTTGTTTCACCCATAGAGATTTGAATCAGACGGCAGTATGGGTAACCCTGAGTTTATCATGAAATTGATTAATGAGTCCATGTCAGTGGCCCTTTTTTTGCCTCTATCCGGCCATTGGGGCACTATTAGATTAACAACTGACACTCATGATGGAGCACCATTCCTCCCAATGACACCAATGATGGGGCATCATTCCTCCCACTGACACCAATGATGGGACACCATTCCTCCCACTGACACCAATGATGGGGCATCTGAAGCTAGGGCATTTTCTACTCCCACTGGCCCTCCTAAACTCTGAAGGACAGTAAGCTGACCCTTTGTTTAGAAAGTTTGGAGACCCCTGATTTAAATGAGACCCCTGGTTTGTGTATTTCTTTACATGGTTAGACAGAATCAACCAGTCCATAGCACTGATGCCTCTTGTAAATTGTGCATATCAGCTCATTCATGACATAGATCATGGGGTGCAAAGCTCAAGACTAGGGAAGAGTTTGCAGATCAAGGTACTGAAGTAATTGTTAATGGGAAGAATCTAGAGTGGGAAAAATGCACGTTGTATTCCAGCAAGCGTCTTACTTGAAATAATGTCAATGGGCCAGATACTCAAAGAGATACGCCGGTGTATCTCTGAGTTAGGCCGGTCGTATCTATGCGACTGATTCATAGAATCAGTCGCATAGATATGCCTAAGACCCGACAGGTGTAACTGTGTTACACCGTCGGATCTTAACTGCAATTTAAAAATGGCCGCTGGGGGCGTTCTCGCTGATTTACGCAGAGAATATGTAAATCAGCGAGATACGCCAATTCACGAATGTACGCGGGCCCGACGCAGTGTTTTTACGACGTTTACGTAAGGGTTTTCAAGGCGCATAGTTACCCCTGCTTCTATGAGGCGCAGCCAATGTTAAGTATGGCCGTCGTTCCCGCAACGAAATTTGAATTATTTTACGTCATTTGCGTAAGTCGTTCGCGAATACGGATGGACGTCATTTACGTAAGCGTCGAAACCAATGACGTTGTTGCGACGTCATTTGGAGCAATGCACGCTGGGAAAATTTCCGGACGGCGCATGCGCTACTCGATCGGTGCGGGGACGCGCCTGATTTGAATAGCACACTCCCCCTAGCCGCGGAATTTGAATTCCGCCGGAGGAATTACGATCCGCCGCCGCAAGTTTGGAGGTAAGTGTTTTGTGAATAACCCACTTGCCTCTAAAACTTGCGGCGGCGGATCTTAAATCAGATAGATTACGCGGATCTAAAGATCCGCTGATCTATCTGAATCTGGCCCAATGTTTGCAAAATATAAAAATTCACTAAAGATCTGCCTTATTTTTTATGAACATACTAAAGACAGAAAGGTGTTCTGCCTACATTTGAGCCATGAATTCATTTATTCATTTGTAAGGATAGTAAACTTAACAGACAAAAGGTCATTAAATAATGATGTTCATTATATTGGGGTTAAAGAAATGTGAGTGTTAGAAGATAATACATTATCAAAGGCCTCAAAATGTCAAGTCGTTCGCTACCAGCCAGCCCTAAAGGGGTTGTAAAGGTTTTTTTTTTATTTTCTAAATAGGTTTAGAGCCGGTGTCTTGTCAATCTGGTTCCCCTATCGAGATGGTTCCCTGCCTGACTGCGCAGGCGCGGATGAAGCCCACGGAAATCGCCGAACCTCGGGCGGCATCCAGGCTCATTCCTTAACATCCCCGTGGATTGGAGGATGTCAAATAAAGAGCCAGGAGGCAGAGCGAGCGCAGCGAGCCATGCGAGGACGTGAGGCCGACTGGCCACTTACCTCAAATTTCTACGTCACCCTGGAGGTTCAGCGATTTCCATCGGCAAGGATTGCGCCTGTGCAGTCAAGACAGGAACCATATCGATAGGAAGAACCATATCGCCAGATCACCGGTTCACACTGGGGCAGCGCGACTTGCCGAGCGACTCGGCAAGGCGATCTGCCATCAAATTCAGAGGCGACTTGCAAAATGACTTCTGTATTGAAGTCAATGCAAGTCGTCCTGAAGTCATCCCAAAGTCGTACAAGAAACTTTTTCTAAGTCGGAGCCACTTTAATTTGCCTGACAAGTTGCCCCTGTGTGAACCGGCTCTTAAGCTAGTGAACTGTTGGTTCACTAACCTTTTCCTTCGATTTCCCTTCTAAGGCCCCGTACACACGGTCTGACAAAACCGATGAGAATGGGCCGAGGTTCAGTTTCATCGGTCCAAACCGACCATGTGTATAGCCCATCGGTCTGTTTTCCTTCGGTCCCAAATTTTAAAGCATGCTTCCAAACCGAACCGATGGACCGCTGCCCGATCGGTCCAAACCGATGGTTAGTACAGAAAAGCATTGGTTCAAAACCCGCGCATGCTCAGAATCAAGTCGACACATGCTTGGAAGCATTGAACTTCGTTTTATTCAGCACGACGTGTGTTTGACGTCACCGCGTTCTGACCCGATCGGTTTTTGGAACGATGGTGTGTACGCATATCAGGCCGTCAGGCCACTTCAGCGGTGAACCGATGAAAACGGTCCGTCGGACCATTCTCATTGGTTTGGAACGACCGTGTGTACAAGGCCTAAATGTTTTTTTTTTCCTTTGTTTTCTTTGTCTGAATTTCTCACTTCCTGTTCCTCCTCAGTAAGCTGTTCTGGCTGACTAACCCCCAGCCAGAACGGCTCGGATGATGGGGGCAAGCTTACTGAGGAGAAACAGGAAGTGAGTAAAAAAGACAAAGAAAAAAAAAAATTTAGAAGGGAAATCGAAGTCAATGGACTTGAATTAGATCTTCTAGTTATACTACCCTGCCTTCCTATTAAAAGTTCCCATCCAAACTGCTCTCCCTCTGAGGCTGCCTGTGAATGTGTACAGTATACAAACATGGACAATCATTGCAATCGTTTAGCATAGTGCCTACACGTGAGTGACATTAGCCACGAGAAAAACCTTACCATCAATATGTTACTTCTGACCAAACGGCAGTAAATAAGACTGGCTGCTCTACTAAGTGGCTTTTATAGCTTTAGAATAGCTCATAATAATGGATAGTCGCAGATGTCTTGAAGATCATAACAAACGTGTCCCCAGGGCACCCTATAGGCTCACTATGCAAGCCGCTTAGGGCCCCGCAAAGTTGCGGAGGGCCCCCCAAATTACTAGAGGCCCCGCCTGGTGAGAAGTAATTTTTGGACCCTCATTCTGCTTCTCAACTCGCTGGCCGCATGGGAGAAGAGGTAAGAAGTACCCCCCCGCTTCTCACTTTAACCACTTCATTACTGGGCACTTAAACCCCCTTCGTGTCCAGACCAGCTTTCAGCGCTGACGCATTTTGAATGACAATTGCGCGGTCATACAACACTGTCCCCAAATTATATTTTTATCATTTTTTTCCCCACACATAGAGCTTTCTTTTGGTGGTATTTGATCATCTCTGCGATTTTTTTTTTTTGTGCTATAAACAGAAAAAGACAGAAAATTTTGAAAAAAAAAAAAACAATATTTTTTACTTTTTGTTATAATAATATCCCATTTAAAAAAAAAAATAAAAAAATTTCCTCAGTTTAGGCTGATACGTATTCCTCTACATATTTTTGTTAAAAAAAAAAAAAAAAAAAAAAAAAAAAAAAATCGCAATAAGCGTTTATTGATTGGTTTGCGCAAAAGTTATAGCGCCTACAAAATAGGGGATAGATTTAGGATTTATTTTTTATTTTTAATTTTTTACTAATAATGGACGCGATCTGCGATTTTTTTGTCAGGCCTGCGATATTGCGGCGGACATATTGGACACAATTTTGGGACCATTCATATTTATACAGCGATCAGTGCTATAAAAATGCACCAATTACTGTATAAATGTGACTGGTAGGGAAGGGGTTAACACTAGGGGGTGGGGAAGGGGTTAAATGTATTCCCTGGGTGTGTTCTAACTGTGTGGGGGGAGGGGGGTGACTGGGGGGAGGTGACCGATGCTGTGTCCCTATGTACAAGGGACACAGATCGGTCTCCTCTCCTCTGACAGCACGTGGAGCTCTGTGTTACCGTCGATAGCGTGTACCCGGCGGACATCGCGGCCGCCAGGTACACGCATCGGCTTCCCAGCGATGCGCTGGGACAGTGTTTACCCGCTGCGCGCCCCCCAGCGGCGCGCACGGGTAATGTAAACAATAGGACGTCTAAAGACGTCCACTCGGCACTTCAGGTCCGCGCTACAGACGTCTTTTGACGATAGCGCGGATCTGTAGTGGTTAATGTAAGATGTAATTTCCAACAGCAGAACACCCCCCCCCCCCTGCTTCTCAACTTTAATCTTCAATGTGACATGTCACTGTCGGTAGTGCCAAAACCCCCCCGCGCGCTTCTCAACTTTAATGTGACATGTAATTTTGCTTAGGGCCATACGGAGGTCAGGATCGGCACTGCGTGTCCCTGGAGTATACCTATGTTATCTTCTATCCCCATCTAATTTATGTAACAAAGAAGTAGTAATTTGGGCTATTTCGTATTGTTTTCAAACAAATTATACACTGGAATCCACCTTTACTACCTAGTGGTCCAGGACCAACTCTTCACAGCAAAGTATATAGCCAATAATCTTGGACTTGTCTACAAAGGCTGCGGAGGATGCAATTGCTCTGAATGCGGCTTTGAAATTGCGCAACTTCACTTAAAATTGCACAATTACAAAGCTGCATGTCAGTGCTACTTCAGGTGCGACTTGGCTGACATTTTTTGAGACTTTATGCACAGATGTCTATGCAAGTCGCACTTGAAATCGCCAAAAGTAGTGCAGGAGCTACTTTTTTACATCGGTGCGGCACAGCAAAGTCCATCTATTTTCTGCTCTGTTGCTTGATCTTGAAGTAGCTGTATAAGGATTTAAAGCGGGAGTTCACCCAATGATGTTTATTTTTTCTCTTTTCCCCTTAGATGGATGCTCGTTTTGTCTAGGGGAATCGGCTAGTTGTTTTAAAATATGAGCTGTACTTACCGTTTTCGAGATGCATCTTCTCCGCCGCTTCCGGGTATGGGTCTTCGGGAGCGGGCGTTCCTTCTTGATTGACAGTCTTCCGAGAGGCTTCCGACGGTCGCATCCATCGCGTCACTAGTAGCCGAAAGAAGCCGAACGTCGGTGTGGCTCTATACTGCGCCTGCGCACCGACGTTCGGCTTCTTTTGGAAAATCGTGACGCGATGGATGCGACCGTCGGAAGCCTCTCGGAAGACTGTCAATCAAAATAGGAACGCCCAGTCCCGCAGCCCATCCCCGGAAGCGGCGGAGAAGATGCATCTCGTAAACCGTAAGTACAGCTCATATTTTAAAACAACTAGCCGATTCCCCTAGACAAAACGAGCAGGAATCTAGGGGGAAAAAGTTTTATGTACGGGTGAACCCCCGCTTTAAGATAGAACATTTGACCCGATTTCTACTAAAAATGTCATACCTCGAGGTATAAACCTGTGCTTCTTAAGCCTCGTACACACGATCGGATTTTCCGACAGAAATTGTGTGATGGCAGGCTGTTGTCTGAAAATCCAAACGTTTGTATGCTCCATCGGACAATTGTTGTCGGAATTTCCGCCAACAAATGTGGGATAGCATGCTTTAAAATTTTCCGACAACAAATGTGTGTGTCGTAATATCGTAATATCAGAACGTGTGTACAGAAGTCTGTCGGAAAAAAATCCAAAGTACAAACACGTATGCTCAGAAGCAATGCTAACCATAACACAACATTAGCAGAAGTTTCCCAAAGGGTGGCACTAAAGAGCTGAAAAAACACATTGGGCCAGATTCAGAAAGAATCGCCTATCTTTAGGCAGGCGTAGCGTATCTCAGATACACTACGCCGCCGTAACTTAGAGCGGCAGGTCCCGTATTCAGAAAGAACTTGCGCTCTAAGTAACGGCGGCGTAGTGTAAATGGGCCGGCGTAAGCCTGCCTTATTCAAACTAGGCTGGTAGTGGGCGTGTTGTATGTAAATGAATCGTGACCCCACGTAAATGACGCGCTTAACGAACGACGTATTCTCAGTATCACGTCAAATTTTCTCCGTAAATTACGCCCGCTCAATGCTTAGTCGATGTGAACGTAACCTAGGCCCAGCCCCATTCATGGACGACTTACGCAAACGACGTAAAACGTGTAAAATTCAATGCTGTTTCAACGTCCATACTTAACATTGGCTGCGCCTCATATAGCAGGGGTAACTTTACGCCGATCAGACGCCGGGCGCAACTATGTTCGTGAATCGGCGTCTCTTACTTATTTGCATATTTTTTTATGGGAACGCCGAATGCGTCCAGCGTAACTATGCGCCGGCGTACGCAAGTTATGTCGGGTGGCTGAAGCCATGTTTTCAGGCGTATCTAGCTTTGTGAATCGGCGTAAAGATGCAACGGCGCACATTTGAAACTACGGCGGCGTATCTGGAGATACGCCGCATAGTTTTGTGTTTGTTGGCCAATTCTTTGTCTTTTGTATGCAATACAAGTTCCTGGCCAACGCCCTTCTGCCAAAATTCCGAGGCTTTGTCCATGGAAAATCCAATCGTGTGTCCGAGGCTTTAGCTACATCTCCAACATCTATAGCACAATACAATTCCTCTAGATCAATATAGTGGGTTTAATCAGTACTTGAATTTGATAAAGGCATGAAGAGTATTAAAACCAAGAGAAACAAATCTAATCATATACACTGCTCAAAAAAAAAAGGAACACTTTGAAAACATATCAGCTCTCAACGGGCAAAAATCTCATGCTGGATATCTATACTGATAGGGACTGGGTAATGTGTTAGGAATGAAAGGATGGCACATCAGTTGATGGAAATTAAAATTATCCACCTACAGAGGGCTGTATTCAAAGACACCCCAAAAATCTAAGTGAAAATAGTATGCAGCAAGCTATTCCATTTTGCTGAAATTCCATGGCAACAACTCATACTGGCCCCCAAGTGCTTGTATGCATGCCTGACAACATCAGGGCATGCTCCTAAGGAGACGACGGGTGGTGTCCTGGGGTATTTTCTCCACGATCTGGACCAGAGTATCAATGAGCTTCTGAACAGACTGAGGCGCAATCTGGCGGCACCAGATGGACCGAAACATAATGTCCCAGAGGTGTTCTTTTGGATTTTGGATAGGTGAGCGTGGGGGCCATTGAATGGTGTCAATTTCTTCATCCTCCAGGAACTGGCTGCATTGTTGTGCACCAGGAGGAACCCAGGACCCACTGCACCAGCGTAGGGTCCGACAATGGGTCCAAGGATTTCATCCCGATACCTAATGGCAGTCAGGGTGCCATTGTGTAGCCTGTAGAGGTCTGTGTGTCCCTCCATGGATATGCCTCCCCAGACCATCACTGACCCACCATCAAACTGGTCATGCTGAACGATGTTACAGGCAGCATAAAGTTCTCCGTGGCTTCTCCAGACCCTTTCACGTCTGTCACATATGCTCAGGGTGAACCTGCTCTCATCTCAAAGCATGGGGCACCAGTGGCGGACCTGCCAATTCTGGTGTTCAATGGAAAATGCCAATCAAGCTCCACAGTGTCCAGCAGTGAGCACAGAGCACACTAGAGGATGTTGGGACCTCAGGCCACCCCCATGAAGTCTGTTTCTGATTGTTTGTTCAGAGACATTCACACCAGTGACCTGCTGGAGGTCATTTTGTAGGGCTCTGGTAGTGCTCATCCTGTTCCTCCTTGCACAAAGGAGCAGATATCCGTCCTGCTGATGGGTTAAGGACCTTTTACGGCTCTGTCCAGCTCTCCTAAAGCAACTACCTGTCTCCTGGAATCTCCTCCATGCTCTTGAGCTGGGAGACATGGCAAACCTTCTGGCATTGACACGTATTGAGGAGTTGGAAGTTGGACTGCCTGTGCAACCTTTATAGGGTACAAGTATCGCCTTGTGCTACCAGTAGTGACACTGACCCTAGCCAAATGCAAAACTAGTGAAAAACAGTCAGAAAAGATGAGTAGGGAAATAACATGTCAGACACCTCCACCTGAAAAAACATTCCTGTTTTGGAGGTTGTCTCATTGTTGCCCATCTAGTGCACCTGTTGTTAATTTCAATTAACAGCAAAGCAGCTGAAACTGATTAACAACCCCCTCTGTATACACCCCTCCCCCTCCGCTACTTAACTGACCAGATCAATATCACAGGAGTTCTGATTCAAAAGTGTTCATTTAATTTTTTTTGAGCAGTGTATATAATAAGATGCACCAAAATGCAAATACAAATGTGTCTTTTGGCTCTGATCATTCAGCATGTTGAAGTATTTTAAATGCATTTTATCATACATAGAGAGTGAAATGATACCAGTTGTACAATTCTTTCATTTGGCAGTTTGCCCACAGTACTCTAAGATTATAAAATAAATAATGAAAATAGTTTATTAGCAACGAATCTGAACCTTCATGCTAGAGCTACAAGGACAATTTTAGTAGTTCAGTTGCACTACTAAGATGATTAAATAATCATTTAGGAGTGAATTTATAAAGTAGCAAAAGTGAGATTCGGCAAACATTCACTTCTTTATAAATGCCCCTAAGGGCTCTTTCACATGGGCGGCCCGTTCAGGTCCGCCTGCCAGTTTTTTAGTTGGACCTGAACGGGCGCTCCGTGCTCCTCTTTGGAGCCACGGATGTTAGCGGTGACATGCCCGCTGACATCCGACCCGCCAAAGTGAGACGGAGAAAAAACCTACTTTTGCATCCGTGGCATGGCGGATCGGATCGGGTGAACACGGACAGACGGTCCGTGTTCATCCGATCCCCCCATAAGGGAGAGTGGAGAAAAGACAGGGCGGTCCCTGCACAGTGTGCGGGGACCGCCCTGTCATCCGCCGGCTTAGCGGGCATCAACGGAGAGATCCCCGCTGAGCAAGCGGAGGTTCACGGGGCGGATCATTACTGATCCGCCCTGTGTGAAAGGGGCCTAATAGTAGTGATAGAGTGCTAAACAAATTAACCCCTTCTCTTCCAGCGTTGGCATTCCCTTAACTGGGCTATTATGCCCAGGGGAAGGGGGTATAAAGGTCTGACAAATCACATGACCACTGTGAGCCACTCCAGTCATCTTCCAATCATTACTAGAGACGGGAAGTCTTTCACAGCTCGGACATTGAGCTAGGAGCACACTCTCCGCATAGAAACCTCTGCGCACAAGTAGTTGCACCTCTTTCTCAAACACAGACTCTCCCCTGATGCCCATTCTTGGGAATCCGCAATTTCTCCCAGGCCTGAGACAGTCAATTCTCTACCCTGTGACAGAATAATTGTTTTAGGGCATCACACTTTCTACGGTCAGAAGGCTGGTCTTCAATCTCGGCATTAATGGAACCCTCATGTCCCTTCCGTCTGCCATTTTGGAATGCTCAACAGCTTCACAACTTCCTTCACTCTCTAAAGACCCCAGAAAGATTTGGTCAACAACTCTCCACATTTGAAGAGTACTACTCAGACAATGGGAGTTTGATGCAGGTACTCTCGAAAATGTATGGTCTACTGATGGCCCCCAGCCCCCCCCCCCCCCCAGAACAACTGCACCTACAGTACCTTGGATAGAGAAATGGGAGAAAGATGAACCGTAAATTTATGATAAATCAAAGACAAAATATGATTAGGTTCTCATTGAAGTCATCCATCTGCACCAAAATCCAAGAAACCAATTACAAAATACTGACAATATGGTACCACACCTCGCAGATGCTACATAAATGTTATCCCAAAGTGCCCGATTGTTGCTGGAGACGCCAGGAGGAAGGAGGTACGATGCTACACATTTTTTTTGTCCGGTCAGGAGAAATCAATTCTACGACATTTGATCAATCAACGCCGCAAAGGCATGTATCCCCCTTAAGTGGAAAGACGCATCACCCACAACAGTCGGCTGCTGGCTCCATAAAGTGGAAGAGATCAGTAAAATGGAAGATCTCACACTTTCGGCACAAAATAAACATGATAAATTGTGGAGATTATGGAATATATTTACCCTCACTGAAGAAGATCTAAACATACTCAGATCATGATCGTTGAGCATTTGTATCCTGTCTAGCCACCCAAAGACTGGGCACCCCCCCCCCCCCTCACTCTTTCTTTTTCACTAGCCGCTATAAAGGTGGTTATCATTTACTCTTCTCTCTTAATGGGAGATTTTGAAAATGGAAAATGAAATGGGCAGTCCCAGAAACAGTTTCTATGGAGTTGTCATTTGGTTGCCACACTACGGTAATTATATCCATACAGATTGTATACTGGGTATGATATGCATGATCTAACTTAACATCAGGTTTTTTTTTATATTTTTTTTATTCCTGGTCTATTATTTCGGTGTATCTGTTGTGTTGCTAACTACAAGTTGTTAATGTGATAACCTGTAATCGCCTTTTGAGATTTAAATATAAAATATTTGAAAAAAAAAAGAAAAATAAATCTCTGCTACCCATGGAGGCATATGTGCGCCATGCGGGCGTTATAGTCCACCCCGTTTACTGCTGCACATGAGTGTTAAGTGGGCAACAACAGGTTAAACAAATAGCTATCAATGTTAGCTACACAAACAGCACGCAGTATCAATCGCACATAATGGGAACAATAGAACTATATATTACTTACGTAATTTAAAAACACAAGACGTAGCTATTTGCTCCGCCCTATTCTTAAAGCGGGGGGTTCACCCAAAAAAAAAAAAATTTATTTTACACACATTAGATCCAGCATAGTAAGGGCATTTACATTCGGCGTATTTTTTATTTTTTTGCTCTGTACATACCTTTATAATCTGTTTTTCTCCAGGGCTTCCGGGTTCCGATGACTGCAGGACTGGGCGTTCCTATCCTTTCGTTGGATGATTGACGGCTTGTGAAACAGGTGACCTGTCGCACAACGCGCGTCACCAGATGTCGGGAAATAGCCGAGCTGCAAGTCGGGACTATACGGCGCCTGCGCAGTCAGCTCTACACGGCGGGCACAGGCGCCGTATAGTGTTGACTCTTAGCTCGGGTATTTCCGGAAATCTGGTGACACGCGTTGTGCGACAGGTCACCTGTTTCACAAGCCGTTAATCATCCAACGAAAGGATGGGAACGTCCAGTCCCGCAAGCATCGGAAGCCTGAGGCAGGGATAGGAACGCCCAGTCCCGGAGTCATCAGAACGCAGAAGTCCTGGACCAAATCAGAATATAAAAGGTAAGTACGGAGAAAAAAAAAAAAAAAAAAACTTGCCAAAAGTATATGCCCTTACTATGCTGCCTCTAGTGTTAAAAAATCGTTTTTAGGGTGAACCTCCACTTTAAGGCTCTGTTCACACTAGTACAACGTGACATCTGACTTTGGACACAAAGTCGCATGACAAGTTGCAGCCCACTGATTTTAATGGCACCCGTCGCAGCGACTTTGAAAAGGTTCCTGCACTACTTTGATCCGACTTTCTTGCAGCTTGAGTGCCAGAGAGTATAAGGCTGGGTTCACACTAGAACACGCAGCAGCTGACAGCACGAGTTCGGTGCGTCCCTGTTCACTGCTTCAGGTCTGATTTCAGCCTGAATTTTGGAAACAATGTCATACCAGCCCAACAGAAAAACTTTCTTGTTCATGAAAGGGAAAACCATGTATTTTAAAGCACATTTGAAGAGTGTATTATATATAGATAAGACAGATATGAAATCACATAGGGCTATATATATATATATATATATATATATATATATATATATATATATATATATATATATATATATATATATATATACACAGTGAGGAAAATAAGTATTTGAACACCCTGCTATTTTGCAAGTTCTCCCACTTGGAAATCATGGAGGGGTCTGAAATTGTCATCGTAGGTGCATGTCCACTGTGAGAGACATAATCCAAAAAAAAAAAATCCAGAAATCACAATTTATGATTTTTTAACTATTTATTTGTATGATACAGCTGCAAATAAGTATTTGAACACCTGTCTATCAGCTAGAATTCTGACCCTCAAAGACCTGTTAGTCTGCCTTTAAAATGTCCACCTCCACTCCATTTATTATCCTAAATTAGATGCACCTGTTTGAGGTCATTAGCTGCATAAAGACACCTGTCCACCCCATACAATCAGTAAGAATCCAACTACTAACATGGCCAAGACCAAAGAGCTGTCCAAAGACACTAGAGACAAAATTGTACACCTCCACAAGGCTGGAAAGGGCTACGGGGAAATTGCCAAGCAGCTTGGTGAAAAAAGGTCCACTGTTGGAGCAATCATTAGAAAATGGAAGAAGCTAAACATGACTGTCAATCTCCCTCGGACTGGGGCTCCATGCAAAATCTCACCTCGTGGGGTCTCAATGATCCTAAGAAAGGTGAGAAATCAGCCCAGGACTACACGGGAGGAGCTGGTCAATGACCTGAAAAGAGCTGGGACCACCGTTTCCAAGGTTACTGTTGGTAATACACTAGGACGTCATGGTTTGAAATCATGCATGGCACGGAAGGTTCCCCTGCTTAAACCAGCACATGTCAAGGCCCGTCTTAAGTTTGCCAATGACCATTTGGATGACCCAGAGGAGTCATGGGAGAAAGTCATGTGGTCAGATGAGACCAAAATAGAACTTTTTGGTCATAATTCCACTAACCGTGTTTGGAGGAAGAAGAATGATGAGTACCATCCCAAGAACACCATCCCTACTGTGAAGCATGGGGGTGGTAGCATCATGCTTTGGGGGTGTTTTTCTGCACATGGGACAGGGCGACTGCACTGTATTAAGGAGAGGATGACCGGGGCCATGTATTGCGAGATTTTGGGCAACAACCTCCTTCCCTGAGTTAGAGCTTTGAAGATGGGTCGAGGCTGGGTCTTCCAACATGACAGTGACCCAAAGCACACAGCCAGGATAACCAAGGAGTGGCTCTGTAAGAAGCATATCAAGGTTCTGGCGTGGCCTAGCCAGTCTCCAGACCTAAACCCAATAGAGAATCTTTGGAGGGAGCTCAAACTCTGTGTTTCTCAGCGACAGCCCAGAAACCTGACTGATCTAGAGAAGATCTGTGTGGAGGAGTGGGCCAAAATCCCTCCTCCAGTGTGTGCAAACCTGGTGAAAAACTACAAGAAACGTTTGACCTCTGTAATTGCAAACAAAGGCTACTGTACCAAATATTAACATTGTTTTTCTCAGGTGTTCAAATACTTATTTGCAGCTGTATCATACAAATAAATAGTTAAAAAATCATACATTGTGATTTCTGGATTTTTTTTTTTTGATTAGGTCTCTCACAGTGGACATGCACCTACGATAACAATTTCAGACCCCTCCATGATTTCCAAGTGGGAGAACTTGCAAAATAGCAGGGTGTTCAAATACTTATTTTCCTCACTATATATATATATATAAAACTCAACGTGTGTGTGTGTGTGTATATATATGTATGTATGTATGTATGTTCCAGCATCACGTCCAAACGGCTAAAGATATTAACATGAAACTTGGCACACATGTTACTTATATGTCAGCAACAAACATAGGATAGGTGGTTTAACCCTTACCCACCCCCATTTGCCATGGTCGGGGTTTTCCTTTAAAGTCCCATTCAACTCTATGGGAAATACATGTTACTTCATAACTTCCAAACGGCTGTACATATTTC
The DNA here is from genome assembly GCF_905171775.1 of Rana temporaria. NCBI lineage: Eukaryota > Metazoa > Chordata > Amphibia > Anura > Ranidae > Rana > Rana temporaria. The sequence continues at coordinate 423,176,036 of NC_053490.1, forward strand.
GATAACACTTGGTCACATGTTACTTATATGTCCACTTAAACTATAGGATAGTTAATTTATCCCTTAAAGCGGTGGTTCACCCTCAGTGACATGATTTTACCATCGAGACAGGCATTGTAGCGCGAGCTACAGTATGCCTGTCCCGATTTTTTTAACCCCGGACTCACAGTGTAATCGTACATTATAGATTTCGGCTCCCGCGGGGAATGGGCGTGCCTATGGAGAGGGAGGATGATTGACGGCCGGCCCTGGCACGTCACTCTCCCCGAAGACAGCCGGAGTAGGTCTCGGCTCTTCACAGCGCCTGCGCACAGGCTATGCGCAGGCGCCGTGAAGAGCCAAGCCTATTTCGGCTATTTCCGGAGAAGCGTGACGCGCCAGAGCCGGCCGTCAATCATCCTCCGTCTCCATAGGCACGCCCATTCCCCGAGGGGAGTCGGTATCTTCGATGTACAAGTAAACGGTGAGTACGGGGGAAAAAAAATCGGGACAGGCATACTGTAGCTCGCGCTACAATGCCTGATTTTATGGTAGAACAAAACTTTTTTTTTTTGGGGTTTATAGGGTGAACCCCCGCTTTAACTACCCCCATTTGTGAGGGTCGGGGTTTTTGTTTAAAGTCCCATGCAAATCAATGGGAAATGTATGTTCCCACATAACTTCTGTACACCTGGAGATATTTCAATAATACCTGGTACACATATTACTTATATGCCAAATAAAAATATATGACAGTTAAATTAACCCTTACCTACACCCTTATATAAAAGATGGGTATATTTATATTACTATGATTTTCCTCCCCAAAAGGTTAAGATAGGAAGACCGGATATATATATATATATATATATATATATATATATATATATATATATATATATATATATATATATGCAAAATCCAGTTAAAAGTGGTCAATCATCAAGGGGGACACCGGGAACTTGAAACGTGGGGGGACGGGAACGACTCTGTTGACCAGAGACTACCTTCTGCAAAAAGAATACACCAAGGTAAAGGGGGGGTGGGGTTTCTGATATAAGGGGGAAACCTTTATATCAGTGCCCCCTTACATTATCTTATTCACTCCCCCCTTACATCAGTGACCCCCCCCCCCTCAGACTGGCCTGGCAATGCTGTCACTGACCTCCTCTCAAGTGCACCATGCAGGGATCAGTCAGTCAGCTCCAGCTCGGTGGCTCTGGTTTTATTCTTTAGGGCTCTTTCACACGGAGCGGACCGTTTCTGGGTCCGCTCCGTGTGTCTCCGTCGGCTCAGCGGGGATCCCCGCTGAGCTGTCGGCGGATAGGGCGGTCCCCGCACACAGTGCAGAGACCGCCCTGTCTCAGCTCCGCTCTGCCCTATGGGGAACCGGATGCAGACGGACCGTCTGTCCGTCTGCATCCGTTCCGTTCCGCCGGACGGAAGAAAAATAGGGTTTTCTTCCGTCCGAAAACCGGATCCCGACGGACGCGGACGTTAGCAGATGCTCCATCCGCTAACGGACGCGATCCCATAGGGATGTATTACAAGTCCGTTAACGGACTTGTAATAACGGACAGGCGGAGCGGACGTCTGAAAGGGGCCTAAGTCTTCTCTCCACAGTCCACATAAGTCTGACTTCTCCCATGACCCCCATCCCGGCGGTGCTCCCACTCTTGACTCCTCTCCAGACTCCCTTAGAGACTGCAGACATGATACAGGAGATGGTCAGAGGTTGCGGACATGATACAAGAGATGGTTAGAGACTGAGGACATCATACAAAAGACAGGCAGAGACTGCAGACATCATACAGGAGATCAATGCAGCCTCACCAGTGCCCATCAAATGCATCCTTACCGTGCCCGTAAATGCAGCCTCACTGTAACGCTGCTCCGGCGCTGTGACTGGCCGAAGCGATGATGTCACTCCAGCACATGGGTGCTGGAGCTGCTAGTGACGGCACGATCGCGTTTACTAACGGCACGCTTAGTGCGCCTGCGCAGTTGTCTATGGCACGCATGCCCCGTAGACATCAGTGCCCCTTTTTTGGAAAATATCTCCTTAACCGTGTAGGTTAAGGAGATATTTCTTGGACCTACAGGTAAGCCTTAATCTAGGCTTACCTGGAGGTTAAAGTGGTCTGCAAGGCTGGATTCACACCTATGCAGTTTTAGTGCATTTTGCAGACTTGCAATACAGTCCATTCTATATGGTTTCCTATGGAACACAATCTGTAGTGCAAATCTGCAAAATGCAAAAAAGCACCAAAAATGCCTAGGTGTGAATCCAGCCTTATGCCGCATACTCACGACCATTTTTAACCACTTCCATACTGGGCACTTACGCCCCTTCCTGCCCAAGCCAATTTTCAGCTTTCAGCACTGTCGCACTTTGAATGACAATTGCGCGGTCGTGCTACACTGTACCCAAACAATTTTTTTATCATTTTGTTCCCACAAATAGAGATTTCTTTTGGTGGTATTTGATCACCTCTGCGGTTTTTATTTTTTGCGCTATAAACAAAAGAAGAGTGACAATTTAAAAAAAAAACACTATTTTTTACTTTTTTATTTAATAAATATCACAATTTAAAAAAAAAAAAAACGTTTTTTTTCCTCAGTTTAGGCCGATATGTATTCTTCTACATATTTTTGGTAAAAAAAAATCGCAATGATCATATATTGATTGGTTTGCGCACAAGTTATAGCGTTTACAAAATAGCTGATAGATTTATGGCATTTTTATTTTATTAATTTTTTTACTAGTATTGGCGGCGATTTGCGATTTTTTTACTGTCACCGTGTCATTGCGGCGAACACATCGGACACTTTTGACACGTTTTTGGCGCCATTCACATTTATACAGCGATTAATGCGATAAATATGCACTAATTACTGTATAAATGTGACTGGCATTCAAGGGGTTAACACTAGGGGGTGAGGGAGGGGTTAATATGTATCCCTAAATTGTGTTCTAACTGTGGGGAAAGGGGGGTGACTGGGGGAGGTGACCGATGCTGTGTCCCTATGTACAAGGGGCACAGATCGGTCTCCTCTCTCCCCTGACAGGACGTGGAGCTCTGTGTTTACACACAGAGCTCCACGTCTTGTCCCTGTAGCCGCCGATTCCGAGTGCCTGGCGGACATCGCGACCGCCAGGCACGCGCATCGGCATCTCGGGGACGCGCCGGGCGCGCGGCCGCCGGCGCGCTCGCGCGCCCCCCAGTGGCCGCAAGAATACAGGACGCCAAATGACGTCCTGTTGAATTTTCAGAGTAACCGTGGAGCCGTCATTTGACGATGGCCCGGTACTCTAGTGGTTAATGGTCTAAAAAAAATAATTTTTTTTCAACCCGATTATTGTTAAGCCTGCCTTGCCTACACATGATCGTGAAAAAAAAAATGCTCTAGCAAAGTGCGGTGACGTACAATACGTACGACGGAACTATAAAGCGAAGTTCCATTCGGATTGCGCCACCCTTTCGGCTGCTTTTGACGATTTCGTGTTCGTAAAAGTTTGGTGAGAGACAATTTGCGCTTTTCAGTCTGTTACAGCGTGATGAAGAATGTGCTATCTCCATTACGAACGCTAGTTTTATCAGAACAAGCACTCTTGTCTCATAACTTGCTTCTGAGCTATTTTCACGTTGTTAAAGCCTACACACGACCATTTTTTACGACGTTAAAAACGACGCGAAAAAAGAGCATGTTCTAAATTTTTAATGCCCATTTTCAACATCGCGAAAAATGCTCTGGAGCCCACACACGATCGTTTTTAATGACATAAAAAATGTATTTTTCACATCGCGAAAAAACGGTCGTGTGTACGCGGCATAAGGGTTTACAACCACTTTAAAGTGGTTCCAAAAGCAGAATTTTTTTTTTTATCTTAATGCATTCTCTGGCCCCCCTAAGGCCTGATTCACACCTATGCATTTTTAGTGCTTTTTGCAGATTTGCACAACAGTCCATTCAACATGGTTTCCTATGGAACAAGTTCTGTAGTGCAAATCTTCAAAATACAAAAAGCACTAAGGCCTAGATTCAGGTACGGCCGATCTACGTTGCGTGGGCGTAGTGTACCGTATTTACGCTACGCCGCAACTTAGAGAGGCAAGTGCTGTATTCACAAAGCACTTGCCTCCTAAGTTACGGCGGCGTAGCGTAAATGGGCCGGCGTAAGCGCGCGTAATTCAAAGTAGGCTGTAGGGGGCGTGTTGTATTTAAATGAGGCTTGACCCCATGTAGATGCATGGCCGAACGAACGGCGCATGCGCGCCCATGCTCAGTATCACGTCGTATTTACGCCCAAAGATACGTCGGCTCAATGCCTGTGACGTGAACGTAATTTACGCACAGCCCTATTCGCGTACAACTTACGCAAACGACGTAAAAATATAGGCTCTTTCCCGACATCCATACCTTGCATGGGATGCGCCACCTAGGGAGCAACTTTAGGTTTACGCCGGCGTATCTCTAACGTAAACAGCGTAACTAATTGCGACGGGCGCACGTACGTTCGTGAATCGGCGTATCTAGTCATTTACATATTCTACGCCGAACTCAACGGAAGCGCCACCTAGCGGCCAGCATAAATATTGCACCCTAAGATACAACGGCGTAGGAGACTTACGCCGCTCGTATCTTAGCCTAATTTTAGGACGGCGTAGATTCAGAGTTACGTTGGCGTATCTACTGATACGCCGGCATAAAGCTACCTGAATCTGGCTATAACAATGCATAGGTGTGAAACAGGCCAAATACTTACCTTAGTTCATCTCGATCCAGCATTGTTGCACAAGAGCATCGGCTGTCTGGGACTCTCCCTCCTGATTGGTTGAGACACAGCAGGGGTCACCATTGGCTCATGCTGCTGTCAATCAAAGTCAGTGAGCCAATGAGAGGAGAGAGGGCATTGGCCGAGCCGTAGCTCTGTGTCTGAATGGACACACAGAGCAGCAGCTCCATGCGGGTGCTCTCATAGCAAGCTGCTTACTGTGGGGGCACTCAGCAGGAGAGAGGGGCCAGTAGCACAGACAAGGAACCCGAGAAGAAGAGGATCGGGGCTGCTGGATCTGGGCTGCTCTGTGCAAAACCACTGCACAGAGCAGGCAAGTATAACATGTTTGTTATTTTTGAAACAAGAAGAAAATCAAGACTTTAATATCACTGTACACCGGTGCGAAGAATGCATTAAATGCACAGGTGTTCCGTGCATCCATGTGCCGGCAGTCGCATTCATGCCAATTAGGACACAACAGCTGCACAGACACAGGCGCTGCTCCCAATTTGACATCCATGAGGGTGCGTGCCCCTGAACTGACATTGTCTGCGTTTAAGAACATGCCCACACCTGCACCCACATGGATGTCAAAGTGGGAGCAGCGGATTTGTCTGTGCAGCCGCTGCGTCCCAATTACCACAAATGGAACTGCTTACACACAGATGCTTAAGTACGCTCGTGGAAATGAGGCCTTTCCACCTTTGTAAAAATGTAATCAGTTTCAATGTGTTTGATGTTCTCTGACAAATGATTTGCAAATGCTTTTCTTCAGTGCTCAGTATGCCGTTATTATGCATAACAGTCATCCGTTTTATCAGTGGCATGTGATATACTACAGTTATTAGATAACGGCTCTTACTGAAACAAGTAATGCCTGTCAATAAGAGCCGGTTCACACAGGGGCAACTCGTGAGGCGATTTAGTCGCCTGACAAGTCGCGCTCCGCTCTGTACTATGAAACCGTTCTTATAGGAGCGACTCAAGTCGCTCAGACTTAGAAAAAGGTTCCTGTACTACTTTGGGACGACTTCAGGGCGACTTGCATTGACTTCAATACAGAAGTCATTTTGCAAGTCGCCTCTGAAGTCGTGGGCAGATCGCCTTGCCGAGTCGCTCGGCAAGTCGTGCTGCCCCAGTGTGAACCGGCTCTAAAGGTGAATTATTGTGTATTTGTTCAATTGTACAGTCTGGTGGAGGAGTCAATTACACTATTTAAATCGTCTTTTACCAACAAGGAATCGGCTAAAAGCAGCCCAAAGGCGAATAGAACTTCCCCTTCAGAATGCCGTCGTACGTGGTGTACGTCACCGTGCTTTGTTCATCATTTTTCGAAAAAGGATGGTGTGTGGGCAACATTGTTTTTAATGATGAAGTTGGAAAAACGTAGTTTTTTGGACATGCTGAAAAACAAAGTATTTTTTTCATGCCGAAAAACGACCGTGTGTACGCGGCATTAGTCCCCATTCACATCTAGGCGTTTTGTCGCCTGTAGTGCGACGCCGCTGCCGCCAGAGGGATGAAAAGACATTGCCCTCTATGGAGATGGTTCACATCTCCACGCCGAACGCCTGCCGCCTGCCGCCTGAAAAAAGGTCCCGGACCTTTTTTTCAGGCGGCTTTCGGGAACCATCTCCATAGAGGGGCACATCTAGGGGCACATCTAGGCGGACAATCGCTGCGTTTTGTCGCTGCAAATCGCGGTACAAAACGCCGCTATTTGCCGCCGCAATTCGTAGGACAAAACACTGCAAATTTGTCTGCCTAGATGTGAATGGAGCCTTAGACTTGACAAGCTGTGAGGCGGGGGGCAGAGAGTCGCTGATTGCTGCCATTACTAGTAAAAAAAAAAAAAAAAAGATGTCCCCGGATTTCATTTTAAAAATCTGGTCACTTTAGTGTAGTATGCTGTGTGTGGCCTCAGCTACATACACTTTATACAGCCCATCCAGCGGCCTCACATGTTAGCGAGGGACATAGTTCGAACATATATTAAAAAAAATGAGTTCAGGTTTAAGACCCCTTTCACACTGGGGCGTTTTTCAAGCACTTTAGCGTTAAAAAAAAAACGCCTGAAAAGCACCTGAAAGAAGCTGCATCTGAAATCCCAATGTGAAAGCCTGAGTGTTTTCACACTAAATCGCCTGAAAAACGCTCCAGTGTGAAAGAGGTCTTAGCGTTAAAAAAAGCGCCTGTAAAGCGCCTGAAAGAAGCCTCATATACATTCCCAATGTGAAAGCCCGAGTGCTTTCACACTGAGGCGCTGCGCTGGCAGGGCGTCAAAAAAAGTCCTGCAAGCAGCTTCTTTGCAGCGCTTTAGAAACGTTGAATACACCGCTCCTAAAGCGCCCCTTCCCATTGAGGCTCTTTTTTTTTTTTTTTTTTTTTTTTAACGCCAAAGCGCCTGAAAAACTCCCCAGTGTGAAAGGGGTTTTAGCAGACCTTTACCAGCGTTTTTCGGGTGCTGGCAGTGTGAAAGAGCTCTGAAAGCACTCGGGCTTTCACATTGGGATTGCAGATGCTTTTTTCAATGCCAAAGCGCCTGAAAAACGCTCCAGTGTGAAAGGGGTCTAATGCATGTTTTTGCTAAATTTAATTGCATAGTCAGAACTAAAGATTTTGCTAAATGTGGCTAAAAATATTCAAAGAAAATTATTTCCATTAAAAAAAAAAATGTAAATATTGTAGCCAAGAGGAGAAGGGGGTAGAAGGTGTTCATTAAGTGTTTGTTTTTTTAAAAGCCCATGGCGTGTGAAACACACCCAAAAACTCCACCCGGTGCCAAAAAAAGTGCACACACATAAAGAGTGAAACACAAAACGTGCAACGGGTGTTACACTTGTCCTCCACAAGGCAGGACCTTACCCTGACCCCCCCTGGGCATTAGGCTCCAGACGGGATCTGAGGTACTTCACATGGTCCATCTGGCCGAAACCAGACAGACCCTGTTCTCTGGAAGGTCTGCCGAAACAAACCCACCCAAGTACTAGGTGGGGCTCCCCCGAAGGGAGACCCCATGGGAGCAGGTGAACTAAGCCAGAAGGCCATGTCCACCCACTCCCAAGACGTTCAGGGCAGGCCCGAGGACCTACACCCTGCTAATCACTCGTGACAAACGTGTAACCAACCAACAAAAAAAAATACAAAAAAGTGACAAACACTGGGGTAAACAATAAGAAAGTGGGGGAGAAGGAAGATGGGGGAGAGTGAAAGTGACCATCGTGCAATACAATGGCCGGCCCTTCGGCCAGGAATCAAACATTCCTCTGGTCCCAGCCAAAAGACTCGGCCCTAGAGGCAGGTGCTAAAAAAGTGTGATGGTCAAGTGACCATGGTGCCAAAACGCAAAAGTGCTGAGAGATACACTAGTACAGATATGGCACCCCTGAGCTGCCACTCCAGGGGCACATTCACTATAGTTTTTTTCGGTTCTTATCCGACCCACCGACCAGGTCAGTGCGGCACTCCTCTCCTACCCGATCGAGAGCCCTTCTGGGTTTTCTCAGGGAGAGCCACCGACTATCAAGCAGCCTCCACCGGTACTAACCCTTCCAGGCCCCCCATCAATCCAGCAGATTTGCATGGCTCACCCAGACCCCCTCAGGCCGGGCTCACCAGCTCCTCCACCGGACGCGGGTAGGAGCATCGCCAACACCAACACCAGAAGGCCAGACAAACTCCCGGCCCTCCGTCCTTGACCCAGTGGTTCTCCATCCCCATCAGAAGGCTTTCACCTCCACACCAGCAGGTTTTGCATATGCCTCTGCCATCCCTTTTCACCTCGTTGTGTACTAGGGACGGTTAGCACAGCGCCACCTCCTGGCAACTGATAAGAACAGATACTACACTTGATCTTAGCCAAAAGGCCGAGAAGCGAGGTGTTCATTTAGGTTGCTTACAGTAAACTAAGGGTTAATGGTGGATTCAATAAGAACAAATTGTACCCTCCCACCCAATAGTCTTCAACTGAAAAACTGAAGGAGTCAGTGAGAAATTGTCATCCTAACTGACTGCATCCAATTAAACCATATAACTATGTACTGGTATTCAACTCTCCACATGGAGTAAGAACTTGACTGTAGCTGCTGAGCAGCAATTGCCTGGATCGTTTTTTAGAGCTATCACAAAACCTGCTTCAGGTGTGCGCCCAGCTGTTCAGGAGGCTGGAACAAGGGGTGGGCAGGAGGGACGGGTATTCTGGGCACGTGGGGATGTGTTAGAAGGGGTGACCTGAAGGGTAGATTAGATTATTTGTAATGAAGGGGGATTTGAGGGGGAGGATTTGTGGTCGGAGGCAAAACATTTGGGGGGGGGGGGAGATTAGTGCTAGAAGGGGATTTGAGGTGGGGAGTAGTTGTGCTGGGAGTGGGGGATTTGGGAGGGGGATAGGATTTATACTCACAGGGGAAATTTGAGTGGTAGAGGATTTGTGTTAAGGGGGGATTTGGGGAGGGAGAGGATTTGAGTTGGTATTTGTACAGGAAGAAGGACAAATTTTGTTTGGCGAGAATGTTGACTTGCAATGGGAATATATGGGGTAAAAGTGAAGATCAGAGCTCCAAAAAAAAATTGGGGGGGATTTTTGCTGACACATAATGCTTATACATTTTGGGGGGGTCGTTTGGTGTCTCTGCCCTGGGCACTAGATGCCCTTGTCCCAGCACTCTTGCTGTTGGAAGCACACAAAGCGAGTCCAGCAACAATCACCACATGATAATAACCTGATGGGCAGACAGCCACTATTACCCGTCATTAAAGTGCACCAGGCTCAGTGGCCACAGTTAGTCGCTAACAGGCGGCTGAAACAGCTGCAGCAATCAGCAGATACCGGCCATTGTCATTCACAATAGCATTGATCACCTGTGCAAAAGTAGCCTAAATCCCCATGCACACGGGCCCAACATTGGGTGGTATCGGCCAGTTCAGCAGAAACTAGCCGCCATTCGGCACCGTGTGTCTGGCTTCTGTCCAAGGGGCATGACCGATAAATGGCTGAGAGTGCCGACTAAGGATGAGCTCCGGCGTGTTCGCACAGTCCATGTGCAGAGCCCGCCAGGAAGTCGGCACCGCGCTGCGCTAATCACAGGCAGGGAGACATTTCCTGATCTCTGCAGCTGAGCATCGAGAAATGTCTCCCTGCCTGTGATTAGCGCAGCACCGTGCCGACTTCCTGGCGGGCTCTGCGCATGGACTATGCGAACACGCCAGAGCTCATCCTTAGTGCTGACCAGTGTATTCGGGCAGAGAGGCCGTTCCCCGTGCCTTAACAAAATAGCTTAGCAGGTGAGATTTCTTGATCTCTTCGTTTTTTTGGGTTCAGCCCGCTGGGTTGAACATAAAACACTGCTAGTGTGCAAGGATGATCTCAGGCGTGTTCACAGCTCCACGTGCCCGCCAGGAAGCTTTCACTCCACAGCGCTAATCACAGGCAGCAAGACATTTCCCGATCCTTGGCTGCACAGATCGGGAAATGTCCCACTACCTTTGATTAGCACTGCAGAGTTTCTGCCTCCTGGCGGGCACGTGGAGTTGGGAACACACCTGAGCTCATCCTTACTAGTGTGTACCAGGCTTTAGACCTCCAGGTATTGTGCCAACATCTTCCCATGTGACGTCACCAGCATAGATGACCTCCGGCATAGACATTTCCTGATCTCTGCAGCCGTGCATCGGGACTAAGGATGAGCTCCGGCGTGTTCGCACACTCCATGTGCAGAGCCCGCCAGGAAGTCGGCACCGCGCTGCGCTAATCACAGGCAGGGAGACATTATCCCGATGCTCGGCTGCAGAGATCGGGAAATGTCTCCCTGCCTGTGATTAGCGCAGCGCGATGCCGACTTCCTGGCGGGCTCTGCACATGGACTGTGCGAACACGCCGGGGCTCATCCTTAATCGGGATAATGTCTCACTGCCTGTGCCGACTTCCTGGCGGGCTCTGCACATGGACTGTGCAAACACGCCGGGGGTCATCCTTAATCGGGACAATGTCTCACTGCCTGTGCCGACTTCCTGGCGGGCCCTGCACGTGGGCATTGCAAACACGCCGGAGCACATCTCTAGTGAGCAGAAGCGCTCCCGTACTCCACCCTCAATGGCGTGGTGCAGAGATTTACCCGTGCATGCGCAGTGCAACATTTCTGGCGCATGCGCAGTGAGACAGAGGTTTCCTGGAACCTCCTGGGATGCTGTTGGTATCTCAGGTTTCAAGCTGGAGAGGTGACATCATCTTCGCCTAGGCAAGACAGTAGAAAGTACGGGTCAAAATTCTACAGAAAAGGCACCTACCCCTCTTCCCAAATTTTGTATAGGAGGGGGGTAGGCCAAGGATAAATGCCCGCTTTAAGGACTCACTGCTTGTTTTTAGCACAGGCCTCTCTGGCACGGCTATAGTTAATGAGTCAATAAACACATTTTCTCCCAGTCCATTCTATCCTTTCCAGAGCGGGACAAAAGAACGTGCTTACACCTTTCACCGCACAGGAATGCCATCAATACACATTTTCCCAAGTGTCAAGAACACAGCGATCAGGACCTTGGCATCACACAAGCGCCAGCGTGAAAATGCTTCATGTTGGTGTTTATCTCCAAAGGCTGGAACACATAATATAAAAGCCACCCTGCTACCAACAACAGAGAGAGAGATGGGGGCTCCTGCAGGGATGCTGCATGTAGGCATCACTGACACCAAACAATAAAGAGGAGTACAGTCCATCCAATAGGAGAAGTGCCAATCACAGTGACAGCTGCATTGTATCATCACTGCAACTCTCATCCCATGACACCCTGAACAAAGGGTTAAGTCTAGGGAGGACCCTTAACCCTTTCTTACCCATTCACAAATGAGGCTTTCATCAGAAAATGACACAACATCCTACAAAAGGTGGGGTGAGATCACACACAGGACAGGCATAGGTACTTTGGAAGCACTGATCCCAGAAGCTTGCACTTCATTTCTGCCCAGGGAAGTAACTACTTGCTTCATTTATTTTTTCCTTGCCCATGACAGCTGTCATAGGGACACCCAGCACCGACTGTATCATCAGATCTGTATTGCTTTATGTGTGTGTGCCTTCCCCAATAAGGGGAGATCTCCCCCCCCCCCAAACAAAGCCTCATGCCAATCGAGCGATCCATGACAGATCAGCCACTCACCCATTTATGTCGGATCCGGATGTCAATGAAGGCAGGGTTAAAGTTCCACGGTTGGGTGTAGGAGATGACTTGGAATCGGGGTCCCCCCCTAAAGGTGAGGGATCCCCCCCTCTATCCTATTGATGATCCCTATGTGATGGAGCGCAGGTGACAGGCAGGCATCCTCTCCTGTGCGATGATCAGCCTCGGGGAGCCATACACCTTGGTACAGATCTGGCTTATTGTCAGCGCTGGACGTGCACGAGCATTTGCTGCTATTGCTGCTGATGTGTTTAAGAAAGTGAGTGTGATGATGATCGCTGCATTTCCCCTTCCTCTCCTCTCCTCCGCCTCCCCCTTGCAGCTGCTCATGCAGTGTTTGTGATGCTCAGTGTGACTGCTGGGCTCTCTCTTCTCTCTGCCAGGCTTGCCTGTGCTTCATACACTCTGTGCCTGCTGTCTGCCAAACCTCGCGAGACCCGCCTCCCCTCCCCTCCTAGTCAGCATGCCAAGCCTGAGCCTGGATGTCCCCTCTAATAACACACTCCTCTGATTGGCTCCACTGGAAGAACAAGCTTTTCCTCATACTTTTCCTTCACATGTAACTATCAGTTTTTATTTTTATTCATTCTTTGCTGGAAAATTACTTGGAGCCCCCAAACATTATATATATATTTTTTTTTTAAAGCCTTAGGGCCAGATTCTGAAAGGACTTACGACGGCGCAGCGCCATGTACGCCGTCGTAAGTCCTAATCCGAGCCGTCGTATCTATGCGCCTGATTATTAGAATCAATTACGCATAGATATCCATTAGATCCGACAAGTCTCTTACGCCGTGGGATCGTAACTGCATTTTTCCGCTGACCGCAAGGGGCGTGTAAGCTGATTTACGCGTCAAAATATGTAAATCAGCTAGATACGTGAATTACACACAGTAGATTTACATAAAACACGCCCCCCTGATCCAAATTTGAATTAGGCGGGCTTACGCCGGCCGATTTACACTACGCCGCCGCAACTTACGGAGCAAGTGCTTTGAGAATTCAGCACTTGCCCTTCTAAGTTGCGGAGGCGTAACGTAAATCAGATACGTTACGCCCGCACAAAATTGCGCGGATGTACGAGAATCTGGCCCTTATGCCGCGTACAGACGGTCGTTTTTTGTGATAGAAAAAAACAACGTTTTATGTGATGAAAAAAAACGATGTTTTTCAAACTTCATTTTCAAAAACGATGTAGCATACATACCATCGTTTTTTCCAAAAGCTCTAGCAAAGCGCGGTTACGTTCAGCATGTACGACGGCACTCTGTTCCATTCAAACTCACGTCCTAACTTGCTTCTGAGCATGCGCGGGTTTAAAAACGTTGTTTTGCCCACACACGGTCAAAAAACACGTTTTGAAAAACGACATAAAAAATTCAAGCATGTTCGAATTTTTTTTTGTCGTTTTTTTGAAGACATAAAACATCGTTTTGTCCACACACTATCATTTTAAATGACGTTTTTTAAAACGTCGTTTTTTTTCATCACAAAAAACTACCGTGTGTACGGGGCATTAGAGAATAAATTGGTGCATTTTGCAATTTTTTTATGTCACGCGCTTTGGTTTTTCAAATGCAATTTTTGGGGGAAAATACACTTTTTTTCAATTTTAATGCCCAAAAATACACAACACAATTTTTTTTTTAAAACGTAAAAGACGTCACGCCAACTAAAAAGATACTAAACATGTCACGCTGCAAAATTACGCCTGCCCCTGCAGCGGCAACAAACGACGCCAATTTTTTACTATCCATAGGCAAAGCTTTAAAGTGGTTGGAAACCCTTTAGCCGCGTATACACGACCGTTTTTAATGTCGTGGAAAAAACAACGTTTTTCTCGACGTGATTCTTGTCAAGCCTGCCTTGCATACACACGATTGTGAAAAAAAAATGCTCGAGCAAAGCGCGGTGACGTACAACACGTACGACGGCACTATAAAGGGGAAGTTCCATTCGGAAGGCGCCACCCTTTGGGCTGCTTTTGCTGATTTTGTGTTAGTAAAAGTTTGGTGAGAGACGATTCACACTTTTCAGTCTTCATGCTTTTCAGTCTGTTACAGCGTGACGAATGTGCTATCTCCATTACGAACGCTAGTTTTACCAGAACGAGTGCTGCCATCTCATAACTTGCTTCTGAGCATGCACATTTTTTTCCCGTCGTTAAAGCCTACACAAGATCATTTTTCACAACGTGAAAAACAACGTGAAAAATTAGAGCATGTTCTAAATTTTTAATGCACATTTTTCACGTCATGAAAAATGCTCTGGAGCCCACACACGGTCGTTTTTAATGACCAATTAAAAAAAATAGCATTTTTCACGTCATGAAAAACGGTCGTGTGTACGTGGCATAACAGACCACTTTGACCTACAGGTAAGCCTAGATTAAAGCGGATGTGCCATGGGAACAAAATATTAAAAGTCAGCAGCTACAAATACTGCAGCTGCTGACTTTTAATATTAGGACACTTACCTGTCCTGGAGTCCAGCGCCGATCGCAGCAGAGCACGAGCGATCGCTCGTCACTCTGCTGCTCCCCCCGCCATCCACGCTGAGGGAACCAGGAAGTGAAGCGCTGCGGCTTCACTGCCCGGTTCCCTACGGCGCATGCGCGAGTCGCGCTGCGCCCGCCGATTGGCTCACACGCTGTGTGCTGGGAGCCGAGTGTTCCCAGCACACAACGGGCGACAGACGGGATGTGACGGAATGCCCGTCTTTCGCCCGTATCGTGTGGCCGGAAGTGGGTGCAAATACCTGTCTTTAGACAGGTGTCTGCACCCCCCTCCCCCCTGAAAGGTGTCAAATGTGACACCGGAGGGGGGGAGGGTTCCGATCAGCGGGACTCCACTTTAGGGTGGAGGACCGCTTTAAGGCTTGCCTGTAGGTCCAAGAAATATCTCCTTAACCCACATGGTTAAGGGGAGATATTTCCAATAAAGATAGCTAGAGGTCGACCGATATATCGGTCGGCCGATATATCGGCCGATATTTGGCCGTTTTTAAGATATCGGCATCGGCCGATTATTGTGAAAATTCGGCCGATTTTCGGGTGCTAAACTCTGCTGACCAGTGCCCCGCTCCACCTACAGCTACAGCAGCACGAGAAATCATTCACCCGCGCCGCTGATAGCCTGCGCCGGCCCCTATAGGAGAAGAGAAACAAGTTTCAGTAGAGCCGCCCAGCCCCGCCCCCCGACTTTGGCGGGCTATAGCAGAGGAAGAAAGCATCAGCAAGCATGTCACTAGCCCGAGCCGCTGCTGCCTGTGACTAGTAACTCCCCCCCTCCTCAGCAGGTGATCGTGGCCAGCACTACCTTCTCTTCCTTCCTGCATGGATGGAGGGTAAGTGAAAAAAGTAATGTGTTAGAAGAACACAGTGGACGAGTTTCTGCTAAGAGAACTGGTACAAACAGCTTCTGTCTGCAACATTCTTCTTTGAGGCATCCAAAAACCTCCCCCCCTCTGCTTATCTCCAGAAAAATAAGGGGAGATGTTTAGTTGAGAAGAGGAGAATTTAGGAAAAGCTGATTTTAGCACAGCGAAGGCAGAGTACTCATATTGTAATGGGCTCACTGGAAGGATCAACAGATATTTTTTCTGTCCTTGTAGATTTTTTTACATTGAAAAAACATAATGAAATGTGCGTGTATTGCAGAAATGTACAACATATATGGTTTCTTCTTTGCCCAGACATCGCTTTAGTGCAATACCTTGGTGCCTGCCACACTTTTACCTGAAATTGTCTTTATACTGAATTGCCAAATGTGCCCCCTGTAGACTTTAATCTGCTTTGATGGGACACCTGGCTAAGACTGACAAGCTGCCATTGAGTTGCATTGTGAAAATGGATGAGGATGACTCTGGGTGGATATGAGCCTCTTCACAATGTAACTCATCCTCATCCATTCTCACAATGCAACTCAATCATCTTCATCCCCCGCCACAATGTATCCCCCCACCCATGGCCAGCTCTATCCATCCATCCCCCCTCCACAACGCATCCCCCACCCACGGCCAGCACCATCCATCCATCCCACACTCAGCACCATCCATCCCCCTCCACAACGCATCCCTCACCCACGGCCAGCACCATCCATCCATCGCCCTCCACAAGCATCCCCCACCCATGGCCAGCTCCATCCATCGCCCTCCACAATGCACCCCCCACCCACCGCCAGCACCATCCATCCATCCACCTGCCTCCACAACACATCCCCCACCCATGGCCAGCTCCATCCATCCCCCTCCACAACGTATCCCCCACCCATGGCCAGCTCCATCCATCCATCCCCCCCTCCACGACGCATCCCCCACCCATGGCCAGCTCCATCCATCCATCCCCCCTCCACAACGCATCCCCCACCCATGGCCAGCTCCATCCATCCATCCATCCCCCCTCCACAACGCATCCCCCCACCCATGGCCAGCTCCATCCATCCCCCCTCCACAATACATCCCCCACCCATGGCCAGCTCCATCCATCCCCCCTCCACAACGCATCCCCCACCCATGGCCAGCTCCATCCATCCCCCTCCACAACGCATCCCCCACCCATGGCCAGCTCCATCCATCCCCCTCCACAACGCACCCCCCACCCATGGCCAGCTCCATCCATCCCCCTCCACAACGCACCCCCCACCCATGGCCAGCTCCATCCATCCCCCTTCACAACGCACCCCCCACCCATGGCCAGCTCCATCCATCCCCCTCCACAACGCACCCCCCACCCATGGCCAGCTCCATCCATCCCCCTCCACAACGCACCCCCCACCCATGGCCAGCTCCATCCATCCCCCCTCCAACACACCCCCCACCCACGCCCAGCACCATCCATCCCCCCCTCCACAACGCACCCCCCACCCATGGCCAGCTCCATCCATCCCCCCTCCAACACATCCCCCACCCACGCCCAGCACCATCCATCCCCCCCTCCACAATGCATCCCAATCCAAAAATCGGCCCAAAATATCGGCCGCAAAAATCGGCATCACATATCGGCCATCGGCCGCCCCGATTTCTAAATATCGGCATCGGCATCGGCCAGAGAAAAATCCATATCGGTCTACCTCTAAAGATAGCACCGATGTCTACGGCTCGCCGGCGCACTGAGCGTGCCGCTACTTACAGCATCATGTCGTTAGTGGCGGCTCCCGCACGCATGCACGGGAGTGACGTCAGCACTGCTCCGGCCAGTCACAGGAGCAGCAATACCCAGAAGTCACTCCGGGTATCATGGCGGTGACGGAGGTGGTGTCTGAGGACCGCTGCGGGGGCTTCTTTCTCAGGTAAGTAATTCATATTGAGCTACAGTAGGTGAACCCGATATTGTGTCAATCTCGCTCTCTTTCTCGGCGAGATTGAGCACCTACGAGCCCCATCGCGGGAGCCAGCGCCGAGCTGGCTTGCCGCGATGGAGACAGAGCCGTCATAGAAGCGACGGGAGATCCGACTTGGATTCCCGCCAATTCTACACGTGTGCGGCGTTTGTTATGAATCCTGAGGGGGAAGTCCCCGCCGGATTTTAAATAAAAATCCGGCATGGGTTCCCCCCTCAGGAGCATACCGGGCCCTTAGGTCTGTTATGGGTTGTAAGGAGAGCCCCCCTACGCCGAAAAAAAACGGCGTAGGGGGTCCCCCTACAATCCATACCAGACCCGTATCCAAAGCACGCTACCCGGCCAGCCAGGAAGGGAGTGGGGACGAGCGAGCGCCCCCCCCCCCCCTCCTGAGCCGTACCAGGCTGCATGCCCTCAACATGGGGGGGTTGGGTGCTCTGGGGCAGGGGGCGCACTGCGGCCCCCCCCACCTCAGAGCACCCTGTCCCCATGTTGATGAGGACAGGGCCCCTTCCCGACAACCCTGGCCGTTGGTTGTCGGGGTATGCGGGCGGGAGGCTTATCGGAATCTGGGAGCCCCCTTTAATAAGGGGGCCCCCAGATACCGGCCCCCCACCCTAAGTGAATGAGTATGGGGTACATCGTACCCCTACCCATTCACCTGCAAGAAAAGTGGTAAAAACACAAATAAACCACACAGGGTATTAAAATATTTTATTAGTCTGCTCCGGAGGCCCCCCCTGTCTTCTTTATTAGCTCTTTTACCAGGGGGAGCTTCTTCTTTGACGTCTTTGGGTGGGTGGGGGCCGCCGTCTGGTTCTCTTCCACCGCCGGGGGGGGTCGCTTTTAAAAAAGCCCCCACCCCCCGGCGGGTTTCCTCCGGCGTCTTCGGCGGGGGGGCTTCTTCTTCCGCTATCCCGACGGGTCTTCTCCGCTATCCGGGGGGTCTCCTTCTATGTTCGCCGATCTCCGCTGTTGACTCGGCGCACCCCGGTTCTTCGTCTCGCTGTCCGGTGCCTTCTTCCGTGCTGTACGTCTTCTTCTCCTTCCGTGCTGTGAGTTCTTCTTCCGTGCTGTGACGTCATGTTCTTCACTTCTCTTCTTCTCCCGATGTTGACACGCCGGTTCTTCTCGCTGAAATGACGGATGCGCGCCTTGCATCGGACCTATATAGGCCTCACAGTCCCATCATGCTCTGTACCTACCCATGTGATACCTACCACGTGGGACCCCATACTCATTCACTTAGGGTGGGGGGCCGGTATCTGGGGGCCCCCTTATTAAAGGGGGCTCCCAGATTCCGATAAGCCTCCCGCCCGCATACCCCGACAACCAACGGCCAGGGTTGTCGGGAAGGGGCCCTGTCCTCATCAACATGGGGACAGGGTGCTCTGAGGTGGGGGGGCCGCAGTGCGCCCCCCTGCCCCAGAGCACCCAACCCCCCCCATGTTGAGGGCATGCAGCCTGGTACGGCTCAGGAGGGGGGGGCGCTCGCTCATCCCCACTCCCTTCCTGGCTGGCCGGGTAGCGTGCTTTGGATACGGGTCTGGTATGGATTGTAGGGGGACCCCCTACGCCGTTTTTTTTTCGGCGTAGGGGGGCTCTCCTTACAACCCATAACAGACCTAAGGGCCCGGTATGCTCCTGAGGGGGGAACCCATGCCGGATTTTTATTTAAAATCCGGCGGGGACTTCCCCCTCAGGATTCATAACAAACGCCGCACACGTGTAGAATTGGCGGGAATCCAAGTCGGATCTCCCGTCGCTTCTATGACGCGCTTGCTGGGATGTGCTGTCACTATTCCAGTGAGTGCAAGATGTCGGCGAGATCTCGGCACCATGTCGCCGAGAATCAGCGCGATGCTGTCGTGCTAAAAACACAATATCACAAACACCTACTGTAGTATGCTATGCTATGTCTTTGTCTTGCAGGTTTTTTTTTTTTTTAAAGAGAGGGTTTACTTCCTTTTTAACCACTTAAAGTAGGGTGACCAGACATCCCCGGTTTCCGGGGGCAGTCCCCGGATTGAGGACACTGTCCCCGGACCAAGTCTGTCCCCGGATTGGATTTGAACAGGGGCAGGGCCGTCTTTAAGGCAGGGCAAAAGGGGCAGCTTCTCTGGGCCCTGTCATTGTTGTGGGGCCCAAAGCAGCTGCCTCATACTTGGCAACTATCCCAGTTTAAATTTGCTTGTCCCTTGAAGTTTTAGTCCTTTGCTGTGTCCTGATATCTCAGCGTGAAGTGCTGCTACTAATGCTGCCCAGCTCTGCCCTATTGTTGTGTACAGGTGACTCACCTGCAGACTCTGGCCCGGATTCAGAAAGGAGATACGACGGCTTATCTCCGGATACGCTGCCGTATCTGTGAGTGTGCGGCGTCGTATCTATGCGACTGATTCATAGAATCAGTTACGCATAGATTTCCCTAAGATCCGACCGGCGTAAGTGTCTTACACCGTCGTATCTTAAGCTGCATATTTACGCTGGCCGCTAGGTGACGCTTCCGTATATTTACGCAAGGAATATACAAATGTGCTATATACGCCGATTCAGAAACGTACATCCGGCCGGCGCATTTTTTTACGTCGTTTACGTTAGGCTTTTTCCGGCGTAAAGTTACCCCTGCTATATGAGGCGTAGCCAATGTTAAGTATGGACGTCGTTCCCGCGTCGAGTTTTTAAAATGTTACGTCGTTTGCGTAAGTCGTTCGCGAATAGGGCTGTACGTAAGTTACGTTCCCGTCTAAAGCATTGACGATTTGCAAGGTAATTTGGAGCATGCGCACTGGGATTTTTTCACGAACGGCGCTCATTTTTTATGGTGTTCGTAAAAAACGTCAGATACGCGGGGTCACAGTTAATATACATAAAACACGCCCACATCATCCACATTTGAATTAGGCAGGCTTACGCCGACACACATACGTTACGCCGCCGTAACTAAGGGCGCAAGTGGTTTCTGAATACGGAACTTGCGCCCTAATTTACGGCGGCGTAACGTATAGAGGAAGGGGTTAACACTAGGGGGCGATCAAGGGGTTAACTGTGTTCCCTGGGAGGTATTTATAACTGTGGAGGGAGGGGTCTGACCGGAGGAAGAGAGAGATTGCTGTTCCTAATCACTAGGAACAGCAGATCTCTCTCCTCCCCTGTCAGAACGGGGATCTGTCTGCTTACATTACCAGACCCCTTTTCTGGCTCTCTTACCCACAATCGTGGGTGGCCGGCGGACATTGGGGCCACCAGCCACGCTCATCGGGTCCCCCGCCGTGCAGCGGATGTGCTTGCGCCTGCTATAGCTTTTAAAGAAGCCGAGGTACACCTACGGCGATTTGCGGGAACGAGCCGACCTGCCACAGTATAATGATGGTGACTGGCCAGCAAGTGGTTAATGCAAAAAAAAACACAATACACAACCCAATTTTTTTTTAAAACATAAAAGATGATGTCACGCCGAGTAAATAGATACGAAACACATCACACTGTAAAACTGCGCCTGCCCGATAGTAAACATTTACTATCCATAAGCAAAGTTTTAAAAGCCTTTACAGCAGTGTTTCTGGACCTATTTACAGTCAAGGCACCATTTATAGTTCTCTACAATCTCGAGGCACTCTATTTTAAAAGGAAAAAATGAAACATCAAATGTTAGAGGTGATTTATTCTTCCAGAGTAAACACTGGTATTGACTAGTATTCCAATGTTTCTCTTCTCTCTCAGTTTCTCTCCATCATGCCACTAATGTGACCCCAGTGCTGACAAAGAGGGGCAGGGGAGGGGTAAACAAGGCTTCTGTGCAGGCATTCGACGTCCTGCTTATCAATCAATAATGCCACTGGCTGTTAGGACACTGGCGGCTAGAAGGTTGTAATGGTGCACAGTGAAACCCATGGCTTCATGCACCCCCTGGCTTGTATACAGTTTTTTGGGCAATTTTTAGGCATTTTTGCCAAGGCACACCTGAAGGAACCTGGGCACCCTGGTAGAAAAAAGCTTCTTTTACAGGTTACTACTTTATATCTACAGAGGAGGTCTAGTGCTAGAATTACTGCCCATGATCTGACACACGTGTGGAAAGATTGCTGTTCGCGTGCGTGCGGGACCGATGCATGCAATCGCCTTTGTGCACTTGATTTTTTATTTTATTTTTATAATAATTATTTGTATTTATTCCTTTAAAAAAAAAAAATACTTGATCACTTTTATTGCTGTCACAAGGAATGTAAACATTCTTGTGACAGCAATAGGCACGTGACAAGTACTCTTTATGGAGGAGTCTGGGGTCAAAAAGACCCCAAATCCCCCAAAAACCCACTTGATCTGACACGTGTGTTTGCGTGTGTGACCAACGCACGTGTTTGCCTTTGCGCGCTAGCATGGAGGGGTAGGGCACTTATAATTTTTTTTATATATATATTAATTTATTTATTTTTACTTTTTGTTGCTGTCACATGGAATGTAAACATCCTTGTGACAGCAATAGACACGCGACATGTTCTCCTTACGGATCAGTAAGACCCCAAATCCCTTCTTTGCACTTGAAAGCATTCAAAACCCCAAGAACAGCGTTTTTAAATTTTTGAAAAATGGGGCAGTTGGCAGCCAGGTCACCCGGAAGTGATGTCATGCAGGGGCGGACTGACCATTGAGTCACTTGGGCACTGCCCGAGGGCCCCATGCCACTAGGGGGCCCCATCAGGGTTGCCAGGCTCAGTAAAACCAGGGACAGTATGTAAAAATCTGTTTTTTATTTTACATCTGTCCCTGATATGTCCGAAACTGACATGCTTTTGATGTGAAAATCCAGAGATTTTAGCTGCCCCGCCTCTGCACTGCCTCCTGGCGTGGTGGCCATCTGTAAGCCTGGGGCCCCATAATCTTCTATTTCCCGGGGGCCCCATGAGTTGTCAGTCTGCCCCTGATGTCATGTCATCGCTTCCAGGTTACTATAGCGGAGACACAATCAAAGCTGATTCTGGCTTTGTATGGGTCTCTGGTCAGCCGGCGAACGTGACGGCTAGTAGCTTGGGTCTCCCGATGGGACGGGAGAGTCGAAGAGCTGCAAAAGGCAGCGGGAGGGGTGTTGTCCCCTCCAGGTTTTTGTAATAGCAATCAGGTGCAGGGGTGGCCCACCCATTAAGGGCGCACAGGCTCCACCCCCTATATGAATAATGGATAGCTTCATGCATAGCATGAAGCTATCCACGGACTCTGCAGTGGTTGCAACTGATAGACACATTGGCTGCAACTGATGGGACACAGTGGCTGCAACTGATGGACACAGTGGCTGCAATTGATGGGCACAGTGGCTGCAATTGATGGGCACAATGAGGCTACAATTGATGTTTTTTCCCCCAGAATTTTTCAGTTTGTTTGCGCCCCCCCCCAAAATGTTGAGCACCAAAATCAAAAATCACCCCATAATGTGATGTTCACATTGAGCCTCAACCAGAATTTGACCTTTCCATTGAGACTCCATCAGAATGTGATGTTCACATTAAGACTCCACTAGAATGTGATGTTTAGGACGAGAATCCACCAAAATGTGATGTTCACATTGAGACTCCATTAGAATGTGACCTTCACATTGATACTCCACTAGAATGTGATGTTTAAGATGAGACTTCACCAGAATGTGACATTTACATTGAGACTTCACCAGAATGTGACCTTCACATTAAGACTCCAACAGAATGTGCCGTTTAAGACGAGTCTCCACCAGAATGTGACATTCACGTTGAGACTCCACTAGAATGTGACCTTCATATTGAAACTCCACCAGCATGTGATGTTCACCATGAGACTACACCAGAATGTGATGTCCACATTGATACTCCACCAGAACATGACCTTCACATTGAGACACCACCCGAATGTAACCTTCACATTGAGACCTCACCAGAATGTGCCGTTCACATTGAAACTCTAACAGAATGTGACATTTAAGATGAGACTCCACTAGAATGTGACGTTCACATTGAGAATCCATCAGAATGTGTTATCCACATTGAGACTTCACCAAAAAGTGACATCCACATTGATATACCCCCAAAACATGACCGTTGGTCCCCCGACACTAGGGAGATGGTCCCAAGGACATTGAATGGCTTCATACTCCATCGTCTCTTGTGACATAGGGGTTATGGAAAGGTAAGTGGTCAGGTCTTTTCTCTGATTTAAAATGTTCAGATAGAGTGGGGGAGGATTAGGTTCCCTGTTGGGTTTTATCACTATCCACGGCTGCATTAGTGAGATTTCCCCTTAATTTCTGTCCTGCTGACAACGGTTTAACAAGACAGGAAGTGATGGAAATTCTGCTACAAGAACACAGAAATACCTTTCCCCTACTTTACTAAAGAAAATTATATTTTATTTGGGTCAGTGTGGCTGATGCAGAACTGGACAATATAAAAGTCTTTACAGTTATTTTTTCCAAATTAGTTAAAGCCAATGTAGAAATGCCTGTCCCCTGACAGTATGCTGCAGATCAGGGCCCTTTCTCTCTGTTGGGAAGCCGTAGTTGCTCTACAGTTGTTCAACAAGGCCCAATGAGGCAGAGCTAGAGCTCACCAAGCAGCAAAACGTATGTTCTATAATGACTGGAGACTCTGATTTATACTTACCTCTCAACAGAGACCACAGATTCCCCACAGAGAGCAGAGGTCCCACTCTGAAGCATACTGGCAGGTCACAGGCTTCTCTATTGAGGTTGTGACTGCTTTTTAATTAAAAGAAACTGTAAGACTTATATTGCACATATTTTGCTTAGATGCATCTGCAATTTATTTAGCTTATATCAAGTGAAAGTTCAATTGGGCTTCCAATTATACAGTATATAACAGAGAAGGAATCATGGTGCTGAGACAGCAACAGCTTCTTCACGAATAAATTAATTCTAGTAAAATGGGAGGGTCTCACATTTATTGCTGGATTCTTCATTGAGTTATATATTGGTGCAACGGGATGGGTGAGACTCCAGACAGAAGTAAGGGAAGGTTACAGAATTTTGGTGATTGTAGCCATTATTGTACATCCATAAATGAATTATTTAATGTGAATGGAGTTCTTCAATCGTCAGCTATAATTTTCACTCCCTCTGTCTCCTCCAGGTAATTTTGACATCACATACCTCCACTGCTGAGCCACTGGCTGTCAAAATCATGACCAAGAACAAGAAATACTTTGAAGATATTCTCAACGAGAAAGATTGCAAAATGCTGAAGGAAGTTTGTGCCACCCCATTCTGCACTCATGCATATGGTACCTTCCAGACAAAGGTATGTTATTCAGCCTTCTGCATATTTTGTGGGAGAGGTCGGTGTTAAATGATTATCCTCTCAGAATACTGCTGTAAGTGACACTTACCTTTCTCACAAACCTATTTAAAGCTGCATAGGGTTTTACAGAACAAATAATTTATATGACCCTAATCTTTCTTTCTTCTGAACAGGCTAGTGTATTCTATGTCATGGAAAACCTGTACATAGAGCACATCAAAGTGTAGGCTTGTCCCAAATACAAGATCACAGTGAGAAGGTCTGACTTTCAGTAGATCTGTTCTAGCACAGCTCTCCCTATACATATACAACACACTGGGCAGATGCCCCAGGCACGAGACATATCTCAGCAAACTTCTAATGAGATTGATATCGAATGATCTGTTATGAAATACTAACCTTAGTGGACCGGCGTCAGTACCTCTACCGGTCCACGCCGAGGGAGATGACATTTCCCCTCGGCGTGTCTTCTGGGTATCGCGGCTCCAGCGCTGTGAGTGGTTGACGGAGAGTGTGATGAAGCTGAAGCATTATGGGTGGAACTGCATACAGATGTGTGAAGTTCAAAGTTAATCATTGGAGTTTGTTATAGACCACCCAATGTTAACGAGGAGGTGGAGACTCGGCTCCTTGCACAGATGGAAAGGGCTGCAAGGGCTGGGACGGTGATAATAATGGGGTATTTTAACTACCCAGAAATTGACTGGAGTACTGGCACTGCTGGGACAGTTAAAGGGCAAACATTTAAAAACCTACTGCAGGACAATTTTATGGTCCAGTTTATTGAGGCCCCAACTAGGAATGATGCTCTAGGAAGAAGCTACGCCATTGGGTACAGCGAAACGCGTCGACGTCACCATCCGACGCTGGTCACGTGACTCTATCGGAGTGAGAGAGAGTCAGACACGGAGACACGGAGGAATCGTATCTGGCCTCAGCAATTATGTCCGCTACACGGACATAGAATGAATTCCATCACATACGGAACCCTGCGAGAATGGGATACAGTCAGGGATGAGCCTTCACAAGATTCCCTTTGATCAGGCTCGCTGCAACTATGACTACTGCTCTGCGTGGAGCAAGCATCAACATAAGGTCTGTACCCCAATTCAGTGATAATCAAGCCTGAATTGGATGAATCTGTACTATTTTAGGAATTACACAGACGGCCTTATTGAACTGAATTTTGCATTGCCCTATTTTCAACACTGCAAACCCGATCACTGCATTGCGCTGAAACCATAATTAAACTTTTCATTGTACCATTGATTCTCATGAAACACAACCCCAATTTGGATCAAATGTGTTGTTTCAGTCAGGGTACAGATGGTTTAACGTGTGAACTTTGTACTGTTATGTACTAACTTCTTCTTTAGTGAAACGGTCACGCTTGCACACTACCATAGTCTCTATAGCTACCATCACGCTGTATTTAGCAGCCCTGCCACACAGTCATTAGTCAAGTCCATACAGCGGGGCTTCTGGGAAAACCATTTGGACCTACTACAGGATATAAGTGCCTTAATCCTCGATATTTTGTCCATCCAAAAATCTTGAGGGACTGAACTTTACAGGGTTCCACCCACCAATACCAGGGGCTAATTGTCCTAATTAATGGACGAAAGGAATATCAGACAAAATCAATAATCAACTGATCAATTCCACTCAATATTATTACTTCCTCCTCGTATCACGGCCAATTTACTGCTGCAGCTGTACTCCCTCATTCATTCTACTCTCTCTCTCTCTTTCTCACACCCCAGGGCTCAGCCACTAGTCAATGCACCTATTGGATCAATTTGTCTGGATGTCTGACAATTCGATATACTTTTGAGAAAAAAAAAAATAATTCACACCATTATATTTTCCGTCCAGAACCTAAATATAATATATTACCAGTACAGTGCTGATAACTAATGTCTGACCCCTGCATGTCCGGACAGCGTTGTGATTTCATGTTGTCTATTGTGTGTCCCGTACGTTGTATGTGTTCATGGTGATACCTATCATCTTATATCATGTTTTATTAGACCGTATTGTGTGTTTTTTTTTGTATTTACCTTTTTGAAGACTATTTAAAATTAAAATACTTTTGATATTCCAATCATGAGTTTATATTCAATAGGTACAAGATCATTATTGTGTGACCTATAGTAGCCCCTATTTTCTATGACCTCTCCTGAGGTCATCTTCTGCTCACTTCATCTTTCTTTCCTTTACAACTTTAAATTTTGTTATATGCCAATTGGTTACGGCCACACACCAATCATTGATGCAGGATCTTACATACACTTTTACCAAACAATGGTTAAAACTTGTGCCCTTTTCCCCTACCCCCATTCCCCCCCAATCTTTGATGCTCTGTTGGACCTGGTAATCTCAAACCATGCAGAGCTTGTTACTAATGTTCAGATAAAGGAACACCTGGGTAGCAGTGATTATAATATGATTACATTTGATGTTAGCTGTAAGCAAGAAATACATACAGGAAAGATAAAAACACATTTTCCAAGGATGAGGGCTGCTCTACAGGACTTAGACTGGGAGGGAATATTGGCATCGATGAACACAGAACAGAAATGGGAATTCTTCAAAAAGACCGTTTATAAACTCACTGCAAAGTATATTCCCATGGGCAATAAGTTTAAAAGGCTAAAGATAAAACCTATGTGGCTCACGGTCAAAGTTAAAAAAGCTATAAACAATAAAAAAATCGTCTTTTAAAAATATAAAAAATAAGGAACACTAGTGTCATTTAAATGTTACAAAGAATATAACAGGATATGTAAAAAGGAAATCAAGGATGCAAAAATTCAAAACGAACGACAGATCGCAAAAGATAGTAGGACAAACCCCAAAAAATTCTTCAAATATATTAATTGTAAAAAGGTCAAGTCTGAGCATGTAAGCTTTTTACAAACTAATCTAGAGTGGGTGACTGGGGACAAAAAGAAGGCTAATTTATTAAATGCTTTCTTCAGCTATGTGTATACAATGGAGCATGGGGGAGCTCATGTCCATAATGGGGGTGGTAGTGACACAGCCCCAAATCCACAATGGCT
Organism: Rana temporaria; assembly: GCF_905171775.1. Lineage (NCBI taxonomy): Eukaryota > Metazoa > Chordata > Amphibia > Anura > Ranidae > Rana > Rana temporaria. The sequence goes on from NC_053490.1 coordinate 423,203,646, forward strand.
CAATAGTGATATGGTCCAGAAATATTTAGACAGAATAAAGGTGGATAAAGCACCTGGACCAGATGGCATCCACCCACGGATCCTAAAAGAATTGAGCTATGTAATTTCAAAGCCATTGTATCTAGTTTTTAGGGACTCATTAAGAACTGGAATAGTACCCCTGGATTGGCGTAGAGCCAATGTGGTGCCTATATTTAAAAAGGGAGCAAAGTCTTTACCAAGTAACTGTAGACCTGTTAGATTAACTTCTATAGTTGGGAAGATACTGGAACGTTTAATAAAAGACCACATAGATGAGTTCTTGCTGGAAAAAAAACTATTTAAGCAACAGACAGCATGGATTCATGAAAGACAGAAGTAGTCAGACAAACCTGATTTCCTTTTATGAAGAGGTAAGTAAAACCCTGGACAGAGGAGTGGCTGTGGACGTGATATACTTGGATTTTGCAAAAGCGTTCGATACAGTTCCCCACACACGGCTCATGTGTAAGGTGTACAGGATTGGATATATCAGTTTGTAAATGGATAGAAAACTGTCTGAAAACAGAATTCAGAGAGTCGTGGTTAATGATTCTTACTCTGAATGGTCAAAGGTTATCAGTGGTGTACCCCAAGGTTCAGTGCTGGGACCCTTACTTTTCAATATATTTATAAATGATATTGGGTCTGAGATCAAAAGTAACATTTCTGTCTTTGCAGATGACACCAAGCTATGTAGTGGAATAACGCCCTTACTGGATGTCGCCAATTTACAAGCCGACCTCAATGCTCTGTCTAATTGGGCGACTAAGTGGCAGATGAGGTTTAATGTTGATAAATGTAAAGTTTTGCACTTGGGGGCTAAGAATATGCATGCATCATACATACTAGGAGGAGTACAACTGGGGGGATCCGTAGTGGAGAAGGATCTGGGGGTTTTAGTTGATCATAAGCTCAATAATGGCATGCAATGCCAAGCTGCGGTTTCCAAAGCGAGCAAAGTCCTTTCTTGTACTAAGAGAGGTATGGACTCCAGAGAAAGAGATATAATTTTGCCCCTGTACAAATCATTAGTAAGACCTCATCTGGAATATGCAGTCCAGTTTTGGGCACCAGTTCTCAAAAAGGATATTGGGGAACTGGAGAATGTGCAGAAAAGGGCAACCAAACTGATAAGAGGCATGGAGGAGCTCAGCTATGAGGAAAGATTAGAAGAACTAAATGTATTCACTCTTGAGAAGAGGAGAATAAGGGGGGATATGATCCACATGTACAAATATATAATGGGTCCATATAGTGAACTTGGTGTTGAGTTATTCACTTTATGGTCAACACTGAGGACAAGGGGCACTCTTTACGTCTAGAGGAAAAGAGATTTCATCTCCAAATACGGAAAGGTTTCTTCACAGTAAGAGCTGTGAAAATGTGGAACAGACTCCCTCCAGAGGTGGTTCTGGCCAGCTCAGTAGATTGCTTTAAGAAAAGTCTGGATACTTTCCTAAATGTACATAACTGAGTACTAAAATTTGTAGGTAAAGTTGATCCAGGGTAAATCCGATTGCCTCTCGGGGGATCAGCAAGGATTTTTTTCCCCTGCTGTAGCAAATTGGGTTTTTTGCCTTCCTCTGGATCAACTGTTGGTATGGAGTTGGGTGTATGGGATTGTACTGTGTTTTTTTATTTTGTTTGTTTATTTTTTTGTGGTTGAACTGGATGGACTTGTGTCTTATTTCAACCTGACTAACTATGTAACTATGTCACATGCACATGGGAGACTTCTTACCGGCAAGGTGCGGTGTCTGCCGGGCCTTAAGCCAACAATCCCCTGTGCGCATGCGCCGCTGCATTCAGAGGCTCATTGCAAGGGGAATATCTTCTAAACCATAAAGGTTTAGGAGATATTTTTATTATTATAGGCTTACCTGTAGGTAAAAGTAAAAACAAAGGGCCAAATCCTCAAAAGAGATACGACGGAGTAATTGCTGTTACTCCGTCGTATCCCTGGTCCTAACTATGGAACTGATCCACAGAATCAGTTTCCCATAGTTAGGAGGAAGATCCAACATGTGTAATTGAATTACACTGTCGGATCTTAGGATGCAGTACCGCATCCGCCACTGGGGGCATTTTGCGTCGAAATGCCGCCTCGGGTATGCAAATTAGGACTTACGGAGATCCACGAAGCTTTTCAGCTTTGTTTTTTCTCCGTAAGTTATATTTTGCAAATGCAAAATTAGGGCTGCTTTAACAAGGTGTAAACTGTTTACACCTTGTAAAAACAGACCTTTCTTGCTCGCGACTCGATTTTTTTTAAATTTCAATTTTTTTTTTTGGCGCCGTATTTTTTTTTTACCCGACGCAACTTTATTGTCCCGTCGCAATCCACAAAGCCCGACGTAATGTAATTTTGCGCTATACACGTCGGGAAAATTACGTCACAAGCATGCGCAGTACGGCCGGCGCGGGAGCGCGCCTCATTTAAATGGTAATCGCCCCCTGGAGAAGAGGAACGCCTTGCGCCGGCAGAAAGTTACACCGCTGCAAATTCCCAGGTAAGTGCTTTGTGGATCGGGCACTAACTTGGGAAATTTGCGGCGGTGTAACTTAAAAGGAAAAAGTTAAGTTACGCCGCCTGGCTGAGGATTTGGCCCAAAGACTATACAACCACTTTAAGAAAGCTGTTGTACAATTAAATGTACAGTACATATACCAGCCACTGTACTAGATGAGTCATCTCTGTCTCCTTCACTACTCCCCCTTTCTTCCTGTGTTGATGTCTGATATCCTTGCTCTTTTTTACACGACAAATGCAGTTTAGTTTACCACTGTCCTTAATTTAACAGTGCCCAGAGAAACAATTGCACTATAAATAAAAATAATTTAAAAAAATGTAAACACATCTTAGAAACTATCACTTCTGTGAGGACCATTTTTTTGTCATTGCATAAATACTACAGGCAAACATTGTATGTTTGAGTGATAATATGAAAGTGATGATATGAAAGCCTAAAGTAAGACACCGCTAAAGCAATAGTTGTGGAAAGCATTTCTAACTAACATTTCTAACTAACTAAAAAATGTACTCACAACTATACTATACTCAAATATACTATACTATGGCTAGTGTGCTGTGCAGTTTTTATATTGTTCATAAGTGTATTAGACCATTTTTTTATTGAAAATGTTCAAGAATTACAAAGGCAGCGTTTACAGCATATTGAGTACATCTTATATATGTACAATGAAAAAAAACATACCATATTATTATTAAAATATAAAGTGGGAACTGTGATGTAAAGGGGGACTGTGGGCACTAATATAAAGGGGGACTGTGGTGTGAAGGGGGGCTCAGGAAAACCTCTGAATATTCCATCCCCCTTAGAGCCCTTTCACACTGGTGCGTTCTTGCAGCGTTTTTGCCGTGTTTTCGCGGTACAAATAGCGCTATTATAACGCTCCAAAAACACCCATCTCCATTGAAATGAATTGAAAACGCGGTAAAAACGCAGTAAAAACGTGGTAAAATCGCGGTAAAATAGCAGTGTTTTACCGCAATTTTAACGTTCCGCTATAGGCGTTTCCAGTGTGAAAGGGCTCTTATGGTGTCTGTTCAGATACAGCATAGACATATCAGAGGAAGCTAATAACTTATTCTTATGGTGGCTCTGACAATAACCCTATTATACTATAAAAATGTCAGTTGAAAATGTTTATAATTTACAGGTAGACTTTTTTACTGCAAACCAGTTTCAAAGCTCAGCTAGATTACATTAGCTATTACCGGTTTACTTATCATTTGGTTTTAGGAAGAAAAAATGAGGAAGAAGATTTATTTTGCAGACTTGGTTTGAATGATTTCAAGAAAAGCAGGAAGTATTTTCTTGTAAGTTATTATTTGCATTTTTAATATTAAAAGGGACTACACTATTCTTTGCAATTTATAAAGTTTTACTTCTGTTTCCTTTTTGTTAAAGTCTTAAATATTAATAATCCATTTGATCCCAAACAACAGTTATTTTTTTGTGTGTGAGGTATGGGTGTTGAAGCATACACCATGACTACAGGGCTCGACCTTCAAAATCTATTGTTTGGAGTACCTATACCTTTATAGTCACTATTGTAGCATTAGGCTTCAAGTAAAGCTTGGTAGTTAAAGTGGATGTAAACCCCCCATACACCCAGTGAAGTGAACAGCCTCATTAACCTCCCTAGCGGTATGATTATTTCAGATTTTAGGTTCTGAAAGCGGTACCATTATTTTGCAAGGAAATTTGGCGTTTTATACTGTAGGCCTGTAATTCTTAGGAATAACTCACTTAAATCTGACCAAACAAGAGTCTAGTAGGCATCCCGGGTATGAAAAAGTTTGAAAAACAAAATGATAAATTATAATATAATAAATAATTATAAATAATTATAACAAATAATAATATAATTATAATAAAATGTATTCAATAATGTAATCAACTCAAAATCACTGAAATTTACTCAGTTGCAGAATTGTCGCTGTCATTACTTTTATTTTTTTATGATGAATTTCCCCACAAATCACTATCGCACAATTCTGCAAGTGATTATAATTTATTATCGCTGTTTTCTAGCTGCTCTAAAACCACTTTTGACATAAAGGGACACTTTTGGTTGCTATGGACAATCTACAGTTTGCAGGCAGAAAAAAATGTTTTTATTATACAAAAGTACATGTAGGACACTGGGCAGACCACTAGGGACAAAGGGGGTGTGTATTTTTTACATACAGTACTGTAATCTATAAGATTACAGTATACTGTATGTAAGGTGTTTGTTTACTTTTTTTAATTTGGCGCCGATCACTGCCCCGTGCATCGTAACATCACAGGGAACGGAGATCGGCGGCACACGGGGACACTGTGTGAATCGAGCGAGGACCTGTTCGCTCACACAGCGCGGCGGCATCGCTCGATCCAGGGACAAGGTAAGTAACTTTGTCTCTGGCTGCAGCGAGGCGAGCCTGAGTCTGGCTCTGGGATACCGCTCTTGGTATAAAAATCTTACCCCGAGCCAGACTCGGGAAAACCGCCAGGGGGTTAACCAAATCTCCCTACATAGGTTTTATATGTATAGCTGCTGTGTTCATATTTATATACTGTTTAGAAAGTTCAGATTATTTTAGGATATTTTCTCTTCCTGGTTAACACAGAGTGTGATGTCTAGGCATACAGCCAAGATAGCTAACATTGCTGATTGGAGGAAAGGCACACACCCCTTCTCCTCATAGGCAGAGACTCTCAGAGCTGTTTTGTAATAGGAGCTGCTCTCTGCTAATCTATTTTAGCAACCTCCTTTGACAAAGGATTCAGGCTGCTTTTGTCTAAAAAGTAAAAAAATATGTCAGGAGTTCTCAGGCTGATGGCAGTGGAACCGTTCAGAAGAGAGCTATAAGACTTAGCTCATTGAAAAGAGATAACAAAATACCGCAGATATATGTGCCCAGCTCAAATTTCATCAATCTGGTTTACATCCACTTTAAATCCCTCTTTCAAGAATTCTGCCCTCCTTCTTTTGGGGAATTTAGACTGAAGCCTCGTACACACGACCGGATTTCCTGCCAGAAAAACTGGCAGGAAAGCTTTTGGCTAGGAAAACCGGCCGTGTGTATGCTTCCTCGCAGCCTGGAATCCCGGCAGGAAAATAGATAACCTGCTCTTTATTTTCCCGCCGGGATTCCTGGCGGTTTTAAACCCATCAGTTTTCCTATGGGGAAACACTGAGGCCGCGTACACACGGTCGTTCCAAACCGATGAGAATGGTCCGACGGGCCATTTCCATCGGTTCACCGCTGAAGTGGCCTGATGGTCTGATGGGCGTACACACCATCATTCCAAAAACCGATCCGGTCAGAACGCGGTGACGTCAAACACACGACGTGCTGAAAAAACAGGGAAACTTACCAAGCAGGTTATCGGTTTTCCTGACGGGATTCCCGGCGGACTTTATACCGCCGGGAATTCCGGTCGTGTGTATGGGGCTTGAATGTTTGATTCCCAATGACTGAAACAATGCAAGTGTTAGGACTCATTTACATGTACCGCTTCCCCCCTGTATGAGCCACTGGTTACTGGTTCCCCCTATTCCTGCACAGCCAGGCAACTCGCATTTCCAACTTGCATCCAGGCACAAGAAATCAGTCCATGGGCTTGTTTTTGTTCTTTTATTAGGGAAAACAAATTGGATAGGGTATAGGGATTATGGGATGCCCAACTTAACCTGAGAAAAAACATATGAGGACAAACTTTCTTCTCAATGTACAAAAATGAAAATCCTAGACTGTGGTCCCTCTGGAATAATAACAGTCTCTATGGATCAGTGTCACAGAGTCAAAAGTGTCCGATGTGTCCACCATAATGTCGCAGTCACGATAAAAATGGCAGATTGCCACCATTACTAATATAAAAAAAAAATGCCATAAAACAATCCCATATTTTGTAGACACTATAACCTTTGCACAAACCTATCAATGTGCGCTTATTGCGATTTTTTTATTACCAAAAATATGTAGAAGAATACATATCGGCCTAAACTGAGTAAAAAATTGTTTTTTTATATATTTTTGGGGATATTTATTATAGTAAAAAATATTGCCTTTTTTTCAAAATTGTCGCTCTTTTTTTATTTATAGCGCAAAAAATAAATACCGCAGAGGTGATCAAATACCACCAAATGAAAGCTGTATTTGTGGGAAAAAAATAAGTAAATTTTGTTTGGGTGCATCATTGTCAGTTAACCTGCCAAGCGGTATTCCCGAGTCTGGCTCGGTGTGGAATTTGAGTACCATTAGCGGTATCCCCGAACCAGACTCGGGATTGCATTGCAGGATCCAGGCAAAGTTACTTACCTTGTCCCCTGGATCCTGCTTTGTCTCCCCACTGTGTGAACGAGCTGTCTCTGCTCGATTCACACAGTACCCGAGTGCCTCCAAGCACCGTTCCCTGCGAGTTCGGTGCCAAATTCAAAAAAGTAAAAACACACAATACATACAGTATACTGTAATATTACAGTACTGTATAAAATAATTACACATCCCCTTTGTCCCTAGTGGTCTGTCCAGTGTCCTGCGTGCACTTTTATATAATAAAGTTCTTTCTGCCTGGAAACTATAGATTGTCCATAGCAAACCAAAAAGTGTCCCTTTATGTCAAAAGTGGTTTTAGACCAGCTAAAAAACAGCGATAATAAATTAGAATCACTTGCAGAATTGAGCGATAGTGATTTGTGGGGAAATTCGTCTTCAGACAACTGAGCAAATTTCAGTGTTTTTGGTGTGATTACATTATTGATTAATTTGTATTATTATTTTATTATTCGTTATCATTATTTATAGTTATTTATTATATTATAATTTATGATTTTGTGTTTCAAACTTTATCTTACCTGGGATGTCTACTGGACTCTTGTTTGGACAGATTTAAAGCAGAGGTTCACCCTAAAAATATGTATTTAACATTCCATTCAGCATAATTCCAACATTTACACTATTCCTTTTTTTTTTTCCTGTACATACCGTCTTATTGTTATTTTCCACCCGGCTTCCGGCTTCTCACTCCCGCGGGAGTAGGCGTTCCTATGCAGAGGCTAGATGATTGACGCCTTGTGAAAAACTTCCCCCAAGGGCGCATAAGGCACGTCACCAGTTTTCCGAAAGTAGATGGCTCTATACGGCGCCTGCACAGTCAGCTCTACACGGCAGGCGCAGGCGCCGTATAGAGCCAACTAGCAGTTCGGCTACTTTCGGAAAACTGGTGACACGCCTTATGCGCCGGAGGGAAGTTTTTCACAAGGCGTCAATCATCTAGCCTCTGCATAGGAACACTTACTCCCGCGGGAGTGAGAAGCCGGAAGCCGGGTGGAAAATAACAATAAGACGTTATGTACAGCAAAAAAAAAAAACAGCATAGTGTAAATGTTGGAATTATGCTGAATGGAATGTAAAAAAAAAATGTTTTTAGGGTGAACCTCCGTTTTAAGTGAGTTATTTCTTAAGAATTACAGGCCTACAATATAAAAGGCCAAATTTCCATGCAAAATAATGGTACCGCTTTCAGAACCTAAAATCTGACATAATCATACCGCCAGGGAGGTTAAACAACGCAGTGACGAATCGCAAAAAGTGCTCTGGTCAGGAAGGGGGTAAATTCTTCCGGGGCTGAAGTGGTTAAAGAATTGGCACAAAGCTGCAAACTGTATGCAGAATTATCTTGCTTCCTCTGTAGAACTTCACCCAGTTCTGACTCTTGCAGATACTACCAGCCCATCTAGCTGCCTCGACTACTGGACCACCTAAATTCTCTGAAGAACTCCCCGGGACAAGGGATTAGGATTTAGCACAATGCTGTCCTTGGAAAGTAGGCTATGTCTGGCAGTCTTTTTCCTTGTATACCCCCTGGGTGTGCTGAGGTACTTACACTGTCCTTTGCTCCCAGTCCCCGCTGCATTGGGCAAAACTCCTGCTCAGGCCTCCAGTTAATTTAGATCTTTCCATGCCATGTATTGGAGTTTCCTCTCTTAGGCCTCGTACGGGAATAGAGAAACTTGCCTTGTCGAGTTCCTCGACAGCCTAACAAGGAACTCAACGAGGAAAACGATGTGTTTCGCCCGTCGAGTTGCTCGGTCGTGTGTACGAGGCTACAGGCTTCCTCACCTTCCTTTCCTCAGCTGAAGCCTGGAGGCAGAGCCCTCAGCACGGGGTCCCCTCCCAGGCCACATGGCAGCAAACTTAGTACTCCATCTTCCACCTGACTCAACTGCTGGCCAGGCTCCTTAATATTTAAGGGCTGACCTAGCCACCCTGCCAAGCCCACTGTCTACGGATTGGCTACATTCTCCAAGCTTCTAGATCTAGGGGGAGGTACCAGAGACCTGCCCTGTGGAGTCATCCAGCCTGACCTGCTGTAACCTGACCTAACCTGACCTAATTACTGTCTCACACAGTCATAACAAATACATTTACCTACACTAGTTGCACACTAGAGGGGGCTACATACACATGTGACAGCCCTTGCCTCTGAAAAGCAATCTGCACTGAATCGCTTTTCCAAGAGTGGTTGACAGGTGGCTGTGAAATGATATGTTGTCCCCTCACCACCTGCTTTAACCCTAAAAGGCATATACCAATGCAACACTACTGTATGGCCACAGTCTCAGAGCAGCCCCATTCACTTGAATGGGTTGCATACAGCAGTGGCACTGCCTGCTGAATGCTTTAGGGGATATACATTTTGCCATATTGCCTATTTTTGCTGCTGCCAACGGCATGTAAACCATGTAAACCAAACCCTAGATGGGGTTTTTATTACATCCACGCTGTGCTACTTGCTGAGCTGCAGGACTTCACCCAGAGTTTTGTCATCTGATACCTCACAAGTGCCTGACTGGAGATGCATCTGCATGGGAAACTGCATGATGAAATGTATACGTTTATTGATATCAAGTGTTAACACAATTTAAGTGCCCTTCATGGCCGAAGGACAAATTAGTTCACCGGGCCGGACATCAGAAGGATAATGTCTTTTCATTTGCCAGTGACACTTGTCCCAGCACTAACTACAGAGTTATTTTGAGGGAAATAACATTGAACACGGATTTTCCTCCACCAGCTCTTTACATGTCACACCTTACACTTTCCTTTCTTCAGCCCAATAGCATGGAGAGAAGCTGCTGTATACTTTTGTGAGGTCTTGCACACCTGTGGTCCAGACCCAGTCCTTAGAAGGATTCCATTATGCAGCAGGCCCTAACATAGGGACCCTACTGCTTAGAGGGTAGACAATTCAGCTACCAATCCACCCTCCAACAAAACCTCCACCACCGGCCACCACTGCCTCCTCTTCAGAGCTGGGCTGCTCCTCCTTCCTTTTATTTTTTACTCTCCATTACCCATAAGGTTAACATGAAGGTCTACACTTCGTTCCCCATTCCCATTCATTGTAGGAGCATACTCTGGCTCTCTTTTACAGTAAATCAGACCAGTCATTGTTACTAAATCAGAAGTCTTGTTACTTACTGTATTTGCTGGCGTATAAGACTACCTTTTACACTTAAAAAAACTGGCCAAAAAGCAGGGGTCGTCTTATACGCCAGGTCAGCTGCTCGGATGCCTGCCGAATGTGTGGTAATACTGTATGTAGCTTTGGCTACATACAATATATACCGCTAAGCCAATCCCGGTGAGCCATGTATTCAAATGAATAAAGAGCCTGCTCGGATTGGGGTAACAACCTCTGCCAATCCGAGTGCCTACATACAGTAGGCTGCTCGGATTGGCTTTGAGAGTCAGAGAGGCGTGGGCTGATGATGTTACAGCCTCTGCCAATCCAAGCAGGCTTTGTATTCATTAATAGAAAACATCGCTCACTGTGATTGGCTCCATCTCCAGCAAGAATGAAGAAGATTATGGCTCCAGAAGAAAGAAATATGAAGCATCGTCTTATACGGTGAGTACAGGCAAAACAATCTTAAAAAAAAAGGAAAATTAGGGGGTCGTCTTATACTCCTGGTCGCCTTATACGCCGGCAAATACGGTAAATAAAAAAGGCACAGGACTAACAGTTTCTTAGCATTCCAACAGTACATTTCTCAAACAATTACATGGGCAATGCAACAGGTTAGCAAACATGATGGTACTGCTTCTCTCCTTTTATATACCATTCTGGACTTGGGCTATTCTGTGCTGCTCATACCTTTCCAACTAGTGACATGGCTTCAAATATATAGTCCTGTTTCCAACTCCCATGATCAGCGAACCCTTGCCCAACCTCCTCTATGATATATATAACCCCCTACAGGGAGAAAAACATTTTGGGCATCTGCCCACAATTTGCACTGCTTGGAGTAAGGCAAGAGACAGATCTAATAGTCTACATGGCTGTTTCAAAGGTGTACATAGTTTTGTTCTTGTTTGGATTAAAGCTGCTGCCTCTGCCCTCCGTTTAATGCTGATCTCTCTCCTTGTCCCGACCCCTAGTCAGAAGTGTGCGGTATCCTTCAGGCACAAAATATAGAGTGCCGAGATTTAGGCAGGTGGTTTGAGGCAGAATTGTAAGATATGCAAAAATTAGGGGCAAGCAGCAGAACGATGAACAGACACTGAGCATATTTTATATGTAACATGCTTAAATTGGATGTAAACCCGCTTCATAAAATTTAAGCTGGGCGCATATATCTTATCTTATGTTTTCTTATCTCTCTCCAAAGCACTAAGTTCAGTAGCTGTCTTTTGCTCTGTAGCAACTCGCATACGTTCTCCGAGATGGGAGATAGAAGTGTGTGTCGGGGAGGTTAGCAGTCAGCTTGCCGTCTAAGAGCAGAGCACTACACATTCCTTTTTTTCCTTTGTCTATGAGGAGAGGGGCTATATGCTTTTCCTCCAATCAGCTGTCTTGGCTGTATGCCAATAATCAACTCCCAGTGCTAACCAGGAAGAGAAAAACTTTAACACAAAGAGCACTTTCTAAAGGATATATACAGATGAAGACAGCAGATATACATGTAAATATTATGTAGGGAGATTTTTTTGCATGCCTGTGTATCATCTGAGGCTGTGCACTTTACTGGGAATATCTGAGGGTTTACATCCACTTTAAATATGCCTGAACAGCAACATCCACAGTTCTAGAAAATTAATGGGAGCTTGAAGCTTAACATCAATATAGATAACTAAAATTTGTAATAATATATATAATATAATAAATAATGAATTCAAACTAATACATATTATGAATGTGCAACCCAATGCTAATCACAAAAAAAATAGTGCAATAGGTTCTATATAAATGATGTGACCTTAAAGTGGTGGTAAATCCTCACATATACACAGTGACGTGAACAGTCTCAGGTGATACACAGAGACTAAATAAATCTCCCTACATACAATAAGTTTAACTTGTATATCTGCTGTCTTCTCCTTTCTACACTATTTGTAAAGTGCAAATCATGTTATTTTTCTTCCTCTTTCAGCAGTGGGTGGGGAGTCTGCACTTACACTGTGTGAGAGCTGATTGGAAGAAAGGGACACCCCCCCCCCTCCCTTCACATAGTCAGAGGAACTAAGGAACATGCAGGGCTGTAGTCTGAATAGACAAGCTTCCTGCTTATCTTCCTCTAAGCTCCCTTTTTCAGCCGCTGTTATCTCATGTGTCTGGGATCTTGTCAGAAGTAACTGCTGATAACAAAGGAACAAAGCACCAGAGAGAAACTGTACTTACAGCTTTGGAGAGAGATAAATAAACACTACAGATATACAGGTATGTGCTTAGGTCAAATTTTATGAATGGGGTTTACAACCACTTTAAAGTGGACTGTAATATAAATGTAAAAGTAGGGTAATATTACCAATAGCTGAGATGTGACATAACCTGTAAAAGTAGTATGATTGCAGATATATTTTAATTCAGTGGTATTAAAGATACAGTATTCTCTTAATATGGGTAATCAATGGACATACAGCATGTTCCTAATTTTGAATTGGAAAGAAAATCAGGCCTACAGACTAGAATTGACACCTAGATGCCAATGACATTCTCATATCCTTGTAAGTACAGATAAGGATAAATGAACTGTCAGCTCACTGAGCCTTAAAGGGAAGCCCTAGACATTTTGTCTATGTAGCGCCCTGCTCCTGTTGAGTAGGCGCTATTCATACATTTAGTTATCTGAGCTGTAGTTTAGCTCAGAATTTTATGCCAAATTAGGGGTTTGTGTTCCAGTTCAGCTGCGTTGCACATCGTCCACCTGACTGTGGATGTCGCTGCCACCAGGAGTTGTAAATGCAATGGGCTGGGTGTATGGTGTGCCTCTTGCCCATAAGCAGCCCAGTGGCGTGGTCCCCACCGCTGTGCATTCTGGGGAGGGGTACTTAAGGGACAGACACCGTTCTGGCAGGGTTTTCCGAACATGACCTGCTGGCCCTCCTGGCCTCAGGGATGTGTTAACAGCCTTCTGGTCTTGGGGCCTGCTGGCCCGAGGCCTCGCTACTGAGAGTAGGCCCAGGAGTTTCTGGGGCCTACTGGTCCAGGGGTGGTCCTATGTTGACTTGCCTGTGGAAAGAAGCCAAACAATTTGGGATCCAATTGGAGGACGCACCCTGGTCAATTTACCTCATCGTGCGGCTGGCTTGGCTGAAAGATCCTGGCACCGTGAGCTGTGCCATTTCTTTGGAACTTTGAAAAGTGTGTGTGTAGTTACATGATCCTGTGGCAGAGGACTTTTGAACAAGCTTCACACCGGCTGCTAGGTCAGTGAGAGAGGCCTATCCGGTGGTTGCTGAATCCAGTGTGGAAACGTTTTTTGTCCTCTGGATCCAAGATCATACCCGTGATCCACAAAGCAAGGTACCTGAATCTTCCCTACCCCTCCATCCCTCTGTACGAAACCTGTTTAATAAAACCCTTGAAGAAAAAGAAACAAAGTGTTGGGGTGGACATTTGTAACTCTTCAAGAAGGACCCCTAGGACAAGCATGGTGAACAGTAAGGTAACGGCAGGCCCAAATCTAAACCAGCAGCTCCTACGGGGGTAGTGCTACATCTATAAAAACAGGAGAAGAGGCCTATACACCCAGAAGGTCCGACCTGTCTGCCAACAAATGCCTTTTTGTTAAAGATCAGAGGAATTAATTTCTCTCTCATAAAAACTAAAATATTAGTTGCAGAGAGATCAAATTAATTTCTTCTGATCATACTCGTTTTGGGATACGTGTACATTTAAAATAGTGAGGATAGTGAATATAGAGTCCATGAGAGATCCACAAACGGTTGTGTGGAGCTTGATAGCTAAGCAGTGATTGTTGCGGTCAGACTGACGTGCTGGTGTCAGAAATTCTATCCCCGATGAAGAGGGAACACTCCCAGGGTTGATTGGCTAAAAGTCTGGCCCACATCCATATCTTAATAAATTGAGGAGCATGAGATATGGACAGGGGGATTCACATGAAGCCATTCCAAACTGGTGAATTCTGGAATATTCCTTGATGTGGATGTGCTTCCCATCGATATTTGATAAACATCAGTAAAGTTTATTTCTGTTTTTGTACCTTTTTAATTTCATAGCTAAATCCAAACTTTGTAGGTCCTTTTGTCTTCTTTATATTTTTTGTAATTCCTTTCATAGTGATACTGTACTTCTCTGGGGAGGTGATCAGAATTTTTTTTGTTCACTATGTTTGCCCAATGATGATCTGATCACTGTTATAAGCAAACGTTTTTTATGAATGGCATCCAATCATGTGCCATTGTGTACTATTGTGATAGCTGTGATTGGTTACAGTTATCACATGGTACAGTACTGCTGTGATTGGCCCCTGTAGCATGTAATCACTGTGGCCAATCACAGTGATCACAACAGTACAGAATGACTATGAATAAAAGACATTGGGAGTTATTTACTAAAGGCAAAACCATTTTGCACTACAAGTGCAAAGTGCACTTGAAATTGCACTGAAAGTGCACGTGGAAGTGCAGCCTCTGTAAATCTGAGGGGTAGATCTGAAATGAGGGGAAGCTCTGCTGATTGTATCATCCAATCATGTGCAAGCTTTTATTATTTTCCTTGCATGTCCCCCTTTGATCTACAGCGACTTCACTTCCAAGTGCACTTTCAGTGCAATTTCAAGTACACTTTGCACTTGTAGTGCAATGTGGATTTGCCTTTCGTAAATAACCCCCATTGTGTACTATTGAAATGTGATCGCTGTGATTGGCCAAAGCAATCACATGGTACCAGGGCCAGCTTGGTACAACAGTCTGTCTTCTAATGTGTCCAGTGGACACAGTGGGTGATAGATTGCCCAAGAGGCATGCACCTGGAGGAGGTCATATGACATTCACCTAGGATAACACTGCTCCTTCTCAGCTGTCATAATATATTAGGCCAGTCAGGAAGTGGTTAAATATCTATATGTGCAATCAAATGGCTTTCACTTGTCATCAGTCTGATTTTCAGTCTCATTCTGCAAGGTGTAAATTCTATGTGGAAGCCTGTAGGCTACTCTTGGCACTATCGATTGATACTCGGGTCGAAAGGTTGATTGGGGACACAGGACAGGATATAATTGGCTACAGCCATGCTCCTCTCAGAGATACTTTTGCATTCCACAGTACAAATAAAAGTTTGCAACAGACATTTATAACAAGGCTGAATATTTAGAGTGTGATAAAGCAGATGTGGCCTGAATGAAATGCGGTAATAAAAATCATCAGGTTAGATAAAAGCATTCATTTACAAAAATATAACACATGCACTATTTTCATTATTGTTCATTACTTGCTAAACTTACCATCTCATTTTGTTCTCCAGTTCACTAAAGTTTTAGTGCAAGGATCAGTTGAATTTACTGCATTGCATTTAATATTGTATAGCATGGGTTTTAGCATGTTAAAATAGCACTACCCTTTGGCTGGAAAGAGCAGTAAGGTCCCAGGGGGTGTCTTTTGAGTACAGCAGAATAAAAAAAATTAAGTGGTGCTAAAATAACAACTTATAGAAAATAAAGGCTATCAATAGTTACAAGGTAAATAGCCTAACCGCTATACATGGCCATTTCATGCAGAAAACTGAGATTTTGAATCAATGTAATATGTAAAGCCTTGTACACTCGGTTCGATTGTTGGAAGGGGATGTTCTGCTGAAAGATTGTTGTCCTAAATTCTTACTGTTAGTACGCTCCTTTTGACAATTGTTGTCCAATTTTCGGCCAACAAATGTTGGATGACAGGCTAGTAAATTTTCGGCGGACAATGGCTCCACGTCTGATTTTCGTATGGTCATCCGTTGCACAAAAGTCGAAAGTACAAATACGCATGCTCGGAATCAAAGCTCACCAAACACAAAATTAGCAGAAGGGGCCCAAAGGGTGGCACTCGAGCTGAAATTCCCTGTAGAACGTCACTACATTTGTGCTTGTGACACAATTGTGTAAGGTTAGTATGCAGGACAAGATCCTGGCACACGCCCATTTGACAAAAATCAGACGCTTCAGCTGCCCGAAGCCTCGCTCCTCTCCTCGGCTCCGTCATTGCAAGTGTGGGCTTGTGGCTTCACAGTCGGGCACGCACTACGCATGCGCGAGATGCACTGCGTTTTCTTAGTGGCCAGGCAATCTTCTGGGACATGTGACATGTCCCAAAATACTACGGAGAGGGAGGGGAGAGGAGGAGTTGCCTAGGCAGCGAGGCAAAGGAAGCAGGATGTGGGACTAGAAGTCCCTGTCAAAACTAGGTACCCCAGGGGAGCTGCGGTGGCTCAACGCGATTGGCACTGCACTGACAAGCCATTCACCTCTGCAGCTAGGGGTTCAGATCCCGGTCTCGGCTACATGTGAATTGAGTTTGGTGGTCTCAGCCCGGGTCCCGGTGGGTGTGCTATGCGAGGTAAGCCTGCGCTTAGTACGCCCACCCCCCTCCCACAAAAATCACCACACTTACACGCAAATTGGGTTAACATGCACACACTTTGACCACACGGTCTCTAAAAAAAAAGAGAGGCGAAGGACTAACGGGGCTGGTTGAGCGGGCAAATCCTCTCACTCCCTTATAGGGAGTCCCTCTGCCCCGTTGGGCTTCAAAGCGGAGCAGGTAGGGCGGGCTGTGTGGGAGGACCCCCTCACACCCGCCATTGCCACCCGGGGCATGGAGAAAGGTGGCAGATTGCCTCTGAGGGAGGCCTGCCTACTCCCAACTCCTGCAGTCCGGCTCCTCTCTAGAGTACACGCACAAATTACACTTTAAAAAAAAAAAAACTAGGTACCCACCCCCCCCAAAAAAATGACATGCCAAATGTGGCATGTAAGGGGGTGAGAAGTGCTTAAAGCGGAGGTTCCACATTTGGGTGAAATTCCACTTTAAAGTATTACCGTATTTATCGCGGTATAACGCGCTCTGGCGTATACCGCGCACCCCAAAAGTGGCCCCCAATCCTGTGGGAAAAAAAGATTTTTTGTTGTTTTGTACTTACAGTTTTGATGTCTTGCGTGGCGTCCATCTGCGGCCTCGTCGGGTCCGGCGTCCTTCTGCGGCCTCGTCGGGTGTCCTCTTCGGCGGGTCCGGCGTCCGTCTTCGGCGGGTCGGGCGTCCATCTTCGGCGGGTCGGGCGTCCATCTTTGACGGGTCCGGTGTCCATCTTCGGCGGGTCCGGTGTCCATCTTCGGCGGGTCCGGTGTCCATCTTCGGCGGGTCCGGCGTCCTTCGGCGGCGTCCTCCCGCTCGTTTCCCGCCACGACTTTGAATACTGCGCCCGCATATAGCGAGCGCAGTACACTCGTGAATCTTCGGGCAGGCTCGGGCGCCTCTCGCACTGACGTCCTGTACGCTCAGGACGTCAGGACGTCAGTACGAGAGGCGCTGAGACTGGCCGAAGATACACGAGTGTACTGCGCTCGCTATATGCGGGCGCAGTATTCAAACTCATGGCGGGAAAGCGGGTATCGGCGTATATCGCGCACCCACGATTTTGCCCTGATTTTCAGGGCAAAATAGTGCGCGGTATACGCCGATAAATACGGTATTAAAGGGGTTGTAAAGGATTTTTTTGTTTTCCCCTAAATAGCTTCCTTTACCTTAACTACACACAGTAATGCAAGGCTTTCTCCCTGGTGTGGAGAAAGTCTCTTGAGGGGGGCAAGGCTTCTAGGGGCAGCACACTACCACCTGCATCTCAGTAACACATTCATGTGTATAATAAAAAGTTCCAGACTGCTAGTGCAATCCAACAAAATTCTTCATGTTATATGTTTGGGCTTGTTTGTTGGTAAAATCATGCAAGGTGTACCTACAGTTCTCCCATATTGGTTCTGTACACCTAGGGCCAGATCCACAAAAGGGTTACGACGGCGTATCTGCTGATACGCCGTCGTATCCCTGTTTCTATCTATGCGGCTGATTCATAGAATCAGTTACGCATAGATATCCCTAAGATCCGACATGTGTAATTGTTTTACACTGTCGGATCTTAGGATGCAGTACCGCGGCCGCCGCTGGGGGCATTTCTCGTCGTAAACCAGCGTCGGGTATGCAAATTAGCACTTACGGAGATCCACGAAGGTTTTTCCCTTCGTGAAGTCGCCGTAAGTGTTAGTTTGCCGTCGCAAAGATAGGGCTGCTTTTACAAAGTGTAAAGTTAGTACACCATGTAAAAATATACCCGTCTTTCCCGTGTCGCTGTCAATTTTTTTTTACATTTTTTTTTACCCGTCGCGATTCACAAAACTCGGTGCAACATAACGTAACGCAAAGCACGTCGGGAAAATAGCGTCGGGAGCATGCGCAGTACGTCCGGCGCGGGAGCGCGCCTAATTTAAATGGGACTCACCCCATTTGAATTGGCCCGCCTTGCGCCGGACTGATTTAGGATACACCGCTGCAAATTTCCAGGTAAGTGCTTTGTGGATCGGGCACTAACTTGGGCAATTTGCGGCGGTGTAACTTAAATCACAAAAGTTACGTTGCGCCCGCTGGTTGTGGATCTGGCCCCTAGAACTGAACTGGTCGTATGGTAGGGGGCAGGTTGCCTGCTCTACCAGGGGCTGGTTCTAGATGTGCTGATGTAGAAAGGGCAAACTCTCTCCTTTAATTGTATGGCTATGATCATCTTGTATTTGTAAAAGTAAGACCAACCGATTGACTGGGGAGGGGTGGAGTGAATGGAGGCACAGGACAGTTGGCTCAGAAGGGCAGGAAGTCCAGTTTCATACAGTGCTCTCAGAATTACCTCAATGTAGTTCTGTTGTAGGGCTAGAAGCTCTACTCATCATAATCCACATTCATAAGACAGTAGAATTGTGTTTGTTCAGTCAAGAGGAACATGTTTCCTAATCCACATTACTTATTCATTACTTACTATAGAGGTTCAGGCAGCACTTGCAACATCTTTCTATTGCGTACATTTTTTTTCTGGCGTAGTGTGCATATGCTCTGACTTACACTTATATCTGTTTCCTGCTCACCCATTGTTGCAGCCTCAACCACAAAGCCAGCTGACATCAGAACAGAGTGACTTGCTCTACGCTTAAATTTTTTTGTGCCACAACAAAGCTTTAAGCAAAACGGTCTTATTGGTACAAGCCAAGCGCCTTGTAATGTAATGTAATCCCTACTGTAATTGTTGGTAGATATTTAATTAAACATGTCATTTGAACTTTTTCTATGCAATTCTAGGCTATGCAAGTGTAGCATTACCCCCAGTGGAGCTGCTGTATTTTTGGGCGGCGTGTTACCTCGTGGCTCCTCCAAATTCCTAGGGGTGAATGATGCGTATTGCATATAGTAGAAGTAAAGGAATGTCCACGACAGGTGTTCTTTGCTGTGCTCTTTATTATCCAGCCGGGTAAAAACAGTAAACTTGTGGTGAGGAAAGTAAAGTTGAAGAAGAATGGAGAATAGCAGATTCAGGCGTATTGGTAGGAAACAGTCCTGCTCCCAAACGTAACACTTCTCTGCGCCACTCCCGCCGGAGTGGGTTTATTGTACCCGGACAGGCCTCTCTCACTGACCTGGCAGCCGGAGTATCACTCGGACAATTGTAGGATAAAGTCTCTGCCACAGACCCTCCTTGGTGAACTTGAACTTGGGAGAAAGTCTCTGCCACAGACCCCTCTCAATGAGCCTCAGAAAGATACCTCTGCCACAGGTCCCCTCTGGATAGAATTCTTGGAGATATGCCTCCTTAATTGAGTTACGTCTGGATCTCCTTCAACTTGTCGCCCAGGTACCGACTGACAGGTGATCACTCCCTCAGTGTCCGGTTACCTCGATCCCCGGTGGTTTGTCCAGGCCCTTTTGGACCGCCAGCCTCTCAATGGTGCTCCTCAGACAGACTCCCCACCGAACAGCAGTACAGCTTGGGATCATCAAAGGTGGGAACCCAGTCACTCACTGGGTCCCCGTCGCTGTTCAGTTGCTCCGGGCCAGCATAGTCCCGGAACCAGGAACACCGCGTGGCACGCACGCCCTGGCCAGGTAGCCCATAACGCCGTGGCGCCGTGATGTGGCCACCCTAAAGGTAGGTGCCACACTGGACGAAGAAGACCCAGAACCAATGGCGTCTGCCCCATAAATACCCCTCCCCATTATGCACCGCGAGGACAAACCCTTGTGATTGGCTGCTGGGAAAGAGCACCCAAACCTTGACTTCACTGCTGCCACCTGCAGTACCAGGGCTGGAAGAACACCCCAGTACAGCAGAATGGACCCACAGCACAGCCAAGCTGAGACAGAGACTGCAATTTGCAACTAGCAATCTGGATCAGAGTTTAACTACACTCTGATCTACCCTTAAATTTAACTAGCACCAGTACTATAAAGTATATAGGCGCTACACAAGTAAAACTAAAATGCAGGCAGGGAGCTCCAGACCTTGTGTTGCAGGGTAAGGGCACAGACAAGTGTAAGTGTGCCATCATGTGCACCTATGCTGGACATTGAGGCAGATGCTGCCTGGCTATTCCTCTTTCCTTCCTAATTTAGTTTAGCTTGAAAGCCTACATTTATTTAAAGTGGTTGTAAACCCTTACATATACCCAGGACTGGCCTCAGGTGATAGACAGAGATAAAAAAAACTTCCTCAGCTCCAGCAGGCAAGGGGCGAGGATCTGATGTAAAATTTAGTGTAATCTGAGACCTAAGTGGAGGGAATGGACACACCCCCCTACACAGTCTACACACAGTCTCTTCGGAAAACATTCATGCCCCCTAAGTTTAAATTTTCAATCCTTTGAACCCCTTGCTCTTCTCCCTCACCACCACAGAGGTAATCTTCTAGTGCTGCGGGTTTAATACAGCCACTTAACCTGTCATAGGCACTCATGAGAAGTGCAAACTGCCCTCTCAGTCCTCCTCACCCATTCATAGAAGCTGCACTGTAATTCTAGCTGTAGCGTCACCCCTGTAAGGACTGTGCCCAAAGGTGGCCCAGACCTTGCAAGCCTCCCGACACCTCTATGGTAAATGGGTATTTTACTAGAAGTTTTTTAGTCAAACCAAGAAAGAAGAATGTAAATTAATTAATCCTCAAATTTCAAATTTTAGCATTAAACGTATTTACACAGATATTACAATGAAATGTCAATAATAATAAATAAGGCAGTAATGACCAACAGGCCCATGACTATGACCCCAGGTATAAGAGGCAGAAGAAAGACTTTTTTTAAAGCTCCCTCTAAACCCTGATGCCACGGACCAAACGGAATAGAAGGCACAATATATGACAACACAATATGTGAAAAGTGCAATAAGCGAAACCTGAATAAGAGTTCCCCTTTAAGATGAGCAGGTGTTATAAGCTGAATCCTTTTGGAGGGAAGAGTCCTTAATGTAAGGTGTCCAAGATCTTCAGCAAGCTATGAAGGGGCCCAAGATGATGCTGTGCAATGGCGACCAGCAACGGTGGATGCAACAAGCAGGTGTCTCTCTGGGAAAGCCTTGGTTGTAGGTAAGTAAGTAAAGTGTAAAGGTGTCTGCATGCAGTGTCTCTGAATATAATTAATGGTGGGCTTCTGCCCGCTCTCCACTCCTGAAGATATCCAAGCTCTTGGATAGAGGACATCCAGAATAGACTCTTGTAGGACTTGCAGTCAGATGAGAGGTGCCTAACTGGTCACCCGACAACCCATGGATTCAGCAGTGTCTGCGTCGGTGTAGATGAAAGTGCCCCGTATAATAGGTGACTAGACATCTCCGGTTTCCAGGGACAGTCCCCGGGTTGAGGACACTGTCCCCGGACCAAGTCTGTCCCCGGTTTTGTCCCCAGTTTGGATTTTAACAGGGGCTGGGGAAATTTCAAAGACAGTCAGTGCAGAATAAATAATAAAAATTCTGAATTATACACCACTGCTCCTACTAGCTTAAGGGGGGTGTATTTTTTTTCCATTATATGTGCCCCTTTCTGATGATCATGTGCTGGTCGGAGCGGAGGGAATATTTCTTCAGTTTCGGGCGCATGTCAATTCAGCTCCACTCGCATGTTCTTCTGCCTTGGCTCAAGTCCCGACCACCCGCCTGCCTTCCCTGATGGAGTGATCTTCCTCCGCTTCCCACCCAGTAGTAGCCGGAGCCCGGCGAGCAAGACTTGACAGGCTGTGAGGCGGGCGGCGGCGGTGACAGACAGAGAGTCGATGATTGCCGCCATTACTAGTAAAAAAATACGTCCCCAAATTTTATTTTACAAATCTGGTCACCTTACCATATAGCCACACTGCCAATGAAAGCTGGGTAGCTGATGGTCTGCTTCAAGGAATAAGGATCACTCTTGGAAAGCACTCCACGTGATCCAGGTGCCGATTCACATCCACCTGGAACAGACTGGTCCCTGCTCTGCAGCTGTAGGCCGGAGTCCCAAGAGAGTGAGCCCCTCCCTGGGCCATTTTATTTATCTCCTCACTCAGAACTCCTCCTCTCTACAGCTAGCTGAAACTTGTAGTAGCAGGTCCATTGAAATCCCGGCCCTACTTATCCCGCGATCCTCTGCTTTCAGTTAGGGTGACCACGTGTCCCGGATTGCCCAGGACAGTCCCGCATTTTGCAGGTCTGTCCCTAGCACATTCATTCCAGGACAATACAGTGTCCCGGAATAAAACTGACACAGCCACCCCCGGGCCAATCTGATGCCCACAAAAAAAGTTGCCACATCACCGCTTTACTCACTGACAGTACTTGTCCTGGCCGGGAATGCCTGGAGGAGCACAATCCCGCCCCCTGCTTGTGATTGGGGAAATCATAAATCCCGCCTCTTGTGTCCAATCGCTGTGCTGTGATTTGTTACAGCACAAGCTGATTTTTGGGAAGGGAGGGTGTCCCTGAATGGTAGTTTGGAAATGTGGTCACCCTACTTTCAGTAGTGGTCTCTCTTCAATCGGGAAATGATGACACAATCCCCATGCTGGGCACTAGAGGGAACAAAGCTTAATGTAATATTTGTTAAGGAATGTCCCATGATGGCAAAAGCGATATTGCCAGCACTTGGCTACACAGCAATGAAAATAATTATATGAATAAAAGGAAGTGGTTCTTTCATTCATCCATAAAGATACACTAGGTGTTAAGACACTGGTATGGTCTGGGGAGGGCTGGCAGGGGGGGCAGGGTGTAAATCTCCCCCCGGGCTGGTGACACTATGCACAGCCACTGGCCGCCACTACCAAATGCTGTTTTTGCAGAGCAGGAATATGCCTGCTGGAGCTCTGTTAACACAGGTCACGGCCACTGCTCACCTCCCACTTTGAAGCCTTGCCTGTGTCAGCTCTGAGGTAGATGGCTGCAGAGCTGAGCTATGTCTCGTCTCACACATAGCTCAGCCTCAGCGCACACCAGCGCTGACATCCCCTTCTCTCTCTGCACAGACACGAGGAAAGATAGAGCTCATCTGCTCCTCCTCCTTCTGAGTCTGCCCTGCACACACTCCCCGGGCATGTGTGGGCACTGGACAGGAAGTTTGAACCCAAAAAAGCATCAAACAGCCTGCCTGCGCCTCAGCCACCATCCTGGAAAGCTCACACTCTCTAGTCTCTCCTGCCTCCCAGTGTAAAAAAAGGGGTGCTCTGTGGACTTTGTTAAAGGGGAGGGGGGCATGCTTTGGTGAGCAGAGACCCTCTTTACACAATAATCCACAGCATGCATCCTTAAATCAAGTTTCCCAGAACACCCCTTACATCAGATCTGATGTATATGGGATCTGTGCGGACTCTGATGTAAGGGGGGCCTCTGTGCATACTCTGATGTAAGGGGAGGCCTCTGTGCGGACTCTAATGTAAGGGGAGGCCTCTGTGCGGACTCTGATGTAAGGGGAGGCCTCTGTGCGGACTCTAATGTAAGGGGAGGCCTCTGTGAGGACTCTGATGTAAGGGGAGGCCTCTGTGCGGACTCTGATGTAAGGGGAGGCCTCTGTGCGGACTCTGATGTAAGGGGGGCCTCTGTGCAGACTCTGATGTAAGGGGAGGCCTCTGTGCGGACTCTAATGTAAGGGGAGGCCTCTGTGCGGACTCTGATGTAAGGGGAGGCCTCTGTGTGGACTCTAATGTAAGGAGAGGCCTCTGTGCAGACTCTGATGTAAGGGGAGGCCTCTGTGCGGACTCTGATGTAAGGGGAGGCCTCTATGAGGACTGTGATGTAAGGGGAGGCCTCTGCGTGGACTCTGATGTAAACATGAAAAATCTTAGACTGTTTTCCTCGATCCATCACTTTTCCACGCTCTATGGGCCACTTGACTGGACTTGCCCCCCAGGCCTAAGGCTGCCAGCCCTCCCCTGGGTATGGTGGCACACATCACATGAGTGGGTGCCCAACTAATGTTTTCATTTTAACAACACCAAAAAGCACGTTAACACTCCAAAAAAAAAAGAAGAGAGATACTGACTTTGCAGAACTACAAGATCCAGCATGCATATTGGGTTTTGTGGTTCCACCTAAGTTTATTCTTTTCTCTACCAAGAGGTTAGATGAAGCATTTATTTAAATCATACATTGGTGCTTCAAGGTTAATTAAGTGTATGTAACAATCACTCACTTTGGCAGCCCTCAGATCTTGGCAACTTAATATACAGACTTTCATCTAGTACCGTCTGTGCTTACATGAAAAGCGATTCAGTGGGTTTTTTTCACAGAAACAATGACATCTCTTCTCACAAGTTTAATGCTTGCATGTATTATATTAACCAATTCAATACACTTCGGACACTTTCACCCCCTTCCTACCCAGGCCAGTTTTCAGCACTGTCGCACTTTGAATGACAATTGGCCGGTCATGCAATGCTGTACCCATTTTTTTGAGACAGATAGAGCTTTCTTTTGGTGCTATTTAATCACCACTGGGTTATTTATCTTTTGCTAAAAGAACGCTAAAAAAGCTAGAACATTTTGAAAAAAAAAAAGTTTTTCTTAGTTTCTGTTATAAAATTTAGCAAACAAGTCATTTTTCTTCTTTACTGATGTGCGTTGATGAGGCTGCACCGAAAGGCACTGATAGGCTGTACTGATGGGCACTGATAAGGCGACACCGGTAAGCCCTGATAAGCTGCACTGATGGGCACTGCTAGGCTGCACTGATGGGCACTGATTGGCACTGATGGGGCTGCACTGATAATCAAGGTACTTATGACCAGTGCCCTGATTATCGGTGTAAACAATGTGTTGATAGGCTTGCCGATTAACAGCTCTCCTTTCATCACACAGACACAGCGTGTGAGGAAAGGACTGTCCATAACTGGCAAGTCTGTTTATATGTGATCAGTTGTGATTGGCCCTTTACTGAGATCTGTGATCCAAAGGACACAGAGCAGCCCCGGGGTGGGCCTGTCGATCGCTGTGGGGGTCGGTGGGGGTTGCTGCGGGGAGGAAGGTAAGCTGGAGGTCCATGGAGGCCCCTCCTTCGTGTGCGCCCAGTCGGCTTCCCTTATAACTTGCACAGTATAAGTGGTGCACTTGTTGTCCGTCGGGCTGGTCGGTCCGGCCTCCGGCTCCCGGCCCCTCCCTAGGGTGCCGGAAAACCCCTTCTGTCACCTGAAGAGATGATGGTGTGCCACCTCTATATCTTAAACCTCAACTTATGTGTAATGTATGGGGGAGGTGACCCCCGTCCTCGGCCCATCCCCTGGTCCTCCTGTCCCTTTGTGATATTGGTATAACTACCGGGTCCCGGGGTGACTATGTGCCCCCCCTGTTTCTTTCTTTCTCTGTTATGTTGGTAAAAAAGGAAAAACGGATGGCTTATTGTTTGATGTAAGATGCTTATGACAACGTATGTTGTGATGTATAACCATGCCGTCCACAAATAAAGATTTTACAAAGGACACAGAGCATGCCGGATGCACGTCCCAGGGGGCACGTGGGAGGACGCCCATGGATGATTCCGCTGTAGCTGTCCTTTGGCTATAGCACAGTCGGAAAGTGGTTAAACACATGGGGCCAGATCCACAAAGAACTTACGGCGGCGTATCTATTGATACGCCGCGTAAGTTCTACGATGCGCCGTCGTATCTTTGTTTTGTATCCACAGTACGCCGTCGGATCTTAGGTGCATATTTACGCTGGTTGTTAGGTGGCGCTTCCGTTGATTTCGGCGTAGAGTATGCAAATTAGCTAGATACGCCGATTCTCAAACATACGTCCGCCCGGCGCATTTTTTTACGTCGTTTACGAAATGCTTTTTTCGGCGTAACGTTACCCCTGCCTCCATGAGGTGTACGCAATGTTAGGTATGGACGTCGGGACAGCGTAGAATTTTCCGTCGTTTGCGTAAATTGTTCGCGAATAGGGCTTTGCGTAAGTTACGTTCACGTCGAAAGCATTGACTATTTGCAACGTGATTTCGCGCATGCGCACTGGGATACGTCCACGGACGGCGCATTTGCCGTTTGTAAAAAGCGTCAATTACGTGGGGTCAAACCAGATTACCATACAACACGTCCACTCCAAGCCTACTTTGAATTACGCGGGCTTACGCCGGCAGATTTACATTACGCCGGCCCGCATATGGGAGCAAGCTCTTTGTGGATACCCAAGGAGCCACTCTGATTTACGGCGGCGTAGCACATATGAGACGCGCTACGCCCGCCTAAATATACGCCCGTTTTTGTGGATCTGGCCCATGCTGTTTCTGACTTCCCAAAACTGGTACCTTGATGGTCAAACAGAGCTTAAACTGGCCCTAGGCCTGGTGGGTCACCTGGACCAATGGGCCCTGGGCGGATGTCCTTTTGTCTGTATATGGAGTGTAAACCTGTCATTAAAAAACAGGGAACCTGATATGTCTTAGGCCTTCCAATAATACTAATTTTCTATCTTTAGGAGCCCTTTCACTCTTTTCTGTTTCGCAGAGGGATTTTCCATTAATACCAATGCAAATGGATCAAAAAACGTCCCTGCCACTGACATGCAACATGCGTTAAAATGCATTTACATTTATTTTAGTTGAAAACACATCTGTCAAAAAGTGTGACAAGTGTGAATGGGCTCTTTCCTGAATGCTTGGGGTTGATGTAATAAAGGCAAATGGGCAAAGCTTAATGAATTAAATAAGACTCTGAAGCTCTGTTGCCTTCCATCATCCAATCATGGGCAAGCAAAATTATTATTTTATTCTATGCATGTGATTTTGGTATTCTTTGTATTTTCACTACATTCACCAAGCTAAGGGAACGTTTCCTTGCGAAGCTAACAGCCTATTTGCCTTTTGTAAACCCACCCCTTTGGGTCACTGACTTGGATCCAGTATGCAACTAACCCCTCATTCACACTGGGGCAGATCCACATACATCTGCGCTGGGCGCAGCGTATCTAAGATACGCTACGCCGCTGTAACTTACTTTTAGTTGGTTTGAATCCTCAACGAATCCGCGCCATAAGTTACAGCGGCGTAGCGTATCTCTTGCGGCGTAAGGGCGTGGAATTCAAATTCGGCGGGTAGGGGGCGTGTTTCATTTAAATGAAGCGCGTCCCCGCGCCGAACGAACTGCGCATTCGCCGTCCGTAAAAACTCCCAGGGTGCATTGCTCCAAATGACGTCGCAAGGACATCATTGGTTTCGACGTGAACGTAAATGGCGTCCAGCCCCATTCACGGACGACTTACGCAAACGATGTAAAATTTTCAAAATTATACGCGGAAACGACGGCCATACTTAACATTGAGTACGCCACCATATAGCAGCTTTGACTATACGCCGGAAAAAGCTGAACGGAAACGTTGTAAAAAATGCGACGGCCGGTCGTACGTTCGTGGATCGTCGGAAATAGCTCATTTGCATACTCGACGCGGATTACGACGGGAACGCCACCTAGCGGACGCTGAAAAATTGCATCTTAGATCCGACGGCATACAAAGACGTACGCCTGTCGGATCTAGCCGAGATGCCGTCGTATCTTGTTTTGAGGATTCAAAACAAAGATACGACGCGAGAATTTTGAAATTACGCCGGCGTATCAGTAGATACGCCGGCGTAATTTCTTTGTGGATCTACCCCACTGGGTGCAACTTCATAGTGGTGCAATCTGGTCTGATTTAAGTGTGACTTTAGTGCGATTTCAATGTACTGCAACTTGGGTATGTCCAATCAAAAAAGTACAGTGTAAGTACATCCCCCGTATTCATGGCAAACTAACTTTAACCACTTAAGCTTCGGAAGGTTTTACTCCCTTCATGACCAGAGCATTTTTGCTATATAGCATTGCACTACTTTAACCACTTAAGGACCGAGCCTCTTTCTGAGATTTGTTGTTACAAGTTAAAAACATTTTTTTTGCTAGAAAATTACTTAGAACCCCTAAATATTATATATATATTTTTCCTAACACCCTAGAGAATAAAATGGCGGTCGTTGCAATACTTTTTGTCACACCGTATTTGCGCAGCGGTCTTACAAGCTCACTTTTTTTGGGAAAAAATCACTTTTTGAATTAAAAAATAAGACAACAGTAAAGTATTGTAAAAGAGGATGTCATGCTGAGTAAATTGATACCCAACATGTCACAGTTCAAAGTTGCGCCCGTTCGTGGAATAGCGACAAACTTTTACCCTTAAAAATCTTCATAGGTGATGTTTAAAAAACTCTACAGGTTGCATGTTTTGAGTTACAAAGGAGGTCTAGAGCTAGAATTATTGCTCTCGCTCTAACGATCGCGGCGATACCTCACATGTGTGGTTTAAACAACGTTTTCATATGCGGGCGCTACTCACGTATGCGTTCGCTTCTGCTTGCGAGCTCGGCGGGACGGGACGCGTTTATTTTACACTTTTTTTTTCTTATTTATTTTACCTTCTATTTTTATTTTTGCACTGTTCTTTTTTTTTTAAAAAAAATCATTTTTATTCCTATTACAAGGAATTTAAACATCCCTTGTAATAGAAAAAAAGCATGGCAGGACCTCTTAGGCCCCGTACACACGTCCGAGGAACTCGACGTGCCAAACACATCGAGTTCCTCGTCGAGTTCAGTGTTGAAGCCGCCGAGGATCTCGGCGGGCCGACTTTCCTCATTGAACAACGGGGAAATAGAGAACATGTTCTCTATTCGGCCCGACGAGTTCCTCGTCGGCTTCCTCGCTGAAAAGTGTACACACGACCGAGTTTCTCGGCAGAATCCAGCTCCGATCGAGTTTCTGGCTGAATTCTGCCGAGAAACTTGGTCGTGTGTAGAAAAGACCTCAGATCTCATATTTACACTAAAATGCAATAAAAAATGTAAACAAATGAAATGTCATTTGAAAAAATAAAATAAAAAAAGAATGTCCCTTTAAGAGCTATGGGCAGAAGGAATGTTTTGACATCGCTTCCGCCCTGCAATGATATGGAGATGGGTGGGGGCCATCTTCCCACTCGTCTCCATACCAAGCCAGGAGAAGGATCCGATCACCTCCGCCGCTACCGATGGGTCCGGTAAGGGATGAAGGGCCCCAGAGAGCGGTGGGGGTAAAAGTGATCTTGTGGTGGTCTGGAAGTGGTTAACTGGCAATTGCGCAGTCATGCAACGCTGTACCCAAGCAAAATGTATATAATGTTTTTCACAGAAATAGAGCTTTCTTTTGGTGGTATTTATTCACCACTGTTTTTTTTTTTTTTCGTTATATAAATAAAAAAAAGAATAAAAATTGTAAAAACAAAAACATTTTTTTTTTACTTTCTGCTATACAACATATCAAATTAAAAAAAATCGAATTTATTCATAAATTAAGGGCAAAATTTATTCCGATACATATCTTTGGTGAAAGAAAAAACAAAAAAGTGTATATTGAGTAGTTTGTATGAAAGTTATAGCATCTACAAGCTATGGGATATATATTGGCATTTTATGTATTTATTTCTATACTATTAATGGCAGTGATCAGCAACTTATAGTGGGAGTGCTTTGCAGAGAGAAGAAACAAAGAGATGAATCCCTCTCTACAAAGCCCTGTGTTGTTTGTCAACCTAGGGCTGTGATTGGACACAGCCGATCAGCAGGTCCCAGCCATTAATCATTGGCCAGAACCTGCTGACAAAATTGGACACAGCAGGAGTTGGGAGGGGGGAGGCCTGAGCCCAGAAACAGGCAGCGACATACAGGTATGTAGCTGTGCCTGAAGGACACCTTTGAACAGCAGCGTTGGCAGTCTGAGGGGGGCAGTGTTAGATGTACTAGCAGATTTAGATACATTAACAAATTAAAGCCGAAATCCTAATAACACTTTATAAGCAGCCACAGCAACTGTTTTGCTTCTTTTGGGATAAAGGTTTTACATAAATAAAAGCTGGACATTGCAAGCGCCACTGTCGGCAGTAAATAGTTTGTCTCAACAACCTAACTGTTACATTTGCAGGACAGCGTGCTATTTTGAGAAACAACAGACTTACTGGCCAGACCACCAGGTGAAACTAAAAGATAGAGGGCCATATTCTCAAATAATTTACGCAGGCGTATCAGCAGATACGCCGACGTAAGTCCGATCCTATGTTTAAGTGTATTCTCAAACTGAGATACACTTAAACATGCCTAAGATACGACGGCCTGCGCCGTTGTATCTTAGGCTGCGATATTTACGCTGACCGCTAGGTGGCGGTCAGCGTAGAATATGCAAATGACTAGTC
Source organism: Rana temporaria (assembly GCF_905171775.1). Taxonomy (NCBI): domain Eukaryota; kingdom Metazoa; phylum Chordata; class Amphibia; order Anura; family Ranidae; genus Rana; species Rana temporaria. The sequence continues at coordinate 423,234,199 of NC_053490.1, forward strand.
ACGCCGATTCTCTAACGTACGCTTGCCCGCCGTAGTGTTTTAACGTAGTTTCCGTAAGCGATACGCGGCGTAAAGATAAAGATGCCCCCTAGGTGGCGTACTCAATGTTAAGTATGGCCGTCGATCCCGCGTCGAAATTTGAAAATTTAACGTCGTTTGCGTAAGTCGTCCGTGAATGGCGCTGGACGCCATTTACGTTACAGTCAAAACAAATGACGTCCGTGAGACGTCATTTAGCGCAATGCACGTCGGGTAATTTACCCGACGGAGCATGCGCATTACGATCGGCGCGGGAGCGCGCCTAATTTAAATGATCCACGCCCCCTACCAGGATCATTTGAATTAGGAGGGCTTGCGCGGGTGGACTTTACGCGACGCCGCCGCAAGTTTACAGGTAAGTGGTTTGGGAATCAGGCACTTGCCACTTAAACTTGCGGCGGCGTAACGTAAAGGACATACGTTCCGCCGCCTCAGATCTATAAGAATATGCCCCAGAAAGCCTAAAAAAAGAAAACAAATGCAGCCACCACATCTAAGATATGGTAAGCTGCAATAGCAAAAATTATTTTGGGTTTAATATCACTCTAAAATGTTACGAAACCCACAGCAATAAAATCAGTCTGTATATGCAGTAATGCATGCTTGTTATACTCACTGTGGAACCTAAGGGGTTAATCCTGCGCACGACAAATTCAATTAAAGCCGCTCTCTCCCTTCTAGCTTCAGCTGACAGAGGGGGGCAGGGGGCGATCGGGGGAGATATACAGTACAGACAGCCCACTGCTCTCCTCTCCTTGTCACAGCGCCGCTGCTCCATTTACCAGAGAACTCGGCAGCGGCGCTGTGACAGGGAGAGGAGAGCCGCGAGCTGTCTGTACTGTATATCTCCCCCGATCGCGGCTCTAATTGGATTCGCCGTGCCGCCGCCTTGCTTCCTGCTTTCCTCACCATGATTGGCCACAGCAGAGGGCCAATCAGAAGACTCTGGGGACTGGGGGCATCATGGGAAATGTAGTCCCTTAAGAGTGGCGGCCCCCAGCGTGTCCACCATGCTAAAGCCCCCAGCATGCAAGCACTCTGCTGGGGGGGGGGTTACGAAAGGAAAAAAGAGAATACTGTGCTCATGCTGGGGGGAAGCAAGAGAGAGTCACTCTGTACCCGCACCAACCAGAGAGGGAGTCACGCTGTACCCACACCAACCAGAGAGGGAGTCACGCTGTACCCGCACCAACCAGAGAGGGAGTCATGCTGTACCCGAACCAACCAGAAAGGGAGTCACGCTGTACCCGTACCAACCAGAAAGGGAGCCACGCTGTACCCGCACCAACCAGAGAGGGAGCCACGCTGTACCCGCACCAACCAGAGAGGGAGCCACGCTGTACCCGCACCAACCAGAGTTGGAGCCACGCTGTACCTGCACCAGCCAGAGAGGGAGCCACGCTGTACCCGCACCAACCAGAGAGGGAGCCCCGCTGTACCCGCACCAACCAGAGAGGGAGCCCCTCTGTACCTGCACCACCAGAGAGGGAGCCCCATTGTACCCGCACCACCAGAGTGGGAGCCCCACTGTACCCGCACCACCAGAGAGGGAGCCCCGCTGTACCCGCACCACCAGAGAGGGAGCCCCGCTGTACCCGCACCAACCAGAGAGGGAGCCCCGCTGTACCCGCACCACCAGAGAGGGAGCCCCGCTGTACCCGCACCACCAGAGAGGGAGCCCCACTGTACCCGCACCACCAGAGAGGGAGCCCCACTGTACCCGCACCACCAGAGAGGGAGCCCCACTGTACCCGCACCACCAGAGAGGGAGAAAGACAGAGCCGCTGCCAGGGTACAGGCATGCTACACTACTGACTAGAGTCACCCCAGGCAACCCAGAGTGAGTGAACGTCCAGCCAGAGGGATCACTGTTGCGGTTTCACCAGGTCTGGTAAGAGGGCCTGTTGGCCATTATCCATTAATGTTCCCATTAAAAAGTGTCTAACCTGATATCCTCCCGTCTATGCTGGGGTCAATTTTTGCAGAAAATGACACCAAATGCTGGGAGTTTTGAGTGAGGAAACTGACACCAGTGCTGAGGGTCATTGTTATGTACATTGGTACAGATGCTGAAGTTTTTATTCTAGAAATCTGCACCGATGTGGGGGGTTATTATTGTTGCTACTGACACCAATGCTTGCGATTTTTATTGCGGAAACTAATAGCAAAGCTGGAGATTGTTATTGCAGAAACTGGCACTGATCGTAGGGGTTGTTATTTCCTTGGGGGGGGGGGGGGACTCCATTTTATTTGATATTGTTATTCAAAGTTCCTAGTTGCTTGATAGTTGCATAAGGTTTCTCAAACCTTTGCATGCCTGCGCTTTATGTGATAATGACTAAGCCCCTCCCCTTCATGACATTGTCAAAAAGGGAACGAGCATGGATGACCTTAAAATGATGCCCCCCCCTGAAAAAAGTTCCGCGGACGCCCATGCTTATATTCCCATTTTAAATGATAGCTCCTTTTTTTGGTTTTGGAATAGACATCTACTGAAACCTGCAGATATTACCGGCTTGAAGCTCATGTATTTTAAGGAGTGATAACCTGTTTGGTGATCTGTGTTAAATTACTTTTACGTTGATTTTACCATAACAGCAATTAAATGGTGTTATAACACTGGAAGCAGTAAAACATCACGACTTACAGAGCAGGCGAAATAAAGAATTGTTATGTTCCTTTGTGAATTAAGATGAACTAAATAAGGTGCAAAATCAAGAAAAGTTGAATAAAGGACAAAAATGGATTTGTTAATTAAACCTACAATGTGATTGTTCGCCAGTTCTGCCAACATTTGGATATTATCCCAGCACATGGCTTACTAATGGAATTGCCTGAGCTCAGTGAGCAGCACCATTATGCCGCGTACACACCATCACTTTATGTGATGAAAAAAAACGACACTTTCTGTGAAGTAAAAAATGACGTTTTTGAAACTTAAATTTTCAAAGATGAAGTTGCCTACACACCATCGTTTTCTCACAATGATCTTGCAAAGTGAGGTTACGTTCCACCACGTTTTACCATTGAAGCTTGCTTCATAAGTAGCTTCTGGGCATGCGTGGATGAAAAAACGTCTTAGAAAACTACGTTTTTTGCTACACACGGTCAATTTCTGTGAAGTAAAAAGTGCACTTTTGAAAAACGACACATAAAATTGAAGCATGCTTCAATTTTTTTTGGTCGTTTTTTACAAGACATAAAACGACGTTTTCCCCCACACACAGTCAATTAAAGTGACGTTTTAAAAACGTCATTTTTTTTCATCACATAAAGTGATGGTGTGTACGCGGCATTAGGCTAGGTTCAGAATTGTATTATTAACATATTGCCAATACCATGACAATGTGTAAACCATAGAATTACCACCTACTGTAGATCACTGAGTGTGCAGGAAGTAAATAAAGGGAACTCCCTATTATCAACACAGACAGATACTGTAAATGCTTTGGTTAGTAGAATAGGGGAAGGCTAGAAAACGTGTTAGATTTTTATATATATAACTGTTGCAAATTTTCTCTCACTTCCTGTTCCTGCACATGAAACCGTTCTTATCAGGGCAGTAAGTGAAGGGGAATCTCCTCAACAAAGCCAGTCGGGGTTTTATTATTTCTCAGTCTATATGAAGCAATAAAAAAGTTCTCGGCTTTACACTCATTAAAGCAGGGGTGCCCAACCTTTTGAAGACGAAGGGCCACTTAAGCAACTTGGTAACCAGTCGTGGGCCACAATGAGCGGAGTGGGCGGCTGAAGGGTCACGGCTACTCTATAGGCCCTCCGATCCACCCAGATGGAAGGGGGCTAATTCCCTTCTGTTTTTGGATTGGAGGTAGGCGGGCGTAAACGGACATCTGTCACTCTATAGAGGTGAATTGAGGGTCCCATTTGGTCGGGCTGATCGTGTGAAAAGGGCCTAAGACTGCTTTCACACTAATGTGCTGTGGTTTACCCACACTGTGGGTGCAGTGAAGTGCTCCTGTGTCTATCCTGCAGGTTAGCTGAACTTTGCCATAGACTCCGCCTGTGGCAAAAGCCGGCACTGTAGAGGAAGCATCGGCTTGTGGGGCTCTGCTCCACAGCCGCTTTCTTCCTCTACCACCAGCTTCATTCACAACACTGATGCTGCAGTATGGTGGGTCGGCAACCTGCGATCTGCACTTGCCAACCTGCCATTCCAGAGCAAGAGGTCGCGGGCCACATCAGAGGGCTCCGCGAGCTACATGTGGCCCTCGGGCCAAAGGTTGGCCACCCCTGCATTAAAGCCAAGCATATACAGTTTCAGTTTTATTTTTTCTGTTTACAAATGTTTTTATTAAAGTATTTAGACATGTACATCAGTAGCAGCTGGTGGGTTCTTTGTTTGGAGGGGATGGCAAATAACCACCTCCCTGATGCTGCAGCACTAACAACCCCCCTCCCACACGTCTGCCGGTTGGCCCAGCACTTACCTGGATATAGATGAGGGGAAGTCATCCAGCGCAGTGTGGGTAGCGGATCTAAAGTGGGTGGTGCGGGGTCCGGGCATGGGATCCAGGCTAGCAGGGGTGGGGTCCGGGTAGCGGCTCCAGGCTAACGGGTGCGGGGACTGGGCAGCGGCTTCAGGCTAGCGGGTGCAGAGTCTGGGTGGCAGCTCCAGGCTTGCGGTAGTGGTGCCCAGGCGGCGGCTTCAGGCTAGCAGCTGTGGGGTCTGGGTAGCTGCTCCAGGCTAGTGGGTGCAGGGTCCAGGCAGCGGCTCCAGGCTAGCGGGTGCGGGGTCCGGGCAGCGAGTCCAGGCTGGCGGGCTTCCTCTCTGGCCCCAGCAGCTTCCTCCCTGGCTCCCTGTGAGTAGGGTGCCCACAGACTGTCCCGCAATTGACATGTCTGTCCTGGGTCCCCGTCACCTTCATTCTGGGACAATACAATGTCCCGGAATGAAATAGAGTACACAGCCACCCCCTACTAACTAATAACTACATTTCCGGAACTGGTTGCTAGGGCCGGCGCTGCCTCGCACCTTGCAACCAGTGACAATTTTACTCTCAGACAGTGAGACCGGAATCAAGGCCTGCGCCTAGTGCAGCACTGATGTCCCCACCCACCTTAGCACTTACTCCTTCTCCATCACCCAGCGGCAAGCAGCAGGGACTGGTGTGATTTTCGCTCTCCAGATAGTGACGCCACTCCTTTCCTTCTAGGCACGTGGCTCATGCAGAGGGAGTGACAGCAGCACTGCATCTGGTGGCAGGCTATGGGTGGCAAGCGGCACTGCATATGGTGGCAAGTGGCACATTCACCTGACAAATAACCCGCTGCCAAATTCCCTATTAACCCCGAGACTACATTTCCCCCCACCCCCTCCTCTTTTTTGGGGAAGGTGGGAGAGGGGGTTGTCCCTGAATGGCAGTTTGGAAATGTGGTCACCCTACCCGTTAGGCTTCCAATATCATCGCCTAAAGTTTTGGCCAATCAGGAAACAGGTTTCACACCTGCTTCCTGATTGGCGGGAAGAAGATTTAGTGTGAAAATAGCAAAAATGTATTTGTAACGGTCACCACCGTTTACGACTTTCCATCCCAGTCACGACAGCTTATCGACACTCCAACCGACAGGACCCGTTCCCATTTCATTTGCCCAGAATCAAGACGAGACACAGCTCTGTGCTTGTTCCAAATGTAATGATACTTTAATGGTTTCTTCTCAGCTTTATATACAGTACAAGGCATTAAAGCAACAATGAGATCTTCACCCCCCTAATCACACACTAAGGATAATTACTTAAACATTCTAGACAGGTCGGCACCGGCCTATAATTATCATGTCTAATCACTGCACATTCCTTAATTAAAAGCATAACAAACAAACCCATCACACTGAGTTTCCTAGGCAGACGTTTCGTCTCCGCATGCAGCTTGACACCTATTCACACCTCTGCGCATCAATAGGTTTTAGACAGAGTTATCACACAATTAAAGGCCTTTCAAAAGCTAGCCTTATTTAACATATTAACAGTCTTCACAGAGAGATGAGTCATAGAATATTCTTTGCAGGCATTAAGGAATATACTGTAGATCACTGTCCATGCCAAAACAATCCAACATCTCCTGGCTCAATCTGTGCCCAAAAGTCACTCCTGTTACATGGCTCCCTCCTTGTGGAACACTCCGGCAGACCCGGCTTGATCCTTTTCGGGTCAACTTGGGGATGTCCGGAACTAGGAGGCCGGGATGACGTCTGTTTGCCAGGATAAACCATCAGCATTGCCATCTGGCTTACCAGGTCGGTAGCTGATGGTGAAGGTGAATAATGGAATTCAGTTCTGGAACAGTCACTTGCTTTGCTCTCTCAATGGCTCCCAAAACCTGTTGCTGATGCTCTTGGGACAGATAAGGCACCACCTGGATGCAAATCCCATTTAACCTTTTGACAATTTAAGTCTGTTTGTGCATTTTAATGTTCAAGCCACAGGACATCTCATAATACATGACGTAGTGTCGTTGCATCTCTGATTTCTCACTGGCCAACTTGTCACATTCCCATTTTAGACTGTGATATTGTGCCGGATCTACAGTATATGTCGGGGAAGGTAGTCTTACCCGGGTCTCTGCCGCAAGCGAGTTGGTTCCAGCAACGCGGGTTGGGGCACAGGTAGTCACTGTGTGGGCTTTAGCGGGACACATCGGGGCGTACGCAGAAACAAGGGGAGCCAAATCATTCCCCAGTAGTACATCTGCTGGCAAATCCTTCATCACCCCCACATTCACGTGTCCCGAACCAACCCCCCAATCCAGGTGAACCCGGGCAACGGGTAGCCGGAAGACGGTGTCTCCCGCTACTCTTACGGCTACGGTGTCTCCGGTGTGCTGGCTCTCTGGGATGAGTTTCTTCCGTAGCAGTGTCATTGTGGCCCCAGAATCGCATAGTCCATTGGCTACCTTTCCATTGACCCAGACAGTCTGCCTGTGTTGCTGCCTGTTGTCCTGGTTAGCTGCTTGTATCGGATCTGCCTCGTGCAGAATGCCCCAATGTTCTTCCTCCTCAATGCAGTTGGCCGCAGGCATGGGTGTGTGGGGGTTCCCCCTTTCTGGCTGTCTCCATGACTGTGACTGCCTGGGTGGATTCAATGGACAGTCTAGCTTTCTGTGTCCTAGCTGTTTACACCCAAAACACCTGATGGGCTGTGAGTAGTCCTGGGAGTTGAACCTAGGCTTCTGAGGATAAGTGGCCGCTGGAGGTGGTGTTGTAGGACGGTCCGACTGGGGTTTGTAGGCAATAGCCGGCGGGGGTGCTGCTGATCGATAATCCACCCGAGCTGTGGTCTTGACCACAGAGTTGTCCAGTTTGCGGGCGTCTGTGTATTCGTCCGCCAGGCGAGCTGCTTCAGACAAGGAGAAAGGGTTTCTGTCCCGGACCCATTCTCTGACCTCCCGGGACAGTTTGTCAAAGAAGTGATCCAGCAGGAACACCTGCAGCACCTCTTCCCCGGATTCTGCTTGGCATCCATCGACCCAGTGGGATGCTGTGCGGTGTAGGCGGCATGCCCACTCGGTATATGAGTCTCCAGTTTGCTGTCTCGTCTCTCGGAACCGCCTACGGTATGCCTCTGGTGTGACGGCATACCTGGCCAAAAGTGCTTCTTTTACCAGTCCATAGTTTATAATATCCTTGTCTGGGATGGCCCTGAACGCTTCACTGGCCCGGCCGGACAATTTCCCAGACAAAATGGTAACCCATTCCTCTGTGGGCACCCGGTGTAGGGCACATTGCCGTTCAAAATCAGCAAGGTACCCATCAATCTCCCCTTCAGTTTCAATGAAGTTCTTAAAAGCAGCAAAATGTATCTTTCTCCTTTCAGTTGGTGCTGCTGTGACTTCTGCTGCTGCAGAACATCTTTGCCATAGCCAATTTGCGTCCACAGCAGCTATAACTCGGTCTATGATCTCCGGTGGAGGGTTAGGACCATAGTGTGCCAGTCTTAGTTTGACAGCCCGATCAAAGCTTGCCTCCTCCGGGGTCCTGTCTGTTACGCTGGGCCTTTCCGTTAAGTTGGGTCTTTCCGCTCCATCCATTTGGACAAGTTCTGTGATCACGTCCATCTTCTTATGGTTGCTGGCTGGTCTGCCACGGTTCTCCAGCAGTCCTTGTAGCTGTCCTTTAAGCGATGGAATTATCCCACTGCTGCCACCACTGTAACGGTCACCACCATTTACGACCTTCCATTCCAGTCACGACAGCTTATCGACAGGACCTGTTCCCATTTCATTTGCCCAGAATCAAGACGAGACACAGCTCTGTGCTTGTTCCAAATGTAATGATACTTTAATGGTTTCTTCTCAGCTTTATATACAGTACAAGGCATTAAAGCAACAATGAGATCTTCACCCCCCCTAATCACACACTGAGGCCCCATACACACGAGAGGATTTATCCGCAGATACGGTCCAGCGGACCGTATCCGCGGATAAATCCTCTCGAGGATTTCAGAAGATTTCTATGCGATGGCGTGTACACACCATCGCATTGAAATCCGCGCTGAAATCCTCTGCCGATGACGTGTCGCGCCGTCGCCGCTATTATGACGCGGCGACGGGCGCAACGCTGTCATATAAGGAATTCCACGCATGCGTCAAATCATTACGACGCGTGCGGGGAATCCCTTTGGGCGGATGGATCCGGTAAGTATGTACAGACGAGCGGATCCATCCGTTGGAATGGATTCCAGCAGATGGATTTGTTGAGCATGTCAGCAAATATCCATCTGCTGGAAATCCATCCCAGGGGAGATTTATCTGCGGATAAATATCCGACGGAGTGTACACACCATAGGATCTATCCGCAGAAACCCATTTGATGGGATTTATCTGCGGATAGATTCTATGGTGTGTATGGGACCTGAGGCTAATTACTTAAACATTCTAGACAGGTCGGCACCGGCCTATAATTATCATGTCTAATCACTGCACATTCCTTAATTAAAAGCATAACAAACAAACCCATCACACACTGAGTTTCCTAGGCAGACGTTTCGTCTCCGCATGCAGCTTGACACCTATTCACACCTCTGAGCATCAATAGGTTTTAGACAGTGTTATCACACAATTAAAGACCTTTCAAAAGCTAGCCTTATTTAACATATTAACAGTCTTCACAGAGAGATGAGTCATAGAATATTCTTTGCAGGCATTAAGGAATATACTGTAGATCACTGTCCATGCCAAAACAATCCAACATCTCCTGGCTCAATCTGTGCCCAAAAGTCACTCCTGTTACAGTATTCGCTATCGTCACACAACTGGGTGGAGAAGCACCTGTGACCATGGTACCGATGGGGACTGCCAATAAAGGACTATTGCCCATTGAATGGCACTAAAAAGTGGACGTGCCAGCTTTTCATGGGGGGGGGGGGGGGTGAGACTTCTGGGAGTTCGTCTAGTAAGTCAGTTAAAAGCACCCGACATATGCTTCAGGGGATGTTGGGATGGGGTATCTCCTTCATACATTCTGGAGCTGCGCAGCTCTACGGCCTCTATGGCAACAGATCACTGAGGGCCATATTCTCAAAGAATCTCCGCCTGCTTCGCTTAGGGCACTTACACTCCGCTGTCCCAACTTACTGGAGCAGGTGTTGTATTCCCCAACCACTTGCTCCATAAGTTGGGACAGCGGAGTGTAAGTGTCCCGGCGTAGCCTGGCGGATCTCCAAGGGGGCGGCTTCTATTCAAATGAAGCGCGCCCCCGATGCAAAAGAACTGGGCATGCGCCGGGCTGCAAAAAGCCCAGTGCGCATGCTCCAGTTCTCGGCAGAAAACGTCAATGACGCCGACGTGTGCGTCATTGACGTAAAGTCGTATTCAAGAACGACTTATGTAAACGACGTATCCGACGAAAAAACACGACGGGGACCCGACGCCATCCGTAACATGGCCTACGCGAGACTTGCGGAAACTTACCCCTCATATAGCAGGGGTAAGTTTCCGCTTACGCAAACTACGTTAGCGACGGTTACGCGACGCGAACTCGTTCGGTAATCGGCGTAGAAGGATCATTTGCATATGCAAATGACTCCTTCACGTAAATGCCATCTAGCGGCGGCCGACGTCATTGCATTTAAGATCCGCCAGTGTAAGATGGCGGATCTTAAGTGTATCTATGCAAAAATGATTCTGAGAATCAGGAGCATAGATACACTGGCCTAAAAAGGGAGTTACGATGGAGTATCTGACTTACTCCATCGTAACTTCTCTGAGAATATGGCCCTATGAACTATTTCAAATAACAGGTATACCTATAATCGACGTGCTGCCCCTGTGTGAAAGTTTTTAAAGTAGCAGTGAAATTGCTTAGAGGTCTTCAATCTGTAATTACTGCTATTGCTGCTGTCTATGCATAGCTCCCAATAGCTCCTAACTGTACCTCATTTGGAGGGACTGTGACTCTTTTGGGGCCAAATCCCTCTGTACCTTATCATGCAGCCTCAGTTGTGCTTCTTTGTGGTCTGATATGTACATATCTATACAAAATTTACTATTTCACTCGTACTACCTAAAGTGTTATGCTGCACTAAATCTTTTATCCAACGTACATGTTAATACATTTGTTTAGTTTAGTCAATAATTATCTGCATATTAGAACTTTTTGGTCCATGCAATTAGAGCCATGACAGGGACATGTGTACTAAAAGGAGTCCCTCTTTATCATTTTAGAAAGTTGGGAGGTATATGCCTATGGTGGCAAGTCCTCTTCTGGCTAGGTATTTTATACTACATGCTACAAAGATGAATAAAAGAAAAGAACAGGATGTGAAAAAATGTATTTATCAGCAGAGCCTGTCAGTCACACCCTCAGCAGGGGCAAGAGTGCACTCTCCCCACTCCTTCTCCTTCCTCTTCAATCGCCTGTCATCGATCACAAACTATCTGAGCAGAAAACACACATGCAATCTAGTAGTCCCTCCCTTGTTTGTCCCCTCATCTGATCAAAATGGACCAGTCAGTTGATACAAGTTTTTCTAAAAAGGCTTCCCATGTGCTGTATGTTCAATCGACTAGTAATATGGTGTCCTGTGTGGAATTCTTTGGAGCTAGGTGGATGCAACGTATGGCATGTAGAACAGTAGTTATGTCCAGATACAGTGATTGTCCTTCACAAGCCTTAGAGTTAATGTATTGACTACAGGAACAGTGGCGGTTCGTCCATAGAGGGCGCTGGAGCGCCGCCCCCTCTGGCTCTCACCGCCACTGAGTCTAATAACATAGATTCATGCATTGCCGCTGCCGCTGTTCTATTCAGATGGTCGGCGCTCATGTCCGGCCATCTGAATAACGGCATCTGGTTTGCTGTACGGAAGTGCCTATCAGAGCCAACGGCTCTGATAGGCTTTCCGAGTACAGCCCTCGGGTCCCGGAAGCTTATACAAGGAACGCACTAGGGATGCGCTCCTTGAATAAGACTGACAGGCGTCTCAGCCAATCAGGTTGGCCAATTCTGGCTACCGGTAACCTGATTGGCTGAGACGCCTGTCAGTCATCGAGGGCGGTAGAAGACATCGAGGGACGTGGATGGCTGACTCCAGTAAAGGTAAGTGCCGGGCGGGGGGGAAAGGGGCACTTTACAGGGCACAGCGGCGACGAAGGGCACTACTAGGAATGTATGGATGAAGCTACATTAACATTTTCCACAACAAAGTAGCTAAGAACGTTCTAAATCCACCATAACTATAATAATTATGAAATGCCTGATAGTATCAGGCTGATACAGGGGGTGACAACTCTTACACATCAAATGTGGCATTCTCTTCCTCATCAGACTGCTATTCTTGAATAAATATTAGAAGATATGGTTTTATTGATGGCACAGTGGTTGCGTTTGATGGTATGGCACAGTGGTGACAATTAATGGCACAGTGGCTGCGTTTGGCATGGCACAGTGGTGACAATTGATGGCACAGTGGCTGCGTTTGATGGCATGGCACAGTGGTGACAATTGATGGCACAGTGGCTGCTTTTGATGGCATGGCACAGTGGTGAAAATTTATGGCACAGTGGCTGCATTTGATGGGCACAGTGAGGCTGCAATTTTTTTTTTTTCGTTTGCGACCCCCCAAAAATCTTGAGCACCAGCCGCCACTGTACAGGAAGGATAGTAAAAATGGATATTCCTTCTTCTTTATGTCTTTATCCCGAGAATGTTCCTTTGAACATTAACTGCCTGTTCTCTTGTGTGTCATACACTTAAAGGGGAACTACACTATATCTGAACACCACAAACTAAAAACGCTATTTCATTCAGTTTTAATATTCAAAGCAAACTCCCACACACATCCATGTCTCCATGCTTAATTTTGTTGAGAAATCACTTTGAAAAACACCCCCCCAGCATTTCTGGCCACAGCCATTTTGAGTAAGGGCAGATGATTCATGTAGCATTTACTGGAATCCATCTGCCCTTAGCTCATGCATGCAGACGGGATGGTGTGCTTAGTTGAGAAAACCCCTCCTTGTCTCCTGAAGACTCCTGGGATTTATTACATCATTTGCCTAAGTCCGGAAACCAGGAAGTATTTGAAAAAGTTTAAAAAATAAAATATAATATGCAATCCTATACTTTTAGTAATGATACCAGCATAAGGATTACAAATAGTCAATGTTGACTGAGAAAGTGAAGTCCCACTTTAAAGTGGAGCAAAGCTACACTAAATTGTCATTTATGACACACAGCTATACCGAATGAATGCCTCAGAGGGGACAAGATGCTGAAATGCATCTACTAATAAATGACTCACTGGTTACCCACCAGATTTCTGCAAGTGGACAACATTGCCAAGACATTTGCAAAATCATTGTCACTGCACTGTATCTGGGAAAACTAATATTGCCATGCTCTTTGCTCTGTTAAAAAGTTACAAAGGTTGAAAAAAGATCAACCAACAGAAAAAAAATTAAAAATAAATTAAAAACCCTAATTTACCTGGGGGAAAAAAAACTCCATATATTCCTTATATTCACAGTTGATCTAGAAAAAGGAAAAAAAAACCTTATAAAGGATGATCCAATTTGCTCCAATCGGGGAAAAATTTCCATACTGATGAAAATTAGATATTCCCTGAAGCAACAATTTTTGGTGTTATTACTATCAAATGTTAATAGCCAGTTAAATTCTTTAAATGTTCATTCATGTCTTACATTCATGCCCTACATTTAGTACTATAAAGTCTCCTGCTTATAGAGGAGGTATCTACACACTTTATGCATATGTTGTATGGTTGATTGCTACACTAATTTAATGTTTTTTTGTTTTCTTTTTTACAAGATTACAATTCCATGGGAGAGAGTTACACAGGTTGTTATGGGTTACACCAGGGTGTTTTGTACATTCTCATTATTAGGACTGTTGCCGCGTACACACGGTCGTTTTTCGGCATGAAAAAAAACGTAATTTTTTAAAACGTCATTTAAAATTATCGTGTGTGGTCTTCACATCGTTTTTCGGCTTCTGAAAAACGACAAATTTTTTTTTCGAACATGCTGCATTTTTTCATGTCGTTTTTCAAAATTTCGTTTTCGTGTTGTAAAAAATGATCGTGTGTGGGCAAAAACAACGTTTTAACCCGCGCATGCCCAGAAGCAAGTTATGAGATGGGAGCGCTCGTTCTGGTAAAACTACCATTCATAATGGAGTAAGCACATTCATCACTCTGTAACAGACAAAAAAAGCGCGAATCGTCTTTTACTAACAATGAATCAACTAAAAGCAGCCCAAAGGCGAATAGAACTTCCCCTTTAGAGTGCCGTCGTATGTGTTGTACGTCACTGCGCTTTGTTCATCATTTTTCAAAAACGATGGTGTGTGGGCAACGTCGTTTTTAATGATGAAGTTGGAAAAACGTTGTTTTTTGGACATGCTGAAAAATTAAAAAAAAAATTTCATACCGAAAAACGACCATGTGTACGCGGCATGAGTTTCACTGCTCATCCCTGCATTTTCAGGACAAGCTCCTCTATACCTCCCCTCTCTGCATTTCCACGATTCCTAGAGCCTCCAGGTTCACAGGACTTCTGCCAGAAACGATATCAGTACTTCCAATGGGATTCACTGAATCCCAGACTTCTATTGGTGCTCACAGATTCCCTGCCAGAACTTCCAGAATCCCTGCCATGGCACTTGTAGAATATGCCATTATTTCAAGCACACAGAATTCCTGCCAATGACGCTGGGCATTTTCTTTGACCCAGAGGGGCATTTAAACATCAGCCCTGGAAGTGGCCAGTGTTGTGTTTTCTCTGTGCCCTCTTGCCAGCTACTCTGCTTTGTGCAAAAGAGCTAGCCATACTATATTACTGATTGCCTATTTTGTTACTCAACCGGATTAACCTGACTACTCTCTTGCCTGCTGTCTGCCCTTAACCTCTGCTTATGAATGATAGGGGGGATTTGGGACTTTGAATGAAGCATGATGTGCCTCCATCCCTGGTTCAAGTAGATACAAAAGGAATTGTGGGACTTTGAATGAGGCTCTTGATTTGTGAAGGTAGAATGGTTTGTAAACATTATTTATTCGTGGCAATGGTATAAACAAGTGTAGCGAGGTAATACCTTTCTCATGTGATTAAAAGACTACCATCTGCTGATCAAGAAGGATCTCAGCCCCCTTCCGGTGGCCAAGTTGTGTTATAGCCACCTTCTATTTACTTTGGCACTGGTACAGCAAGGAATGTTGGGAAATTGAGTACAGGGAAAAAGAGACTCCAATGCCCTGGTTTATTTATAGACTAAAATACCCAGAGCAAGTGTACAACCCCAGAATGCTTTGCTCCCCGCACAGCCTGCTGAGGGAGGTAATTTAAGGAAGAGGATGTGTTTGGCGCACTCTCTCTGGACCGCCTCTTCAACCCAGGAGGACACCTGTTTGAAGTGTCTTTCCAGAAACCTAGGCCAGAGTTTGAGGCCTATCCACGCCCGGGCGGATCGCCATACAGAGACAGAGAGAGGATCCCTGACGGTGTCGGACGGTGTCCCAGTGCAGCGGTGACCTGTGGGAGAACCGGAGACTGTCATCCTGAAGGACCCCGTAGACGGAGTGTTCCGGAAGGACAAGGCCTGATTTGATTGGGTGAGACGGCACCTGCCCAAGCATACTAACTGCATTGCAGGAGGGTGGATCGTTTAAACTCACCACTGTGATTTGACTGTTCATGCATCTTCCGCCAGTTTACTTATTCCCTTTTCGGATTACAAATTACTTTTGTTGCGCGCCAACGCATGCCAGCACGGAAGTGCACTACCTGTTGAGATAATTTGTATTGAGGTTTGGTCTGGCCCACCAAATCATATTGGTGAAGTATATTATCTAAAGACTGTCTGTTAAGTATAGTAAGCCGTTGATATTTATCTACATACCCTTTAACTGGGTCATTTTAGACTGTACAGTACTGTTATATGGGAGAGATGGGTGAGGCTTGGCAAGGAGGTGCTTCAGTGTGGGTATCTTACTGAAGGAATCCATTTGCTGTGTACTTACACAGGTCCACATAGTTATTATAATTAAATTTGTATTTATCTGTGTTCACTAATTCTGACTCTTGCAGGGCTCTGCAAGAAGTCCGCTACTGTTTTACCTTTGTTCTTTTGCTTTTGTCTTACTAAGTAAAGAGTTACATTGGTTAAGCTGAATTTGTGTGCAGTCTATCTGTCATCCTACGGGATCAATATAACTCAAAGTAACCATTTGTTTACATAATTTACTGTGGTGTGACAAGATATTGTGCTCCCCAACAGCCATTGTGGTCCACAATCCTCTCTGATACCAATTGTGCCAAGGGAGGGTTCGAGACAGTTTTAGGGGTTGATAGCCAGAGCGTAGACCCAAAAACAAACCAGCAGTTTCTTTGGGGGTAGTGCTACACAAGTAAAAAAGTAATTTCATATATATACATGCACATATCGCATGAACATAATGGATACATAGATACATTCATGTAAACTTTAGCAGCTCATGATAATAACGAATAAATATTGGTTAATAAATACATAAATGTACACGTCATTAAGACGGCATTTGACAATATAGTAAAATGTGTAATTATTTGAACATGATTGTTAGTAGATATAGTACATGATATCATGTTCCTTTCTATTTCCCTTTTTATGTTCATCTTTATCTTTGTCCAATTGGGCCCGGATTCTCATTGGAGATACGACGGCGTATCTCCAGATACGCCGTCGTATCTCTGCGTTGCGCCGTCGTATCTATGCGCCTGATTCTTATGCCGCGTACACACCATCACTTTATGTGATGAAAAAAAATTACGTTTTTAAAAACGTCACTTTAAGTGACCGTGTGTGGGGGAAAACGTTGTTTTATGTCTTGTAAAAAACGACCAAAAAAAATTGAAGCATGCTTCAATTTTATGTGTCGTTTTTCAAAATGTCATTTTTTACTTCACAGAAATTGACCGTGTAGCAAAAAACGTCGTTTAAAACGAAGTTTTTTCATCCGCGCATGCCCAGAAGCTACTTATGAAGCAAGCTTCAATGGAAAAACGTGGTGAACGTAACCTCGCTTTGCTAGAACATTGTGAGAAAAACGATGGTGTGTAGGCAACTTCGTCTTTGAAAATTGAAGTTTCAAAAATGTCATTTTTTACTTCACAGAAAATGTCGTTTTTTTTCATCACATAAAGTGATCCAAATTTGAATTAGGCAGGCTTACGCCGGACGATTTACGCTACGCCGCTGCAACTTACGGAGCAAGCGCTTTGAGAATACAGCACTTGCCCGTCTAAGTTGTGGAGGCGTAACGTAAAGCGGATACGTTATGCCCGCACAAAATTACGCCGCTGGACGAGAATCTGGCCCTTGGTTTTTTGGTCAACCATCTTAACTCTATCTATATTGGTTTACACTTTATATTTCCTTACGTTTTCACTCTTTTACATTCTTAACTCATCATTCTATTAATGACGTTTGCCCAGATGAAGACACGTGATTCCGTGTCGTAACGCATAGGGATTGGACGGACGGACGTACACCTGGAGTGACGTAAGCTGGCGCCGTGGACACCGCTCGTTTTTAAATTTGCTGCACGTTCTTTTATTATTGTTTTGATGTAAGCACAGGTTTCTTCATACATTAAAATACCCCTGAGCCTTACAGTATTTCACGATTGGAGCCTCCTTCTGTTCCCTCTTTTTTATTTTGGTCCGAGCATTGCCTGGATTAGCTGAGGGACGTGTATCTGTGGTTCAGGAGGACTGGCTGAGATTATTCATAGAAGATTGCCACTGAGGCTCATAGTGAATGCCCCTTTCTACTGACTTTGAGGTAAGAGTCCTGTGAGCCTAGGGAGTGATGTGTGCATGCATCGGTCAACAACCCTTATCTCATTAAGTGGAAATTCGACAACATCAGCAGTTCCATTTGGGCAGCCTCTTGATTTCACTGAATATAGGACTATTTGGCACTCATCACTTTATTACTCTTTTTGTGATATTATCACCCATTTTGTGATATTATCACTTATTTATTCACATATTTTGGCAATTTGTGATTTATATATTTGTTTGATTTATCAATAATTTTTTTGATTCATCTACACATTGAGCTTGGCAGCTCTCATATTATATTTATTTATTTGTCGATTTATCATTCCATTCACTTATTATTGAGCTTGCGAGCTCTCTTGTTGTATTATTTTAATTATTTTATTAATTTATTTACACATTTTTTCACTTCCCATGACTGTGTGAGATGTTGTGCAGAACCCCATTTTATTCATTTCCATCATTCTATTAACACTATCCAACTCACGGATATTATATTTATCCGTATAGGCCCCTTAGTAGTGATTACTCGTCCATCACCCTGATACACCATGAAGATTGTCAATCTGTGTCCTGTGGATGTTGTGTGTGTGCGCCCTGCTATCACGAGGCTCAAGACTACCTCAGCTTTTGGGATAGACAACCCCTTGGCTCTGGCCCAATATCCATCATACACCATGTTATTTCATCCCATGTAAGTATCAAAGTTGTTGAGCGGGGGGGGGGGGGGTGCTACCGCTGGACGGACTTCTTACCTCTTCATTCACAACTGCATGGCTCTTCCTGCTTACTATTGGGTGGGGCCCAGTCAAGCCCAATTGTAAGTCTGGCCCTGCCTGTTATGCTTAGTACCACACTAGATTAATTATACTCCGTTCTTTGCAGATAATTTGTAGCATCCGGCCCTGAGGAAGTGTTTTTTACACAAAACGCGTTGGAAATTCAGGATGCATCTACATGCATGTCAATAGGAATTTCTCCTGTACTACATCTACTAATAATCATGTTCAAATAATTCTACCATTTACTATATTGCCAAAAGCCTTCTCAATGACATGTGTACATATACTGTATGTATTTATTAACCAATATTTATTCATTATCATTTGAATCACTCATCTTATGTCAAAGCAATCTGGACAGCTCATGCAATTTCTGTAAAATCATGTTAGTAATGGAAGAGGAAGCAGAGCCTTCTTCTTTTTGCAAATAATATCTATCCATAGAAGAGAGGTTGTAAATTTGTTCTAGAGAGATAATATGCACAAGAGCATAGAAAAAAACAGAA
The DNA here is from genome assembly GCF_905171775.1 of Rana temporaria. Classification (NCBI taxonomy): domain Eukaryota; kingdom Metazoa; phylum Chordata; class Amphibia; order Anura; family Ranidae; genus Rana; species Rana temporaria. The sequence continues at coordinate 423,252,820 of NC_053490.1, forward strand.
CTTGCGTGAGTAAATGTTTCCTTATTACTTTTGGGAAAATAAACATAGATTTTTCCAGGATAAAATGTAACTCTTGTTTTCACCTAAAGCTCATTCTTACTTATTTGGACCTGAAAAAAGGGGGGAATTGGGGAATTTGGGACTTTGAATGAAGCTGTGGCCGGGTAAGGTTATGTGCCTCCATCCCTATCATTGTGAGGAAAAATAGCAAAAATGCAGCAGGAATAGCAGCAAAGATACAACAAAAGGGGTGGGACTTTATATGAAGCTCATGGTAACAAAAATTAATAGAGTGGTGGATAGTAAAATATTTAATAGTACATAGATACATGTTTACATACAATGGCCCAGTTTCTGAAACGAGATACGACTGCGTATCTCCAGATACGCCGTCGTATCTCTAAGTTGCGCGGTCGTATCTATGCGCCTGATTCTTAGAATCAGTTACGCATAGATTTCCCTTAGATCCGACAGGCGTAACTGTGTTACACCGTCGTATCGTAAATGCATATTTACGCTGGCCGATAGGTGGCGCTTCCGTCCAATTCCGCGTTGAGTATGCAAATTAGGTAGATACGCGAATTCCCGAATGTACGCCCGGCTGACGCAGTAAAGTTACGCTGTTTACGTTAGGCTTTTCCCGGCGTATAGTTGCTCCTGCTATATGGTGGCATAAGTGCGGCGTAACAATGTTAAGTATGGCCGCCGTTCCCGCGTCGAAATTTGAAAAAGTTACGTCGTTTGCGTAAGTCGTCCGTGAATGGGGCTGGACGTCATTTACGTTCACGTCAAAACCAATGACGTCCTTGCGGCGTACTTTGGAGCAATGCACACTGGGAAATTCCACGGACGGCGCATGCGCCGTTCGGGAAAAACGTCAATCACGTCGGGTCACAGTACATTTACATAAAACACGCCCCCCTGATCCAAATTTGAATTAGGCGGGCTTACGCCGGCCGATTTACGCTACGCCGCCGCAAATTACGGAGCAAGTTCTTTGAGAATACAGCACTTGCCCGTGTAAGTTGCGGAGGCGTAACGTAAATCAGATACGTTACGCCCGCACAATTTTACGCGGAGGTACGAGAATCTGGCCCATTGAGTTTCATATACATAGAAATGCACACTTACATGGTACCATTACTACTAGTGATTGACCAGTTTAAATAGGCCACTGGGCACCAAGTGCTATTTGATATGTGCATGTGCTCGCGCACGAATATGTGCGCAATGAAACTGGCACTGCATAAGTAACATTGGTCCTTCGCTCAGCTTTTCAAAATGTTTATTCATTTTTACTGTCATGCCTGGAAGCCATTTGCCCCCCCCCCCCCCCCTCCTCCAAAGCCTGCCTGAAAAGCTCTCAACTAACAACCCCCACGTTATCTTCTTGTTGCTAGAACGAGAACACCATTGGATGCTCACTCCCACTCCATTTTATATATACATAGTACAAGTTTAAAAAAAATTGGGGAACATGATTACATTAAGTAACCGGGAAGTTTTCTTTTAGAAAGCTTTTCATACATCAGGCCAGAATTGGATTTGTAAAACAACTTGAAAGAAGAGAATTTATTATTTATGACCTGAAAGAATTCCAGTTTTTAAAAATTCTTCTTGTCTTACTAGAAGCTAGAAGGCCAGCAATGCGATTTTCTGCAGAAATATAGATTCCAAGATTTGTTTATTATTTTAAAGGAATTTATGTTCATTAGTTTATGGGTTAGTGAGAAAGTACTATACAGTATATGAACTCATTGCATACAGAGCCTGGCACCCGCAATGATAATAATTTTTTCATAGTCTGCAATGCAAATTTTCTATAATCATCAAAGCAGTATACAAAGCTCAACAAATTATCACCCTGCAGTATTACTTTTTATAGGAAAATACTTTGATATCAAAGAGATATCTGTGCTTTTAAAACACATTCGCTTTTTAAAGCGGTAGTAAACCCATCCTGTGCTATTTCCACCATATCAAGCTTTCCTACCTCATGAACGAGTTGCTCTGTGTAAAATGCTTTCTACCTTATCCCTTTCTGTGTAATCTGTCCTTTTCTAATCAATGATGTAATCGGCACATGCGCAGTTAGTCCCGTTCTTCTTGGCGGAAAATTGCTGTGTACATGCTGTGGCTGCGTAATTTCCTTTGGCTGATGTCAGCCCCGAGATCCCGCGACACTCCCCCACTGAGCAGCTGATCCTAACCCCATGTGATTCGCTATGTCACAGGGGTTGGAGCGCAGAACCGAGGACAGAGCCTGTCTGTCTGAAACTAAAACGAGGCTTGGCTTCAGGAACGAATGCGCACGTGTGGGATTATGGCCACAGAAGAAGAGTGAGGGCGAAAATAAAATACAACTGAGACGCGGAAGACAGGAGTTATAATGGCAGCGGCTGTCTACAAGCAAAAGCTTTTTTTCCAAGTAAGAATGTTCTATTTGCATTATGTATTTGGCACAGGAAATTGCATATTGCTGATTTGGGGTAACATTGTCTGAGTTTACTACCGCTTTAACTGCTTGCCGACCGCTGCACGCAGATATACGTCTGCAGCATGGCAAGGACAGGCAAAAGGACATATATAGTATATGGAAAAGCTCCCCAGTGGGGTTTTTAGGCAGCAAAGAGAATGAAAAATGTGACAAGATACAAATTGTATAAAAAAATAGAAAAATTGTTTAATTGGTAGAAAAATATAACACAATAAGCTCTGGTATAGTTTACACTAAAAACGTTTACACAAAATACATGACATCAATTAACATGAGTGGCTAATATGTAAGTCAAGTGGTTCCTGACGCGTTTCAACCCGTATTGGGGTCTTCTTTGGAGGAAATTGAGGTGCAAACTGTAACAAAGAATAAATGTATAACAGTAAAACGATCTTAACACATAATAATGAGTGCTGTGGAACAAGATAAACTTTGAATATATAGTTACCCACTCACAGCGTGTAGGTTTCAGTTGTGTCTAGACCAGAGTAGACTAAAATCCACAGGAGGACCCCTGGTGGAACATCACCGCAGGGATGGCTAAAATCCCCAGACGGTCTCCCAATGTGCCATATGAAACGGCCTACAGAGGCCCACAGATAAAAGTGGGAAGGATCCAAAGCACCAGCCAATGGGGAAAACCCGGGCCGGGCGGGGGGAAGGGAAACCCAACAGAGCGACTGCCAAAGAATTACCTAATAAGAAATGTAAATATAGAAATATTAAGTAATCGATGTGTTGTATTTAGTTATTAGGTTTAATCTTTTAGAATGCTAATGACACTAGGTATGCACATAGGTCCCATTCTGTCATTGATAGACAGGTAAAGGGAAAAATATCAGTTGAGAAAAAGTTGGGTTGAATTAGAATAAATGAAGCTAAACACTAAATTTATGTGTATTAATACAAAATATTTTGTATAAATTTAATTATAACATATATAAATATAATAAAATAACATAACGTGGGTGAGGTCAAAGAAAAGTATGCAAGTGTAAATTGCAAACATGATAATAGTGATGGATGGGAATGACAGAGGTATAAATGTTGTAAAAATTAAAGAAAGAAAAATAAACGTGACTGTGCAAAAAGGCAAAGCAAAAACAGGAGTTATTGTGTTGTGACCAGTGCTTTAACTGGGCCGGAACGCGGCGGTACTCAGTACCGCCACTTCCAAAAATGGCCCTGGAGAGTACCAGCACCTCTCCGTGCGCCCAGTACGTGGGTTTCCCGTACCGGAACGCAGCCCCAGGCCAGGAATATGATGATCAGTGGCGGAACTACCGCCATAGCGACCCACGCGGGCGCTATGGGGCCCGCAGCCGAGTGGGGCCCGCTGATGGGGAGGCAGATCGGTGCGCTTTGACAGTTACAGAACCAATGCTGTGTATCTCTCCCTCCTGTCGGCATCATTTCTGTAACTGTCACAGCGCACCGATCTGCCTCCCTGTTCTAGCCACATGTGATCCTCCTATAGGTGCCTGGTCTCCCCCCAGCGCTGCCTGCTTTCCTCTCCCTAAAAGCTGTGGGACACTGTGAGAGCGGGGGAGGGCTTTCCTGTCTTAATGCACAGGCACTTCTGTGAACTGCCCAGGGGTCCTAGGTGCATGGGGGGCCTTTGAAGTTTCCTCCCAGCAGGTTCGGGCAGCAGTGGTAACAGGTCTCCTCACGTTGGCTTTACAGGTCAGTTCTGGCTGTGTCTGCAATGCTCTCTCTCTCTCCCTGGCATCTTCCTCCCTTCCTCAGCCACTATCTGGCCGGCCGTCCTGCTCCCTGTCGTCCTCACACAGATCCATTCATCTTTGCCTGTCACACTGCTCCTCTCAGATGGTTGTTATCTCTCCCCCTCCCTTCCCTGACTTTTCCCTGCAGAGACTTTACCTTCACACATGTGTGTGTGTGTGTGTGTGTCCCAGGATCTACAAACATTACAAATGTCTGGAACAGTGGCGGCTGGTGCTCAAAATTGGGGGGGGGGGGGGGGCGCAAAAAAAAAAAAAAATGAAGCCTCACTGTGCCCATCACATGCAACCACTGTGCCATGCCACCAAATGCAGCCACTGTGCCATCAATTGGCACCACTGTGCCATGCCATCAAACAGCAACTGTGCCATCAATTGTCACCACTGTGCCATGCCATCAAACGCAGCTACTGTGCCATCAAACGCAGCCACTGTGCCATCAATTGTCACCACTGTGCCATGCCATCAAACGCAGTCACTGTGCCATGCCATCAAATGCAGCCACTGTTCCATCAATTGTCACCACTGTGCCATGCCATCAAATGCAGCCACTGTGCCCCTCAATTGTTGCCACTGTGCCAATTGTCACCACTGTGCCCTTTAATTGTCACCACTGTGCCCCATGATGCCACTGTGCCCATTGTCACCACTGTGCCCCATGATGCCACTGTGCCCATTGTCACCACTGTGCCCCATGATGCCACTGTGCCCATTGTCACCACTGTGCCCCATGATGCCACTGTGCCAATTGTCACCTCTGTGCCCTTTGTCACCACTGTGCCCCATGATGCCACTGTGCCCATTGTCGCCCCTTTTCCTGTAAAAAGCACTTACCTGAATTTAGCATTTATGTTCAGTAGCTCTTTCTACAGTAGCTCTTTTTCAGGGTACTTTCTAAGGGTATTTTCATGTTCAGTATTGGGGGGGGGGGGGGGAGAACCGGCGCCTAATAGAGTACCGGCACCTCTTTTGGCCCACTTAAAGCACTGGTCACCACATATAAAAACGTGAAAGTGTATTGAGCTAAAATGTTACGTGTGAATAGGGGTGATAAAAGTATGCAATAGTATGTGAATATTAGTACCTTGTTGTATGTTATAATGCTGATATGGAAGTGGTCTCCAGGTTAGACATAAATAGTCATATCTAAAGAGAAAAATTATTGGTGTATATAAGTAAAAGCAACAATGTTACAAGTATATGAATAGGATGTATGGCTTCTGTAATGTAGAGTTACCTTACCCTGTTGCATGGTGTGTCCACTCCTAACAGGTGAGAAATGGGATCACAGACTAACGTGATGAGTGCACGCTGTCTGTATAAATATGCGCATACCCAGGTGTCATGGCTAAAGGTAATTGCTAATTGGCAAGCGTGAACGCCCCGATGAGTTCCCCCCACACCCATAGAGTCCGCCCACGGGTATCCAGGCCGACACATGGAGCCAGGGCCACAAAAGACCCTCCCAGCTGTGGGCCTCTCGGCGTCAATGAAGGGGATGTCTCGGCCAACTACCGCAATGGTCGTCGTGCCGATGACGTCACGCGACGTGCGCACGCACGCACGTGCGGGACGCCTCCGGCGCTGGAGAATGCCGTTGACGCCGTCAGTGGGAAGGAAAGGTCTCCACAGTGGCGGGACCCGCCCGCCATCTAGTGGAGAGATATGAGAGCACAGAGCCCTGTGTCTCCCCCTCCCCACTGAGAGGCCATCAAGGCATCAGACTGGGCACCGAACGGGAAAAGCGCCACTCAGCGGAGATGTACCATGGTCCTGAGGGGATAAAGTTACAAAAATAATGATTATTACATGGTAAATGCAAGAAGATAATAATTTGGTATTGTACACAGTAACTGAGCTACAGAATAAATGCCTGTTACACATCAGTACATGAACTGACAGTGGAATTAAAATAGGGTGGAAATCTGAACCAAGAGAAAAGAAGGAAATTTCTGGGTTTTCCCTGATGTAAAGCCTTTTAGAAAAGGGGCAAACGAGAGTGTGTCATTCAGGCCGGGGGACTGGGTGGCCCCAAGCCTGAAAATCCATCTTTGTTCCCGTTGCAATAAAATCTTGTTCCAGTTGCCTCCCCGATCTGGGATTAAAACCCGATCAAGGGCGGCGAATGAAACACATGGTACTCGGTAGTTATGGAAGAGGGCAACATGTCTACCTATGGGGAGATAGATATTCCCGATATCCATACTGTATTTATGTTTAGATATTCGTTTCCAGAGCTCCTGTTTCGTCTTGCATATATAGTAGGCTCCACATTCACACTCCATATAATAAACCACTCCGCGTGTACGGCAGTTAGCAAAGTGTGTAGGTTTGAAAGTCTCTCCATTCGGGAGACGGAAGGTTTTGTCTTTCCTCATTAAAGAACAGAATGAACAGTGTCCACATTGGAAGGTACCAAGCAACGGGCAATGTACATTCTTAGGTTGAGCCTCTTTATATTCGCTTGATACCAAAAGATCCCTTATTGACATAGCCCGTTTATGAACAATAGATGGATGGTCGGTGATGAAAGGATTAATTTTTGGATCGTCAGTTAGAATCATCCAGTGCTTCTGCACTACATTTCTTATGGCCTTGTGCTGCAGGGAATAGCGAAAGATTATCCTCGTGGTCTCGGATTTAGAGTGCGTTTGTGTCTTTTTGTTAAGAAGGAGGTCATGTCTTGGTTGGATAGAGGTTCTATCGTAGGCTCTGCGCAGGCAGCTTCTACTATAGCCTCTGGCCAGTAGTCTTGTCTGGAGTTTGTCTGCTTCTTTCTTGAAGAGCATGTCGGTAGAGCAATTACGGCGTAAACGCAGATATTGCCCATAAGGGATGGAATTTTTTAGAGGAACTGGATGGTGACTATCGAAATGTAGAATTGTGTTGCCAGCTGTGACTTTTCGAAAAAGGGTACTGCATAGGCATCTGTCAGAGTCAATAAACAGTTTTACATCGAGAGAGGTTATGGTACTTCTATCATAGATCATGGTAAAAGTCAAATTACGGTCATTGATGTTTAGTGCATCGAAGAATGCCAAAAGTTCATTTTCTGAACCGTCCCAGATGATGAAGATGTCGTCGATATACCTCCGCCACATTTTGATGTGGCGAAGGTATTCGACGAGATCCTCCTCGCCCGGGAGGGACCGCTCCCACTCCCTCAGGTACAGATTGGCGTAGGATGGGGCACAACAAGTCCCCATCGCTACGCCTTGTACCTGGAGGTAGTGGGAGCGATCAAAGGAGAAAAAATTGTGGTACAGTATATAACGTAGACCTCTGATCAAAAAGTCATTGAGATCAGAGTCCTACAACTGTCCTCGTGTAAGCACTTGTTCAACAGCAGCAAGCCCTTTTTCATGGGGGATGCTGCTGTATAGCGCCTCTACGTCGATTGAGACAAGGATCACTTCATTGGACATTGTTAGGCCTTCAATGGTTTGTAAAAAGTGTATAGTATCTTTCGTAAAGGAGGGGAGGGACGTGACAAAAGATTGTAAATAAGCGTCGATGACTTGACTTAGGTTTTCAGTTATTGAACCAATACCCGAGACTATGGGTCGTCCGGGAATGGGTACTTTGTTTTTATGGATTTTCGGTAAGCTATAAAAAGTAGCAATTTTGGGGTATTTTGTCCTGATGAAGTCTCGGAGGTCTGTAGGGATAGCCCCCTCAGAGTGTGCCTGATCAATAAGGTTGTAGAAATCAGTGTAGTATTGAGAAATACTGTGTATAGACAGTTTGTGATACCAATCACTGTTGGCTAAAATTGTTTGACACATATTAAGGTAGGTTTGGTTGTCCATCAGGACAACGTTGCCCCCCCTTGTCAGATTGTTTAATGACAATTTGTTTGTTTTTGCGTAGAGAATTGAGAGCCACATTTTCATCTTGACTGAGGTTATCAGGATATGGTTGAGTAGTGAAAAGTTTGCACTTATCTCGCATGGTCTGTCGTACAAAGGTTAGTACGCTTGGGTTGGTCCCAAGTGGGGGGTATTTTTTGGAAGGAAGTTTGAACATATGAATAGTATTATCAGATGGCCTGAGGGGTTCCTCAAGCAGTGTATCAAGATCAATAAGATCAATCGGGTCTAAAGTGTTGTTTTCCTGATGTAAGAGGGTAAGATCCCTCAGTGCTTTAAATTCCCTCATACTGAAACCAGACCAGGCTGTTGTGTCTACATTCGTTTGTTTAGAATATAGGCATCTCAATGTCAATTTACGCGCAAAAAGATGAAGATCAGTGATGGCTTCAAAAAGATCGAAATTTCGTTCAGGACAGAAGGTGAGTCCACGTGAGAGAACCGAGGCCTCATCAGGAGTTAGATGGTGAGAAGATAAATTAATAACGCTTAGTTGCCAGTTGGTAGCCGGACAACAAAGGGATCCAGGCCCCTGCCCATCCTGTTGGGCAGGGGGGAGCCGGGACCCCTTAAGGGGTTTAAAGTTTTGCGTAAGACAGGTTCAGATGTATCCAAAATGCTAGTCTTATTGGCTTGTGTGTTCATTGGATCAAAGTCATTGGAATGTATGCTAGCACTGGTTGTGGCCGGCGGAGTAGCCGCATCGGCCCCAGTGTTGTCATCATCGGTAGTAAGGTCATTAGTTACTGTTCGTTTCTCTATTCATACAAAGGACGTATATACGTCCCCTTTAAGAAGCGGCATTGTGGACATATGAGCCTGACCACGGGGATACCCGCGATCATCTCGCGGTGAGGAAGAATGGGGAAATGCTGATGTAAACAAGCATTTCCCCAGTGAAAGGACAGTGATCACAGCTTCCTGTAATCCTGTCACACATAGCCCGTCCCCCCTACAGTTAGAAGCAATCCCTAGGGCACACTTAACCCCTTTATCGCCACCTAGTTGTTAACCCCTTCACTGCCAGTGTAATTTTCACAGTAATCAGTGCATTGATTGCTGTAAAAATGACAATGGTCCCAAAAATGCATCAAAAATTTACTATGTGTCCACCATAAAGTCGCAGTCACGATAAAAATCGCAGATCGCCACCATTACTAGTAAAAAAATAATAATAATAAAAATGCCATAATTCTATCCCCTATTTTGTAGACGCTATGGCCCGGATTCACAAAGCACTCACGCCGACGTATCTCCAGATACGCCGCGTAAGTGTAAGTATGCGCCGTCGTATCTATGCGCCGTGCCCATAAACTGAGATACGCCTGAAAATAGGCTTGATCCGACCGACGTAACTTTCCTACGTCGTCGTATCGTGGGCGCATATTTACGCTGGCCACATTTGCAGCTCCCATAAATTTTCTATGCACATATGCAAATGAGGGAGATACGCCGATTCACAAACGTAGTTGCGCCCGCCGCATAATATACGCGGTTTCCGTAAGTCGTACGTCCGGCGTAAAGTTATTCCCCATATAGAAGGCGCAACTCATGCAAAGGTATGGACCAGGGAACACAAGCCGTCGTATCTTTTGTCGTTTACGTTGTACGTGAATATGACTAGGCGTAGGTTACGTTCACGTCGTAGACAGTGATTCAAAGTATCTTAGGCAGTTGTTTCGAAGTGATTCTGAGCATGCGCACTGGGATGCGGCCACAGGACGGCACATGCGCCGTTCATTTTCAGTACTTCTATGATGCTTGGCCCATCATTTGCATGGGGTCACGCTTCATTAGCATGGCTCACGCCCACTTCCACCTATGCTGGCTTACGCCGAGGAAACCCAGCGTATCTTTAACAGCAAGTGGGAGAGAGTGCTTTGTGAATCCAATGCTTGCCTCTGTGCGCTGCGCCGGCGTAGCGTAAAAGAGATACGCTACGGCGGCATAAATATGCGCCGATGTATGTGAATCTGGGCCAAGATCTTTTGCACAAACCAACCAATATACGCTTATTGCGCATTTTTTTACCAAAAATATGTAGAAGAATACGTATCGGCCTAAACTGAGAAAAAAAAATATTTTTGGGGGATATTTATTATAGCAAAAAGTAAAAAACATTGCATTTTTTTTTCAATATTGTCTCTCTATTTTTATTTATAGTGCAAAAAATAAAAAATAAAAACAAAAAATAAAAACAGCAGAGGTGATCAAATATCACCAAAAGAAAGCTTTGTTTGTGGGAAAGAAGGGACGTCAATTTAGTTTGGGAGCCACTTTGCACGACCGCACAATTGTCAGTTAAAGCGAATGAGGGCCAAATCGCAAAAAGTGGCCTGGTCTTTGGCCAGCAAAATGGTCCGGGGCTTAAGTGGTTAATATATACAGGAACACTAAGTAACTTTGGAAATATAGCACAGAGAAGGGAAGGACCCCATAAGAGTTCTAAGTGGAGAAAAGGAATAAAGCAGCCGCAGTCACACCCACAGTACATAAACTTTATTAGATAGTTAAGTCACAAAAAACACGAAATCACAGACTACATGGAGATTAAAAAGCTAACAGACAACGTTGTCACTTAAAACCACACACTCCTCAGGTTCACTCACACTGTCTGAATAGATTACATAAAGCAGATAAACAATTCAGTAAGAAGCCAGGTGAGGTGGAATTGCAGGAAACCACGGTGGTGTCAGCCTATAACCGGCAATACACAGACAGTGTGAACATCTGCTCACACCATTAACCTAAGACCTCATTTGTGACTGCTAATAAGATACTAATGGTAAGTGTAATAGTCTTCTTTGCCTCTGGGAAGGCTGACAGCATCAACAGTGGATTAAAGCACAAAGAGTCTTCCAAATATCCAAATATATCCTTAGTTCCACAGGGTCCCCTCAGAGTGAGGATGGCACTGGAGAAGTGTGGTGAGTTCCTGTGGGGGATGTCAGGGTGCCGTGCTACTCACAGTTCCTCGTGTAGGGGAGAGGAACTGTGAGTAGCACGGCACCCTGACATCCCTCACAGAGACTCACCACACACTTCTCCAGTGCCATCCTCACTATGAGGGAACCCTGTGGAACTAAGGATATACTTGGATATTTGGATGGTGGTTTCCTGCAATTTCACCTCACCTGGCCTCTTATGTCCTGTACACAAGACTGGGTTTTCCAATGGGAAAACTGTGAGGAGAGCTTTTGGCCGGGAATCCCGGCCGTGTGTATGCTCCCTCGCAGTTTTTTATGGTCAGGATTCCAGAGGAAAAGCTCTCATTTGACTTTTCCCGACGGGAAAACCAATCGTCTGTACGGGGGAAAAGTAGAGAGCAGGTTCTTGGCTTTCCCCTCTGGATTTCCGACTGACCTTTTCCCGCCGGGAATCCCGGCTGTGTGTACCGGGCATTACTGAATTGTTTATCTGCTTTGTGTCATCTATTCAGACAGTGTAAGTGAACCTGAGGAGTGTGTGGTTTTAAGTGACAACGTTGTCTCTTAGCTTTTTAATCTCCATGTAGTCCTGTGATTTCATCTTTTTTGTGACTTCACTATCTAATAAAGTTCATGTACTGTGGGTGAGACTGCGGCTGCTTTATTACCTTCCTCCAATCAGAACTCCTATGTAGTCCTTCCCTTCTCTGTGCTAGAATTACCAGTGTTCAGGAGTTGAAGGGAATAGCACCACTGAATGCATTGGCGAGTCAGTACCCCGTGTTGTTGATACAGTTTTGGATCACACATCAGGATTTTCCAGGTGCTTTTTAAAGTTCTTTCAACTTTGGAAATGTAACCTATTACCTCTGACATTTCTTGCTTTGATAGCTGTCATCCCAGTTTCAGGTCAGTGTAAGCATTGCTTGGTTGATGCCCAGCCTTTCTGCAGTGAAAAGGCATGACTTATATAAACAAAATTAAAATTTAAATAGTCCATTGTAGACACCATGGCTAACCCAGTGCAAAAACTTGCCACTGGATAGACTTAAAGCAGGGGTTCACCCCAAAAAAAAATTTTAACATTACATTCAGGCGAGTTTTTAGAATGACAATCGGGTGTTTTTTTAAAAATCCTTGCCGTACATACCGTTTTATAGATATATGTTCACCGCGGCTTCCGGTATAATCTGCGGGACTGGGCGTTCCTAATTGATTGACATGCTTCCGACCGTCGCATACAGCACGTCACGAGTTGCCGAAAGAAGCCTGGACTGCGAGTCGGCTCTCTACGGCGCCTGCGCACCGACATTCGGCTTATTTCGGCAACTCGTGACTCGCTGTATGCGACGGTCGGAAGCATGTCAATCAATTAGGAACGCCCAGTCCCGCAGATTATACCCGGAAGCCGCGGTGAACATATATCTATAAAACGGTATGTACGGCAATGATTTAAAAAAAAAACACCCGATTGTCATTCTAAAGACTCGCCTGAATGTAATATTAAAATTTTGGGGTGAACCCCTGCTTTAATATTAAAACAGTTGGTATTGTCTGAGCAGGAACAAAAATTGTCTCTGGACAGCCGCACTCTGAAAAAATGGTAGCCGTTATTAAGAAAAAAAAAAAAGGCTACAATTTTTTCAGAGTGCGGCTGTCCAGAGACAATTTTTGTTCCTGCTTTGCTAAGTGCATTGCCTGCACCTGAGTTGTCTGCAACGGAGGATATTCATCTGGGTTCCCACCTGGAGCGGCTACTCCCTTTTCCCTTTCAGTTGGTATTGTCTGCACAGGAGTTTTAAATGAAGAGTCATCTCATCAGGGCCGTCTTTACCATAGGGCAAACAGGGGCAGCTGCCCAGGGCCCTATCACTGTTGGGGGCCCAAAGCAGAGCCGCCCGTTAAGCCCCTGTGCTGCCCACAAATCAGGCTGAAAATCATCAGTGGCACGCAGCCAGTGCCAGTACTGCTTCCCTTCCCAGTATTTTAAAATGTACAGCACCCCTGGCTTCCCTTTAGACATGCACTTCCCCCTTCCTGCCACTGGGTGCTGCTTGTATATAAAAGTGAATTAGAATGTGATTTTATAACATCCCCAGTTTGCTCTTCCCGAGGCTGACTTCTTCATGTCCTGCTCCTCAAGGTATGTCAATGTTAATCTATATTGTAAATTGAAGTTTTCTGTAGAGTGTGCCCAAAGTCTTTATAATATTTGATGATTCACTGCAGGTCTGGTCAGTGTTTTAAAAAGTTCCTCTATTTTACACATGGCATGGCATGGAGTCACAGCACGGTCTGTCCATTCTGCTTTAGCACCATGGGACCCCATGCCATGCCATGTGTAAAATAGAGGAACTCTTAAAATCACAGACCAGACCTAAAGGTCCAGGCTGAATAAGGCCTCAGAGCACATGGCATTACTGTCTGTATTTAACTGCTTGATGGGCTTATTTTGGGCCTGGCTGGTTTACATGGTTCACATGTATGTGTTTTGGCGGCCCACATTTGCGCAGGCACAGCAGCCCATTCATTTGAATGGGCCGCCATGCCTGCGTTTCCTGCAAAGAAAAGCGCATGCCTCATGTAATAGGCTGCGCACACGGCACACCTTTGCCCATCAAGCACTGACATACAGCACTGTCTGTCCATTCTGCTGTCTGCTGTGACTTATCTGCAGTTCCCGCACTGTCAAACTTGCTGCATTTTTAGACGTTTAGGTCACGCTTTTAAAAACACAGTGCGTTTGTGTGTGCAAGAACTGCAGGTAAGTAGCATGGTGCAAAAGCAGAATGGATTTCCAGGCAACTGTATTTTTAAAATGCTGAATGCACCTTTTTTCTGCAGGAAACAAAGGCATGGCAGCCCATTCAAATCAATGGGCTGCTGTGCCTGCACAAATGAGGGCCGCCAAAACACATACATGTGAACCAGCCAGGCCCAAAATAAGCTGGAGGGGGGCCCAAAAAAAATGTTTGTCCAGGGCCCAAACCATATTAAAGACGGCACTGCATCTCATACTAATAGCTCCAGTCTTTTTAATGAGTACAATGATGTTTTTCACAGGCAAGAAAATGTATTGGATAATCCCAAATCCAGGTGGATTATACATTAGTACATGCTCTGTGAAGAGTCTAAGTAGCACCAACACAAAGACGTGCAAATGATTTTAACTGGATGGAAATGCTAGGTGCGAGTGTCAAAGTTGATGAGCCCACAAAATGGATACATTCAAAAGCCTTAGAGAAAATCGTTTCACCTGTAAGTTATAGATTTTCCTGGTTTTACACTGTTAAATGTGAGTACTATCAAATTACTTTACTAGAAGACATTACTAGAAAGCTGGCTGGTGCAAAATACTTTAGTATTCTGGATGCCAGGTCTGCGTATTCTCAAATAAACCACGACTAGGGCTTCTCTATGCTTTCATTCAATACACCCAGGGCCGCTGATAGGGCAGTACAGCCAGCCCTGTTGTACCGGGCCCGGCCCCCACCAGCTCCACAGGAGGGCCCGGGGCAACTTTGCAGTTAATTTATGTAGGTTAAAATTTTGAAGGCATACCTGCTACTATTTGCTTAGAGAAGGAGGGGGGGGGGGTGTTGTAATTAAATGTTCCCGGGCCCCATCTAGTCTACAGAGGGGCCCAGGAGATGAGCGCAGCGTTTGGACTATTTTTCCTTTTTCGGGCGGATGTACAAAAATCCGCGCCGCACATTGCTCTTCTGCTAGTTAATTTTTTTCCCGGCTGCCGCTGCCCATTGCCTTCCCTGGCGGAGTGATACTACGAGGCTCCGCTTAGCCCCGCCTTCCGTGATCAGGTGCTGACTATGGAGACTCAGCCGAGGAGACAAGCGTATCAGTGAATGAAATGGAGCAAGAACTTGGAGGACAGCGACGCGTGGCTGCACATGCACTACACACAGTGAGTGGAAAACAGAAGATAGAATGCTTCACTGTGTCTCACTTAGGCGACCATACAGCATAGCAGGTTATGATTATCAGCATTCTGATACTCATGCAGGCAGCACAATCAGCATATGTTCTGTCATGGATCTGTTACAGTGTGTCCTATTGCTGTTTGGTGCTTACTTTGTTATGGCTGTACTGGGTTTGTAACACACAGTACAGCCATAAGTTAACAAAGTCAGCACCCAAAAGCTATGTGTCACTGAGATCCATGACAGAGCACATGCTGACTGTGCTGCCTGAGCAATTTTCATAATGCTAATAATCATAAGACGCATTGAGATGTTACTCTACACTTGTGTTTGGGAGGGGGGGCAGTAAACATGCCCCCCAACCACCCCCTTTAACCGCTTCCAGTCCAGCAACATACTGTTACATTGCTGGATTGGAAGGGTGATATCTTGATCATTGCTGCAGCCTCAATGAGTCTGCACAAAGTAAAAGTAATCCTATTGGCTAAGGCCTGGATTACTTTTAAAGGCAGTAGAAGGGGGTTCCACCACCGTCCCTCCATCACCTTTACTGGGCTCTCCCATGCAATCAGGGGTCCCATTTAAGATGTGAGCAGCAACATCTAGTTCCTGGGACACAGAATGCGTGCATATGTAAATGGTGACAAATCAGCAGAGGTTGGGTCAGGGGAGGAGCCTGGTGGGGTCGAGGGCGGGGTTAAAGGGGGCCCCGTCGGGAAGGCTGTACGGGGCCCTGTGATTTCTAACAGCGGCCCTGAATACACCACAAGCAATGTACCTCTTTACCAATCTACCAATTGGCATTCAATCTGGACAGGATGTATATTAAAGGAAACTAACTGACACATATGCATGACTAAAAGAGGTAGTCTATTATAAGAATTCTTGACAGGTCTGCACGTGTTTTTGGAAGACTCAATGTGGAAACTGGCTAAGCTTTGCGGTGCATCACCCATAAGGTTACAGAGATTTGTGATTTACTGTTGTTTTCTTTTGCACTTATGACACGTTTTCCTATGGGCCAGCCTCTCATTGTCTTTACAGTATGTGATGTCTTGTTTTCTTCACGTGACAGGGCGTTTTCATTCTTGTAACTGTTTATGTGAAGTTTTGCTTTTTGGGAAAAAAAAAAGAATGATCTCTGTGACAGACTCACCCGGGACAGAGGCTTTTGGAGGGGACTGAATGCTCGTCTCTTTCCTTGCGATCATGGGCCCTGGCATTTGGGGGAATGGTGCTCTTTGTGAGCTGTATGCCTGGGGACCCTGTATATGCCATATTAGAGTGACTGATTCATACTGTTGGGACATACAGTGTAAGGAGATGCTAATGCCCTCACCTCCAGCCATCTGTCTGTTCTCTGTGCTAATTGACCCTGCTATGATAATGTGTATTGTATAGCAGGTGAGCGAGGAGACATGACATCTACCCTGAAAGGACACATCAAGAGTCACCTAGTCTGGGTAAATGATTAGTTAATTAGCTCATGTTAATTTATGTTCTGGTTACCTCCTCTTTAACTGTATATAAGGTTGTATTCTTGGTTCTATTAAACACTCCATGTTCAGCAGACAAACAAGTCTCGTCTCGTGTGCTTGTGAGCAGCTGGAATATCTAATATCTATATCCAGACTGACAGGAAGCGGTATATGACGGAAGCACTCAAGCGGAGTGTGGGACATTCCATTACAATCTCCTAAGCCTAGTACACATTATTCATTCTTTATACAGCCAGTAGGGCTGAGCCATTGGCTGAAAGCGCTGATCGGGAGCCTTTTGGCAGACCTTTTTTGGTCATGCCCCATCGGCAGGAGCCAGCAGAACGTTCTGTTGGACCGGCTGCAGTACACACAGGCTGAAGGATGGCCGGTTTATTTCTATTGAACCAGCCGATGTCGCCCAACATTTGGTCGTGTGTACGGCAGAACTATGAAAATACATCATTCAATTTTGATAGTCATGTTTGAGAGATTCAAGAAAAACATTTGCCAACATTTTGTCATCAGAAGACCTAAACCAGATCAACAGTTGGGCTTTAAGGCACCAGCATCCAAATCTGACTTTACAAACAGCAACCCAGTAGCACCAGAAACAGCAACAAATGACAATCTGGTTGAGTAGTGAAATCACCTAGAACATGAAGTTGTGCTATAAGATATACTATTCTTTCAGTGTAATTGGAACAATAATGATGTGGGGAAAGCTAATCCAGTTTGATTATTTATTGTGCTTCTAATGTGTAAACATTTGCCTACGCCTCCATCCCAAGCTGATGGAAGAATAATGGAAAAAGGCCCATGCATAACTGTAGGTATGATGAGAGTACAGTCCACAACCTCCTATTAAGTAGATCTAAACAGAAGCAAAAATCCCCGCACACTAAAAATCTGTGAGTCAGCTAACTTCTGAAGCACAGATCTGAAGGGAGACACACTGAAATTCACAAACAGATAACAAGAGATGAGCATTAAAAGCAGCTACATAAAAAGCTCCATATAGTTAGATACAGTATGTATAGAAAGAAAAAATGTGGTAATACTGCGCTGTCAAGTAAATGAACAAAAAGCAAGTATGCATGCAGCTTTAAATGTGAGACACACACAAATAAGACCAATGTAAAGCAAAAATAAGCTGCGCAAATAACGTAATAGTTCAAACATAGAACCAACTAGCATAAGCAACAATGAACACTGTGCTATTGTTAGATTGAAATCACTTAAAACGAACAGGTTGCCCTATTTGCAATACATTTCAATGAGTCCCAGTGAAAAAGATGACTCAGGATAGCGGCGTGCTGACGTCATCACTACATACAGTGTCCCGGAGTGAACGGGCTGTGTTAGCCGGCCGGCTACATATTTTCACATGCAAATTTTTATCTACTTATTGTAAGTGCGATTTTATACATTTTTTTATATTAAATTGTTTTACTGGATTACGCTATGTCAGCCTTCTTTCCTTCCTCACCTTGGCTATAATCACTATTGATCATCTGTGAGCGGTGGGAGATCTATCGGATACCAGGATATCTTGCTGCATAGACCCCTAGGCTGGGTAGAAAGCCACACGCCAACAGAAGATCTCTGGTTGGGATCTTCCCTTTCGGTAAGAGGTAGTTTGTTTGGAAGGTGGAGGATTTCCTTTCTATCTTTTCACTGTTCTGTGGTTCCCTTTGGTTTGATGTCACCATTTTATTCGAAGGAGAGCAGTGTATTTTCAGCCACCAAACTACCATCTGATGCATCCTTAGTTAGAAAATAAGACATTGATTTTTTCATCTTTTTCACTGGGACTCATAGAAATGTATTGCGAATAGGGCAACCTGTTCGTTTTAAGTGATTTCAATCTAACAGTAGCACAATGTTCATTATTACTTATGCTAGTTGATTCTATGTATAGAAAGACAATAGTGGTCAGTAGTTAATAAATCTTACCACCCCTATCAGCGCTCTCATATAATGTAATGATAATGTTAGGGGTGAGCAGGCCATCGGAACAAGGCAGGCCGTCGGAACAAGACAGGCAAAACAAGCAACTACTTGGATCCCCGAGCTGGCCTGGGGCCCCACCAGGGCGGGCTCCTGCTGCGCCGCCGCTTTCTATAAATGCTGCAGTCTGTAGCGTGGTCGTGCTCCTCTTCCTAGTTCCTCCAACAGTCCGGGCAGGTACAGTAACCGCACGGTACAGGAGATTCAGTTTGATGTTCCCGGCCGGACTGACAGGATGTGCACACACTCAGTGCTCACTTCCTTTCAGTCCGGTCGGGAACAGCAAACCGAATCTCCTGCCGCGTGGTATGTGGAAGGGGGCCGGGAGATGCACCCCCCCCCCAAGCTTATCAGAAGAAACACTTATGTTTGGAAGCATTTAATTTGATAACTTTTTTTTAATAAAACTGCAACCCCCCCCTGCGCTTATCGACTTGCAATGACAGAAGAAGTACTTCTCGTGAAACTCAGCAACACCCCATCCCCCGCTTCTTGCTTGGGGCCCCCAAATTCCTTGAAACGGCCCTGGGGATGAGTAAGTAAATAGTGTGCAGAGTAAGTCATTTTGAAGAATAGGGGTTTTCCAATGCAAGTGCATTGCTAAAGTATGTGGCTGAATAGGCATTGTTTAATGAGTGTAGATTATTAACAATCAATATGGTAAAATTGGGAAATTTTTGGATCTGTAAACTAAAGTTTTTCTCCATAGAAAAGATATACTGGCTCACCATACTCGCAATGCTAGTTATTGGATTTGCATGTACCCAAACCCCCGCTTTATTTGTTTAAACTAGCAAACTGTCAAACTTTTGCACAACAACTTAGGAACATAATTTTAACTGCAAAAAATACTATGCCTATAGGCACTCAACCTCTGGAAGATTTACCCCCCTTCATGACCAGGCCTTTTTTTGCTTTTTGACACTGAGTTTCTTTTTTTATTACTATTATTTATTTATTTAATTTATTATATCCACATACAAAAGATACAATTATATATATATATATATATATATATATATATATATACATACATCACATTTTATGTGCATATTTTACAACCCTACCCACCCAATCTCCTACTACCCTCCCCTCCCCAGTGCCCTCTTTCTCCATTTCTCCCCTTTCTTCCGTTTCTTCTAGTCTTATCTTCACACTACTTCTGCATATCTAAGTGTTTTCTTAAACGCCTTCCATTCTTTCCATCTATTGAACGTTCCTTCCTCTCCACAAAATCTCAGATATTCCATATTGTATGTCTCTTCTGCTTTTACTAGCCAATCCTTTATATTAGGGCTTTCTCTTTCTTGCCATTGTCTTGGGATCAAACTTTTAGCGGAATTAATCATATGAGGGATCACTGACTCTATATTGTTTTATAGAGCTTTCTGTCCCATGGAACAGACACGTCCATGGGTCTTCCGTTATCTCTCTATTTGTAATTTATTTTATTAGCTGTAGAATATCACTCCAATAGTTTTAATTTTTGGACAGTCCCATCAAATGTGAGCCATTGTTCCCAATACAGTGATCAGTGCTTAAAATATACACTGTCACTGTACTAATGACACTGGCTATGAAGGGGTTAACATCTAAGGCGATCAAGGGGTTAAATGTGTGCCTAATAGTGCTTGGTGCATTCACTGCGTGCTGTTTTTACTAAGGGATGTGCCGGTTTTTATTCCCTGCTTAGCAGGGGATAAAAACCGGCACATTCCCACTGACAGGACAGAGCTCTGTATTGTTTACATTCACAGGGCTTTGTCCTGTCATCCTCTTTGATGATCAGCGGGTGCCGGCTGTCAATCACTGGCCAGCACTCGCTGATTGGCTTGTGCTGTGACTAATCACTACCTGGAAGTGCTGGATCACGTACTAGATACACGTGATGATCCAATGCAGGAGAGACACTCTGCCGCGGTACTCCGCAGTCAGCAAGCAGATAGTTCACTTACAAATGTCATGTGACTAAGGGGGTTATTTTACTAAACCTTGAGTGTGCAAAATCGGGTGCAGCATAGAAACCAATCAGCTTCCAGGTTTTGTTGCCAAAGTTTAATTAAACAAGCAAGTTAGAAGCTGGTTGGCTACCATGCACAGCTGCACCAGATTCCGAGGGCTCCAGTTTTATTAAATCTCCCTGTTGCAAAGAATATAATATCTGAATTTTGACCATGGAATGTAATCTGTTACACTCCAAAGAGTCTATGAAAGCCTCTGATCTCCACAAACAAAGGGGAATTATTATGTCAACATACTTACAATGATCAAGAGACTCGTCCTATATTGGAGATTGTATGGCCAAGATTGCCCCCAGTGGCTAGGTAGGGTAGGACAATCGATAACAAGGAAAATAAGCAGGGAAGTGCAACGATTGGTTGAATGGCAGGTGGGCGGCAATGGGTGTATGCTTGAAGGGTGTATGGATCAGGTCCTTTAAAACCAGACTGCTGTGAATAAGAGCTCCTCTATGACCATCGTGAACTCAGCCAGTGAGGAAAGGAAGTGTTAAGTATATTTCATTCTTATTTGCCAGTATTGTTTATTAGGCCATAGACATTTTCTGTTAGAATGTGATGTTCCTACTTTGAAGGAAATAAATATAATGGGCCAGATTCATAGAGAATTACGTTGTGCAGCGGCGGCATAACGTATCCCATTTACTTTACATCGCCGCAGGTTTACAGCGTAAGTGCCTGATTCACAAAGCACTTACCTGTAAACTTGCGGCGGTGTAACGTAAATCCGCTCGGCGCAAGCCCGCCTAATTCAAATGGGGCAGGCACCATTTAAATTAGGCGCGTTCCCGCGCTGAACGTACTGCGCATGCTCCGTCCGTCAAATTACCCGACGTGCATTGCGCTAAATGACGTTGCACGGACGTCATTGGTTTCGACGTTAACGTAAATGGCGTCCAGCGCCATTCACGGACGACTTACGCAAACGACGTGAAATTTAAAATTTCGACGCAGGAACAACGGCCATACTTAACATTGCTTAGACCACCTAGAGGGCATACTTAGTTTTACGCGACGCATCTCTACGGAAACGACGTAAATTTAGATCGACGGGCAAAGCGGACGTTCGTGAATCGCCGTAACTAGTCATTTGCATATTCTACGCCGACCGCAATGGAATCGCCACCTAGCGGCCGGCCTAGAATTGCAGCCTAAGATCCGACGGTGTAACACAGTTACACCTGTCGGATCTTAGGGCTATCTATGCGTAACTGATTCTATGAATCATCTTGCATAGATACGACAATCGTATCTCAGAGATACGACGGCGTATCAGGAGATACGTCGTCGTATCTCTTTTATGAATCTGGACCCATATGTTTAACTAGTAAATGCGTCTGTCTTTATAACTTACGGCATTATAGCGTAAGCCTAATATACATTCTGGTCTTATATACTAGCAAACAAGGGACTCATGCACTTCAATACAGATGCAATAGTTATATATATATATATATATATATATATATATATATATATATATATATATAGGTTACCATATAGAGGATATATATATATTATCGCATGATTTTACACTCCCCTTAAGCGTATTCTTTCATGCTATGGGATTCCAAGACAAGTTTTCAGTTGTGCAACATTGTCTGAGGTGCCCTTTTAAACAGATTGCTTGTTGCTAATGTTACCATGTTTAACCACCTAAGGACCCCTTCACGCCGATATACTTTGGCGGCGCGCTTGCGACCCAGTCCGAAGCTCCGTGACCACGCCCGCATACCCAATCGCCGCCAGTCTCCCACGATTGGTCACAGGAGCTGAAGAACGGGGAGAGGTGTGTGTAAACACACCTTCCCCGTTCTTCATTGTGGCAATGTCAGTGATCGTCTGTTCTCTGATATAGGGAAAGACGATCACTGACGTCACACGTCCAGCCCCTGCCCTCCTAAAGTTAGAAACACATATGAGGTCACACTTAACCCCTACAGCGCCCCTAGTGGTTAACGCCTTCACTTCATTGTCATTTTCACAGTAATCAGTGCATTTTTATAGCACTTTTCACTGTGAAAATGACAATGGTCCCAAAAATGTGTCAAAATTGTCCGATGTGTCCGCCATAATGTCGCAGTCACAAAATCAATTGTTGATCGCCGCCATTAGTGGTAAAAAAAAAAATATTAATAAAAATGCCATAAAACTTTCCTCTATTTTGAAAACGCTATACATTTTGCGCAAACCAATCGATAAACGCTTATGGGAGATTTTTTTTTACCAAAAATAGGTAGAAGAATACGGCCTAAACTGAGGAAAAAAAATGTTTTTTTAATATCTTTTTTGGGGATATTTATTATAGCAAAAAGTTAAAAATATAGATTTTTTTTCAAAATTGTCGCTCTATTTTTGTTTATAGCGCAAAAAATAAAAACCGCAGAGGTGATCAAATACCACCAAAGGAAAGCTCTATTTGTGGGAAAAAAAGTACGCCAATTTTGTTTGGGAGTCACGTCGCACGACCGCGCAATTGTCAGTTAAAGCGACGCAGTGCCGAATCGCAAAAAGGGGCAAGGTCCTTAATCTGCATAATGGTCCGGGTCTGAAGTGGTTAAATAGTGGAAACCGCACAAATGTGCTAATAAAATATATGTATTTTCTGAGCAGCAAACACAAAAGGGGATATCCTCTCTAACGAGTTAAAGTAAGTAATAAGTGTTGCGCTAAAGTCTATACGTGAAAAAACAGAAATAGAAATTATCATGCAAAACTGTAAAAAAGGTTTTGGTTGTCCAAAGTGAATGACATAAAATGATCACTACTACATAAAATAAAGTGATTTAACACAATCAAATGAAAGTGTCCAGATAAATAATAAATAAAGAATAGTCCACAGTGAGATATACTAAAGGCAAAAAGACTGTGCACTTTGCAAACTGTAGTATCTCCAGAGCTTAGTAAATGAGCAGAACCTCTGCTGACTTCCATCATCAAATCATGTGCTAGCAAAAATCCATTTTTTTTATTTTACTTGCACGTGATTGGGTACTCTTTCCAAAGTGAAGTCTTGCATCATCTACTGAGCTCTGGAGCGACTGCACTTGCAGAGGGCAAAGTGCACAGTCTATTTGCATTTAGTAAATCAACTCCAAATATCTAGTCCCCTTTAAAGAGGAGGAGGCTTCACAGTCTTCTCCCTCATCTCTGCAGTCACCAGTGTCCCAACACGACAGTAAAGGCAAGATGGGGGCTTATCATGTGCACCAACCCCTTATTCAGAGTGTTTTTTTTCTTTATTTTTCAAAAAAAGTGACAAAAAATTACAACTTCAAACAACGCGTCCTGACTCTTGTGAAATACCTCAGACTGTTTACTTTCCAAAAAGGTCCTTTGGGCGATATTTGTACTGACCTGGCATTTTTAGGGCCTCAGGAAATTAGATGGGCCATCAGTATGTCAGGATTGATCAATTTTCAGATACTATATACCATAGTTTGTAGACGCTATAACTTTCCTACAGACTAAAAACTTTCACCAAAGAAATGATTGAATGACACCAGCAGGAGCCAGTAGCGCTGCTGCTGTGTCTCAGCCAATCAGGAAGGAGAATCTGGGATGGCTGAGACACTTGTGCACATCACTGGGCAGAGAGAGACCTCAGATAAGTGTTAGGGGGACTACTGCACACAGATGGCTTTTTATCTTATAGCATAGCATACATTAAGATAAAAAACCTTCTGCCTTTACAAGCCCTTTAAATACCACCAAAAGAAAACTATTTCTGTAAAACAAATGATAGAAATTTCATATGGGTATAGTGTTGCATGACCATGCAATTGTCATTCAAAGTGCGACAACGCTGAATCCTGAAAATTTGCCTGGGCAAGAAGGGGGTAAAAGTGCCCTGTATTAAAGTGGTTAAAGTAAATGGCATACATAAACAAGCAAGAAGAGAATTCCGTTAATCGCAGTTCACTAGACAATGTAATCACTAGTTTAGCAGGTTACAATAGAGTTCTATATGGCAAGATTAAATGAACCTGGTAATCCAAAAATCAGCATTAAGCGATGGCATAGTTAAACAATAACAACAATGGCGATCAATGCTACAATAACTTCTCTGTAACCAGTAGGCTATAACCACTTTAGATTGCATTCTATATGAATGGCTACATTGAAATATAAGTCTCTGTATAAAAGGTACCTTTTACTATGGACAAGGGACAAAGTTCTTCTGAAGCAGCATCTGTGTGAGCAGCCTTTACCACTAGTTCTTTAGCCAGCTAGCATTGGGGCCCAGTCTTTATGGCGGTTCACATAAGTTCACATAAGTATAATTTCAATATAGTCTGCATGTATTGAATAAGGCTGCTAGTTAGATGGCCAGCCCCTATGTGCTCAGTCTCTATTAGCAACAATAGGTTAATAGCAGCAATGCCCTCTCACCAATCCCAGTGATACAACATCTTTAGTCCGACTGTGGTACTCAGTACACAGGTTAATAGTGCTCCAGTTCTGTCTCAGGGAGCAGGCTTGTAGCAGGTTGGTGTGCACTTAGAAGTAGAGATGTTCACACTCTGGTCCCCTTGCAGAAAGTTCACACAATAATCAGCACAGGACAGCTCTATCTCCTCCTTATTACTGTCTCCCCTTAGGAATTGTAGTCCAAACATCCATTGGCTTCCACAGCATTATTCCTTCTCCGAACTACATCTCCCACAGTTCAATGCGGCCAGCATTTAAGTCCCTTGAGCTCCTTCTGTTTGTCAGCTCCTGCTGCTGTACAGAAGTAGTACTTTGTCACCCTGATAGTCTGACTGGAAATAATAGAGAGCAACTACAAATGCTCTCTCTCTAGCCAAGCTCCTAGCTATAATAATAACATACAATGAAGTTCATGTTCACATACTTGTTAACTTTCAGAGATGGAAACAAGTAATGGATTTTACTGTAAATGTATTTAAAAAAAGAGATCACACCTCCAACTGCAGATCATGAAGAATTCATTAGCAAAGGACACAGTTTTACTAATTTACAGATACCGACGTTCGCAAAAAAGGGATAACACAAAATACACATAGGGCCAGATTCACAAAAGAGATACAACGGCGTATCTCCTGATACGCCGTCGTATCTCTGTGTTACGGCCGTCCTAACTATGCGACTAATTCATAGAATCAGTTATGCATAGCTAGCCCTAAGATCCGACAGGTGTAATTGAATTACACTGTCGGATCTTAAGGATGCAATTCTAGGCCGACCGCTAGGTGCCGAGGCCATTGCGGTCGGCGTAGAATATGCAAATGACTAGTTACGGCGATTCCCGAACGTCCGCGCTGCCCGTCGATCTAACTTTACGTTGTTTCCGTCGAGATACGCCGCGTAAAATTAGGGCTGAGCCCTAGGTGTTCTAAGCCATATTAAGTATGGCCGTAGTTTCCGCGTCGAAATTTAAAAAACAACGTCGTTTGAGTAAGTCGTCCGTGAATGGCGCTGGACGCCATTTACGTTAACGTCGAAACCAATGACATCGGTGCAACGTCATTAAGGGCAATGCACGTCGGGTAAATTACGCATGCGCAGTACGTTTGGCGCGGGAACGCGCCTAATTTAAATGGTGCCCGCCCCATTTGAATTGGGCGGACTTGCGCCGAGCGCATTTACGTTACACCGCCGCAAGTTTAGAGGTAAGAGTTTTGAGAATCAGGCACTTACGCTGTAAACCTGCGGCGGTGTAACGTAAATCAGATACGTTACGCTGCAGTGGAGCAACGTAATTGTATCTGAATCTGGCCCATAATGTAAAAGGGTGTATACAACTATTTTCCTTACATACATACTTTATTATTTTTACATACAATTTAGAACTTCATAAACATTTTAGTAGCAGACAGCGATGGAACGTACTCACTAAGGATATGCTTAGTCAACAGTTTAACAGATAACTTTATTAAATTAAATAACAAAAATGCATTTACTAACCCTTTAGGTATGAACGGTTTATCATTAAATCAGAGGTCTCATAACCATTTATTTCCAAGGAAAAACCTCATCCCTTGTCAGGAGAAGAGGGGAGTTAGTGCAAGCAAGTTGTTGGACCAACTGGTGTCAAGAATTTACCTTGCTTTGTGAAACCATAGGTAAAAGGTTTGGCCTCCCTCAATTGTATTTGGGGACACTCATCCAGAACTATATTATCACAAGCTATACTTAAGCCATGAAAACAAAACGGCATACTACTAAACTATATTGCTCACATACAATACCCTATAATAGTTAATTTTCAAATATGAGCTGTTTGGATTGAGAGCTTTGAATTAGACATGAAGCACACTCTTGGGTACCGCTTGGCTGAATATTAACCTAAAGTTTTCAAATTAATATGACAGCCATCTTTCTAAGTACAATCCACTTGAATGCTAGGTCGCTCTGTACAAATGAGGGCAAACAAGCTTTCAAACAAGAGGCTGACTCTCCGGGGACTAAATAAAATGTATTAGAGTGAAGTGGTAAATGATTGACAGTAGTAAAGGTGCTGCTTTGTTATTTTCCAAGATACGTCAAGGTAAGAAGCATATTTATTTTATTTGAAAATACCCTATCTTATTTATTGTTCAATTTATGAACCCTAATATGTCCATAGTTTTTTTCCAGTGCCCAACAATTTAGGGAATGCAAAATGTCTTTGCACATTATGGTTATAAAAACATAGGCCACAGTTAATGTAAACATTTTTGTCAGGTAAGGAATATATTGATAAAGTGTTATTAAACAATGTACCATTAAAAAAAATATAGAAGCCTCATTCATATACTTGATCAATTAGGCCCGGATTCACAGAGAGCGGGCGCACATTACGCTAATAATATACGCTACGCTGACGCAGCGCAGAGAGGCAAGCATGGAATTCACAAAGCCATTGCTCCCAAAACTGCGCTGGGTTTCTCAGGCATAGGTGGAGGTGGGCGTGAGCCATGCAAATGAGGCGTGACCCCATGCAAATGATGGGCTGAGTGTCAGACAGATACTTATAACGAACGGAGCATGCGCAGTCCCGTGGACGCATCCCCATGCACGTGCTCAGAATCACGTCGGAACAACTGCCTAAGATACGTCGGATCACTGCCTACACCATGAATGTAATCTACACCCATCCAGACACACGTCCAGCGTAAACTACGTAAAATACACCGGTTTGTGTTCCCTGGTGCAGCCCTTTGCATGGATGCTGCTGAGTTACACCTCCTTTATGGGGCATAACTTTACGCCGGACGTATGACTTTACGCGCACTGCATCGGGCGCATGTACGTTCGTGAATCGCCGTATCTCCCTCATTTGCATATTTGAATAGAAAATCAATGGGAGCGCCACATGCGTCCAGCGTAAATATGCGCCCACTCTATGCCGGTGTAGGCAAGTTACGTTGGTGGGATGAAGCCTGTTTTTAGGCGTACAGGCATACCCCGCTTTAAGTACACTCACTTTACATACACTCGCGAGTAAGGACATACCTGCGAGTGTATGTAAAGTGCCTTACAAGTACTGTACAGACATTTTGCAGCTTCAGTAGAAGGAGCTGAAGCTCAGAGAGCATAGCCTGCCCTGTTCCAGTGTGCATCTGACACCTCCACTACAGCCACTGAGACCTCAACTACAGCTCCTGATACCCCCACTACAGTCCCTGACCCCCCACTACACCCTAGAAGTGAAAAAAATGTATTGTTTCACTTTAAGTACATTTTCGTTTTACATACATGCTCTGGTCCCATTGTGTACTTAAAAGTGGGGTATGCCTGTATCTTAGTTTGTGGGTCCGGCGCACAGATACGACGGCGCATATTTGCACTTACGCGGCGTATCTGGAGATACGTTGGCGCAAGTGCTTTGTGAATCCGGGCCTCAATGTTTTATTTATCCTTAGTACCCTTTTTCTGAAAAAAAGATCTGACTAAAATATCTTCCAAACAACAGTTACGACTATAGGGTGGCTCCATTGCCTTGCAGGGTCTCCCTGGAGCCACACGTATATGTGCTCTCTCATTTTATTATTATTATACAAGATTTATATAGCGCCAACCGTTTGAGCAGCACTTTACAACGTGAGGGCAGACAGTACAGTTACAATACAATTCAATACAGGAGGAATCAGAGGGCTCTGCTCGTTAGAGCTTACAATCTAAGAGGGAGGGTCAAGTGATACAAACTGTAATGATTGTGGGCGATGAACTGATGGAGAAAATAAAAGTACAGTTGTTAGGTGGAGGCAGTATAGGCTTCAGGTATAGCCTAAAAGTGGACAGAGTAAGAGGTAGTCAGACAGATTGGGGTAGGCTTGGGAGAAGTCTTGGAGGAGAGCATGGGAGGAGGTGACAAGGGACCTAGAAGGCAGGAGGTCTTGGGAGGAATGAAGAGAAAGATTTGGTTGGTATTTTGAGACTAGGTTAGTGATGTAGCTTGGGACCAGGTTATGGCTTTGTAAGTTATTGTTAGTATTTTGAATATAATTTGTTGAGTGAGTGGCAGCCAATGGATGGATTGGCAGAGAGGGGTAGCAGACGCTGAGCGGTTTGTAAGGTGGATGAGTTTGGCAGTAGCATTTATGATGGACTGATGGGGGATAGCCTGTGTAAAGGTAATCCAATGAAGAGGGAGTTAAGGTGAGAGATAACCAGTGAGTGAATTAGAAGCATTTGTGGTGTCATTGATTAGGAAGGGGCGTATTTAGGAAGGCTTTGGAAAGTGATTGGATGTGGAGACAAAATAAGAGTTCAGAGTCCAAGATGACACCTGGTATGCAGGGATGGGTTGATGGTTGTGTCATGCATCCTGAAAGAGAAGTCAGGGGAAAGGGCACATGGGGGAGGAAATATTATGAACTCGGTTTTGGATAGATTGAGTTTGAGGAAGTGGTGTGACATCCAGACTGATGTTGTAAGCTGAGGGGTAGAGAGATAGATTTGGGTGTCAACAGCGTAGAAATGATATTGAAAGCCATGGGAGGCTATCAACTGACCCAGGGAGGAGATGTAGAAGGCGAATATGAGTGGTTCAGGAGCAAACTACAGTTGTACACTAAACCCGACACAGACAGTCTCCTTGGTACATTGCAGCGCTGCTCCACCAACCAGTTGTTAGATCGACAGCCTCCTCTGTGAACTATAGTGGTGCTCCTCTCAATCATTCTTCGAGTGCAGAAGCCTGGGTCTCCATCAGTCCAAAACTCCCCTGCCCAGTGCTTCAGTCCTCAGTGCTCATGTTCTATGATTAAGGGGAGGAGGAGAGAGCTGGCTGGTCATGTGATCACAATTTTGGCTGTGAAATTAGGTATTTGCAGCATTTATATTTATAAATCATACATAGAGGGGGACACTGAAATAGGAGGCAGTGCTGATTGTGTATACATGTTAGTGTTATGCTAACAGCAGGTGGGGGAGGGACAGCACTGTCACGAGCAGAGAGGGGAGGGGGAGCAGGACACAGGAGCAGAGAGGAGAGCAGATAGCAGGCTGCAGATGACGGAGGCATGTAAATTGACCACGGTGTCAGGTCTCAGCAGCCATGATACACCGTGGTCAGTTTACAGGGGGGGGGCAGAAACTGGCAGGATCAGCCAGGTTTCTTAGGTGTTACAGGGGGCCAAATGACACAGGACAAGCACTGTGTCATATAACATGCTTTATAGGAGCAGGATCCATTTTATTTAATTTTTTTGGTTAACAAACGCTTTAAGGACTGCTTTTTAAGTACAGTTTTTGAAAGTGCATGCAGCAGGACTGACATTCTTATGTTTGCTTCACTACTTAGTGAGTCATTTTCCCAGAATAAGCATGTAGATGTCAGGTGGTGGGGAATTATTTTCCTCTTAAATATTCTCCCTTAATATATAGTAGTTGTAAACAAATTTGATGGTGCAGTTGTTAAGTATTGAATACCAGAGATTAAACTTTGTTCAAAAACATGAATTGGCCCTGGAAATCAGATATCCCTGTCTAGACTCTATTAGAATAAATCAGAAAAAAAGATTTGAGAATGTAGCAAAAAAAAAAAGTGCTACTGTACAATGTGTTTGATTTTTTATTTATTTTTTATAAAATTCAAGGAGGTATAGATTATGGATACGTTTATGTACTGAATAAACACATGCATTATATCATGTAATATATATTTTTCTTAAGTATGCATAGATAAATAATGAATGTCTATGCTCATCCAAGGATATGTAATGCATTTGCTGGCATGAAACTATTATGTACAGAGGTCAGATTAGGTAAGTCTGATTTACAGGACTGACAATGTAAGCTAATGCAGCTCTTATTCAGTTATTAGACATGCTGTCCAATACAACAAAATGGATTCAGCATAAAGGCAAAATGCAATACCAACCTATGAACCATAAATAACTGTCACAGCTGACTCATTCCACCCACCGCCTCTAATAAAATCTCTGTCAAGGTTTAAGCAAGCAGAAAACTACACAGTGACTCAATACTGTACATGTCTATGAGATGGACTATTATCTACAAAAGAAAAGAATTACAGTGTACCTACTGTATTTGCTGGCGTATAAGACTACCTTTTACACGTAAAAAAATTGGCCAAAAAGCAGGGGTCGTCTTATACGCCGGGTCAGCTGCTCGGATGCCTGTTGGATGTGCAGTAATACTCTATGTAGCTTCAGCTACATACAGTATATACAGCTTAGCCAATCCCGGTGAGCCAAGTATTCAAATGAATACAGAGCCTGCTCGGATTGGAGTAACAACCTCTGCCAATCCGAGCATGTTACAGACAGTAGCCTGCTCCGGTTGGCTTTGAGAGTCAGAGAGGTGTGGTCTGATGATGTTACAGCCTCTGCCAATCCAAGCAGGCTTTGTATTCATGAATAGAATACATCGCTCGCCATGATTGGCTCCAGCTCCAGTAAGGATGAAAAAGAATATGGCTCCAGAAGGAAGAAATATGAAGCCTCGGAAGCCCGGAAGGGGTGACGTCTTATACGGTGAGTACAGGCAAGAAATCTTAAAAAAAATGTAAAATTAGGGGGTCGTCTTATACACCCGGTCTCCTTATACACCGGCAAATATGGTAGGGCCATATTCTCAAACAAGTTACGCCGGTGTATCTACTGATACACCGGCGTAAATCGAATTTCCCGCCGGCGTATCATTATTTTGTATTCACAAAACAAGATACGCCGGATTTAGGCTAGGATTCGACTAGTGTAAGTCACTTACACTGTCGGATCCTAAATGTAATTCGCCGCCGGCCGCTAGGTGGCGTTTACGTTCAGGTCTCATTTGTTTATGCAAATGAGCCTGATACGCCGATTCCCGAACAAAATCGTGTCGCGTAACCGTCGCTAACGTTGTTTGCGTAAGCGTAAGGTTACCCCTGCTATATGAGGGGTAACCTTACGCCAGTCCCACGTATGCCATGTTAAGTATGGCGTCGGGTCTGCGTCGTCTTTTCCCGTCGGGTACGTCGTTTTACTAAGTCATTCTTGAATACGACTTTACGTCAGTGACGCACACGTCGGCGTCATTGACGTTTTCCGCCGAGAACTGGAGCATGCGCACTGGGCTATTTTTAGCCCGGCGCATGCGCAGTTCGATTGAAACGGGGGCGCGCTTAATTTAAATATAAGCCGCCCCCTTTGAAATACGCAGGGATACGCCGGGCCTTTTACACTACGCCGCCCCAAACTACGGAGCAAGTGTTTGGGGAATACAGCACTTGCTCCTGTAGGTTGGGGCGGCGTAGTGTAAATGGCTTAAGCGACGCCCGCTGGAAATCTACGGGAATATGGCCCGTAGTCTTTTTTTTTTTTTTTTTTTTACAATCAAAGTTTTATTAGTAAATGTGTGTTATTATAACCACGCTCCCTAATTAGTAAAGTTCATCAACTATTTTGAAATAACATCAAAATCAATTAATCAACTAAAACAAAGTGATTAAAGCGGAACTTCAATCATTTTTTTTTAATCTTTCCATCTATTAATTCATATTCCCTTGTTGATTGAACTTTGGATAGTAAAACATTTTTTTTCTGCTTATACAGCCCACTTCCTGTTTCTTGTCTGGTAAAAAGCCTAGGCTTATAACATCATGCACAGTTCTCACTCTCACTCTCCTGAGAGTTTGCCAGGAAGGGGGGGGGGGGTGAGTCATAAAAGGGCAAATGAGAGCTGTGGAGCTGGAGGTGTGCCTATGTGTGTCAGGAAGTGAACAGGCAGCAGCT
Source organism: Rana temporaria (assembly GCF_905171775.1). Taxonomy (NCBI): domain Eukaryota; kingdom Metazoa; phylum Chordata; class Amphibia; order Anura; family Ranidae; genus Rana; species Rana temporaria. The sequence continues at coordinate 423,285,484 of NC_053490.1, forward strand.
TCAGCTGCCCACAGTTAAAATTGTTGCAGCCAGACTCAGTGGAGGGAGATTTCTGCAGCATATTTGGAAAGTACAGAATCAGAGTATATACAATATAATACGCAAAGTGGTTAGAAAGAGGATGGCAAAGATGTTTTCATTAACCACTTGCCGTCGCTGCACCGCCGAAATACGTCCACAAGGTGGCTCTCCTAGGCGAGACCACGTAAATGGACGTCCTGCCTATTAGCCGCCACTAGGGGCGCACGGGCGCCGCCGGAGGCGCGCGCGCGCGCCCACCGCTCGCCCCCGACTCCCGTGCGTGTGCCCGGCGGGTGCGATCGCCGCCGGGCACACGCGATCGCTCGGTACAGAGCGGGGAACGGGAGCTGTGTGTGTAAACACACAGCTCTCGTTCCTGTCAGCAGGGGAAATGCTGATTTTCTGTTCATACAATGTATGAACAGAAAATCAGTGTTTCCCCTAGTGAGGCCACCCCCCCCCCCACAGTAAGAACACACCCAGGCATACTTAACCCCTTCCCCGCCCCCTAGTGTTAACCCCTTCACTGCCAGTGGCATTTTTATAGTAATCTAATGCATTTTTATAGCACTGATCGCTATAAAAATGCCAATGGTCCCAAAAATGTGTCAAAAATGTCCGAAGTGTCCGCCATAATGTCGCAATACCGAAAAAAAAAACGCTGATCGCCGCCATTACTAGTAAAAAAAATATTAATAAAAATGCCATAAAAATACCCCCTATTTTGTAAACGCTATAACTTTTGCGCAAACCAATCAATAAACGCTTATTGCGATTTTTTTTTACGAAAAATATGTAGAAGAATACGTATCGGCCTAAACTGAGGAAAAAAAATGTTTTTCTATATATTTTTGGGGGATATTTATTACAGCAAAAAGTAAAAAATATTCATTTTTTTCAAAATTGTCGTTCTATTTTTGTTTATAGCGCAAAAAATAAAAAACACAGAGGTGATCAAATACCACCAAAAGAAAGCTCTATTTGTGGGAAAAAAAGGACGCCAATTTTGTTTGGGAGCCACGTCGCACGACCGCGCAATTGTCTGTTAAAGCGACGCAGTCCCGAATCGCAAAAAGTACTCTGGTCTTTGGGCAGCAATATGGTCCGGGGGGTAAGTGGTTAAAGATTATGTGAGCAGACGGCAGTTCCTCTTTAAAATGATTGTAAACCCTTTACGACCACTTTATGCTACAGGTAAGCCTATAATAAGGTTTACCTGTAGTCACCCAGGATATCTCCTAAACCTGCACGGTTTA